>NC_140073.1:85911882-86511882 GCF_964194135.1 Talpa europaea
AGGCAAGTAGTAAAATATCAGTATGTCAGAGAAGTAACTTAATAGATCATAGCCAGATGAAAGTGAAAGTCAAGAGGAAAATAACTTTCTTGCCCCCAGGAGCCAGGTTGGGTCAGTGTCCTCAGTGTTCAGCTAATTTCACAGATGCCAGATGTGTGAGAGTTCTTTCTTCCACCGAATGTTTTCTGAGGGACCCCTCAGAGGGGGCAAGTGCTTGTTCCATATTTTGAACTTAGTTTTGTTGTTCTCTGTTACCAATGTATGGATGTTTAATAGAAATTGAAATCCAAAATACCTGGTCTGCAATGACCACCTAATAACCAGCTTCACTGAGCGGCTTCAGTTCTTACTAGAGGAAAGACTAAGAAATAATAGGGTAAATATTTATAGAAAGATAATATGTGCTATGAACAGCTACCAGAAACTCAACTTAGCAGGGGAAGTATGGTGTAGACCTGAAATGTATCAATCCTTTGAGGTATGTCTATGAGGCAGATGAATTTGAACTTGGCTGTGTAAGCGCAAGAGTGTAGGGAAGAAATATCTTTAGATTAATAGGAACATCATTTTGAGGTCAGTGACAGGAGCATCTACCAGATTCTTACTTAGCTCACTTGTCCTTTATTCTGTCACTACCTTTTGAGGCAATTAGTGTGTGTGTGTGTGTGTGACTCTCAAAGGTAATCTGTTAAAGACATCTGATAATTAGAGGATCTTTCATCAAAATATATGCCATATTTATATTTACTAACTCAAAAGGATTTTTTATGCCTGCTTTTCTTTTGATCTAGGGACCAGGGACACATTAAGGAATGACACATGTACAGTAGGTTACCTCAAAAAGCTATCTTTACATCTATACTAAAAAGTAAGCTTCTGTCTAAAACACACAAAGTAAATCTATTTGTGATCTGTGCGCTTTAGACTTCATTTGGTCCTAAATACCTGCTGTCTTGGAGTCTGCCATTCATTTTATGTCTCTTGTATGCCTTCAAAAGACATAAAAAGCCACTGAGTTACATTTTCTCCAAAAATTATCTTAAAGCCCTTAAAAGGTCTATGTTGCAGCCTAACTGTACTCCTAGTACTGTCCTGAGAATGGAAGGAAAAAGAGGTTGCTTTGTCTTCCAAATTGATTTGACCCAACTACTAATAACGCTCATTCATCTATAACAATTTTGTCTTTCTTAGGGAGCTTTCATCCTCCTCTTATTTTATCCTCACCAAGGATTCAACTTCCTAAGCCAAATTGTTCTCTTCATTGCCAGCTGGCTCCTTGAATTTCTGGCTTTGACTTCTCAGTATGCTACGACATATTGGTCAGGGAAGTTAGACAGGAACTTCCTAAGGCCATATTTCTCTACCAAACAATGTCAATGCTCATGCTCCTATAATTTAGTCTTTTTACATATTAGCAGAGTAATAACTTTTCCTCATCAAGGGAGTCCTGACTGGACATAATTTATCAGAGGATCAGTCTGATTAGAAAACACAAGTAAGTCTGTAATGATTTTTTAGAAATGAATCTGCTATAACAAATGCAGCTTGTCAATTCCCCAATTCTTCTCAGCTTTTTGAAGAAAATGGTATCATGGACCTTCACTTGACATTGGTGTGAACGAAAACATCATGTATCACATTCTCAGGAAACAGGTTGCCATAACATCTTGCAGCATGCTTGGATGTTCTGGATATCATAAGGCCAACCAGAAGGTCAGAAACTGAAAATTGTTTTGTAAAATAGTTTGAGTGAATGTCTTAAGGTTATAAAGGTAAAATGCCATCGTGTTTTGTATATTTCAACCTTTAGATGTAGAACTATAATGGAAACAAAAGTGGAGATGGCACTTGAAGTATTATTTTCATTTGCAGTGGTATATTTTAAGGACTCCTTGGAAAAGCTTTAAAAATGACACATATTTGATAATCTTTCAAAAGCATGAAAGATTTCCAAAATGTTCTTTAGTCTCATAATTAGTAACTAACTGCTTTTTTTGTGATGCATAGGTTCTGGAAGGTCATATCTTCATTTTGATTTATCTCCTCGTATTTTTAAATTTCTTCTTTGATTTCCTCATTAACCCCATTATCATCCAGGATTGCATTGTTCAGGATCTGAGTATTAGAAGTTTTACTAGCTTTCTTTTTAATTTCTGGTTTAATGTAGTTGTGATCAAATAAGATACTTAATATTATTGCAACCTTCAAGAATTTATTGACACTTGTTTTGTGACCCAATATGTGATCTATCCTAGAGAATGTTTTATGTGCACTTGAGAAAAATGAGTGCTGAGGTGTGAGGGGAAATAATGCTCTATAAATGTCTTAATAGGCTTATCTGATCTAATTCCTCCTTTAAAGCTATTGTTTCATTGTTGACTTTCTATCTTGTTGATTGGTCCATTGATAAAATTGGAATGTTGAAGTCCCTTAATATTACTGTTCTTTTTTTTTTTTTGCCAGTGTTTGTCTTTACATTTGCTAATAGCTGGCTTATATATTGTGATGGTTTTTGTTTGTTGCATAGGCATATATATATTGATAAGTGTTATTTGTCCTGATGTTATGTACCCTTATAATCTCCACTCCATCTCTAGTTTCCTTTTTTTGTGGAAGTTTGTTTTATCTAAAATAAGTATGGCTGCCCCTGCCTTTCTTCATGTCCAATTTACATGTAAGATTGTTTACAAACCATTCCCTTTAAGCTTGTGTTTGTCTTTAGATTTCTGAAGGTTCTCCTACTGGCAGTATAAATTTGGGTTTTGTTTTCTGGTCCAATCAGCCACTCTTAGTCTTTTGACTGGTGAGTTAAATCCATTTGCATATATGGGAGTTATTGGTATTGGAAGATATGCTAGTGCTATTCTATCTTTAGAGTCTATTCTATCTGATTATTTCCTTATTTACTTTCCTGTGGCTTTTATTTGCTTTGATTTAGGTAGGAATGTTCCTTTCAACATTTCTTGTAGGGTAGGAATAGAATCTGCAAACTCCTTCAGTTTCTATTTGTGTGAGAAGAACTTTCTTTCTCTCATATTTAGAAGAGATTTGTGCAGGATATAGTATTTCTGGTTGATGGTTTTTATTCTTTTACTATTTTGAAAACATCATTCCATTCTCTCCCTGACTTTCCTCATGAAAATCAAATGTAAATCTGATGATCATATTAACACAGGTAGAGAAGGCAATTGACAAGATTCAGCACCCATTCATGATAAAAACTCTTAGTAAAATGGAGTTAGAAGGAACATACCTCAATATTGTAAGTGATATATGATAAATCCAGAGCTAGCATCAAACACAATGGTTACTAACTGTGAAGAACTAAAAAAATTTCCTTTAAGATCAGGTATACAACAGAATGTCAACATTTACCACTGCTATTCAAAGTAGATTTGGAAGTCCTAGCTAGAGTGATTAGCAAGAAAAAGACATAAAAGAAAATCAAAATGGGAAAAAAAGAAGTTAAACTATCATTATTTGCAGATGATATAATCATACACACATAAATATATATATCCACATATATACATGTATATATATACATATATACACACATATATACATGTACGCATCTATACATGTACACATATATACATACACATATATACACATATCATGCACACATATATATATATACATGATTAGAACAATAAATCAATATTGTAAAGTTACAGGTTACAAAATCAATATACAAAAGTCTGTTGCATTCCTATATGAAAAAAATAAACTAAAACAGAGAGATCAAGAAAACATTCCCATTTTACATTATCATCAAAAACTATTAAATACTTAGGAATAAACTCAACTAAGGAGATGAACATCTTATTCTACAATAACTATAGGACATTGCCAAAAATTAGAAGACAAAACAAGAGCATGGAAATATATTCTGTGCTCATGGTTTGGAATAAGAAATAAAATAAAAATGTCCATCTTATTCAAAGCAATATATAGATTCAACACAAACACTATCAACATTTAACATTCTTCAAAGGACTAGAAGACACATTTACTGAAATTTGTATGTCATCACAAAAGACCTGGAATAACCAAAATTTTTTGACAAAACAAGAAGAAGAATAGAGGTATCATGCTCCAAGACTTCAAACTAAAATACAAGGCTATAGTAATCAAAACAATATAGTACTGGAATAAAAACAGACCCATGGAATTGAATTGAGAACCCAGGATAAACCCACACCTGTATGAATAGGTAATCTACAACAAAAGAACCAAGAGTATGTGTAATTAAAAGGAAAGGCTATTTGAAAAATGGTGTTGGTAATATTGAAAATTGACATGTAGAAATATGACACTAAACCACATACAAAAATTAACTCAAAATGAATTGAAGACATAAATACAAGGCTAAAACCCATAAAGTACATAGTAGAAAATATATGCAAATTATTCTGCAACATTATACCCTAGTGATGTCTTTAGGGACTGAAAGCCCATGGCAAGAAAAACAAAAGTAAAGACAAACAAATAAGACTATATCAAACTGAAAACCTTCTGCACAGCATGTGAAACTATTGTTAAAATGAAAAGATATCCCACTTATTGAGAGAAAATATTTTCATATTATATGTCTGACATAGGATTAATGTCTTACGAACTACAAAGTACTCATGCAATTCAATAAAAATAAAACAAAGAACCAAATTACAAAAAGGGTAGAATTGTTAAACAGACACTTCTCCAAAGAAGACATATAAATGGCCTAGAGGAACATGAAAAAAAGTTCAAAATCACTCACTTAATCATTAGGGAAATGCAAATCAAAACCACAGTAAGATACCCCCTCATTCCTGTCAGAACAGCCCATGTATATAGAGAAAGGAAAAGAGAATTCTCCTGTATATTTGTAGAAAGGTAGATTGGAAGACAAACAAACAGAAACTATGGAAAACAATATGATGATTTATCTATTAAAAAAATATACCATATTATTCAGCAATTCCACTCCTTGGTATTTATCTGAAGAATGGCAAACATATGAAATCCAAGGAATATATGTAATCCTATGATCTTTGCAGCACTATTTCTAATAGCCAAGTTATGAAAACAATCAAAGTGCTCAACAACAGATGAGTGACTTAAGAAGATGAAATACATATGGTACAAAAATATTTACAAAAATAATGAAAAATAAAATATGCTGAGCAGCATGACTCAACTATTTAACTTATATTTGTAGTGATAGATTTCAAATCACTTAAATGCCATCATGTTTATTATTATATTGTATATATGTTTTATTATTAAAGTCATCCAATAACTTAATCTATGCAATATTATAAAATTACCTGAAAGAAATGTTTTTCATATAAAGAAATCCTTGTGGAGTCAAAATTAATATTAGTGGACCAGTGAGGTGAAGATGACTCATTTTAACATATCAGGTGAATTTTTGAACTACTGTTTTGAAAACAAGTATGCCTTGGAAATTATTACTTACCTAGGGGACCCTCTCAAAAGGAGGTAATGGTTTATACTGCCCTATTATTTCAATTTTATGTCTTTTTCAAAAATGGCAAATGTATAAAAATTTGTGATTATACCTTCTTCCTCACTTGCCCATAAGTGACTATCTCTGAAGAATATTCTGGAGGAAATTATCAGGGACTAAGTGCTCCCTGATGCAAGTAAACTGGATAAATTACTTTGAATTTATAATTTATAATACTCTCTCAAAAACTGTTCTCCAGATCTTTGAATATGACATTTTCACCATAAAGAAAACTTTTTCTCATCTGATATTTCAATTCTATTATTTCACCTATTAAATTGTCATTTAATTATTAAATGACTCACAGATAAACAAAAGATTAACTAACTTAAGCTTTCTAGTATTTCACTTACCAGATAAATTAAAAAGTTTCAGGTTGGGAAGAGAATGGAAGAAAGTGAGACACCAACATTTCCAGAGGATCCACAATGAACCCCTTTGCAGTGATGGTAGAGGGACACCAAAATATGTTGATATAGATTGTCTTTTATTTTTCTCTGTAAATTGCTCTCACAGGCCACATTGGACTCACCATGATGGTGAATTGGATCAGCACTCTTGTTAGAAAATTCTTCGTCCAAACAGGGAAATTGAGGACAGTTTGCAAAGAAAATGTAGAATAGTTGGTAGACAACTGGAAGGTTAATAGCAGTAGGGACCCATTACAACCTATAAATTTGAAGCCAAGAGGGCATAATTGTTTGGAGCTCAGAGAAAACAACTATAGGAGAGGTCAACTGACAGGAGAGAGAAGTTCTAATCTTTAGTGGAGGGATGCTGCCAACTTCCCCAGTCTGTCCAGGAAATACTAAGCAGGATGGATAATCTGGCCTCACTTTCCACCCTGCCTTTTATCAGAAAATCCAATTCCAAAAGAAAGAGAATCTGTTGAAACAGACCATAAGTTTAGTATTAATGGTACAAAACAAGATAGACAAGGGGTGGAGAGTAGATCATGAGACATGGAAATTATTCAATATAACATATTTTTAATGTCTTTTCCTTTTATTAATCCTCAGTAGTAAGACTTCACCAACCACTTAGATAAAGGAAAGTTAGTGCATGGAATGAATAAGAAATAATGTTAAGGGTATAAAATGGTTATATGGTGAATATGGTTAAATATATATCACTCTCTTAAAAGTTGTTAAGAGTGCATCATAAACATTTTCACAAAATTCACACAAAAATATATTACCTGCATTAACTATGTGTGGGAATGGGTATATTAATTATCTTAATCTTGGTAATCGTGTGTGTGTGTGAAATTACCACTTGTTTACTTTAAATATATACCATTGTAGTTGATTATTCCTCAATGAAATAAAAAAAATGGTGAGTCTTGAGACATATGGATTATATTTTTGTTATAATTCATCCTAAAGTTTAAAATTGGATAATATGAAAGTGGGAAAGTTACCCCAAAATGCCAATTTCTATAAATAAGTTTTTGAAATTAATGTGTCATTACCTTATTTTGGATGTGGTTATTCACAATACAAACTATTATACTTAATATTTCCAAGGGTGGGATGGGGAGAAAGTTGAGGACTCTATATTTTTACATTTTACTATGCAATACAGAGGAAAGTGATAAAATAAATGACAGGGTGCCACCACTTGAAAACAAATCAACTATTTTTAGTTTATCATATCTTTTTTTAAAAGATTTTATTTATTTATACAAGCACTGGGATACAGGCCAGAGGTGCGGGAGGGTAAAAGAATTCACCAGAGACAGAGCAGTGAGCAGAACAGGCAGAAGGACCAACGCATACTGCTGAGTGGAGCAGAGGACAAGGTAGGGGAGGTCTGCCACACCATGTGGGAATCTCCTGGCTGGCCTGGAATCAAATGGGCACTCAGAAGCTGCGGACAGCTTCACAGTGCTGTGCTCAACCCGCTGCGCCACCAGGGAGGCCCTGTTTATCATATCTTTGATGGTTAGTCATACTTAAGACTTTCTGGCCATGCTTCTCATTGTGTTTAGAAAACAGGGAAGAAAAGGGGAAAATGAAAAAATAAGCAAAAAGATTGGCAACTTTCTGAAATTCACTATTTATCGGTGTTTATATGTATCAGGATTTAATATTTGGGCATTTGAAATGTAGAAAGTAGCTATATTCAGCACGTTGCTAAGAAGTATTCACTGAAAAGTCAGATGCTGGGTAATACTTTTCTGCAGTGTAATAATAGAGCATTTTCAACATTAGTGCAGTATAATTTCATCAGGATCCCTGATGTATCTGGATCCCTGTTTTTGGAAAGGAACTGCATGATTTGATAGTATCATGTGGTTGTTCTAATTTTGAGGTAGAGATGTTAATTCCTATATCCCTTCCGTAGTAAAATGATTTACTCCTTCTCTATATGTTCAACTGAGTTCATGATATTCTTGAGTTTATTCTAGACAATACATATTGTAAAACTACTGCTTTATCTTAAGTTGACTACAACAGAATAACAGTAGTATTCATACTTTCTTGGCAGGTGAGATACCATGATTATTAAGGTAGTTTTCCCAGGGCATACCTTACCCATTGCACTCTGGGTGTGCTGACCCATACAATTTCCCCATAAGTAAGAAAAAAGAAAGTAAAATTTGTGGTAGTGAGGGACTGCCTGTGTGCCCTTTTGGTAAAAAAAAGGGAAAAAAACAGAAATAAAAGTGACTCAACTGGCCTTTGTGCTAATAATTTGTGACTTGAATAGGTGATTTATTTTAAATATTTTATAACTTTAATACATAATGGTTTGTTTGTAAATATTAGTAATTTTCCAAAGTAATTTTAAAAGTACATGAATGGGGTAACAACAAAGATAATGTTACTTTTTAAAAAAGTGTATTGATTAATGAACATGGATATCAAGCTACAAAAAGTTCAAATTTCATGTGTCAAATTACACTAATAACCAATCATTATATTTTTTATCTGAAAGTAGATAAGATGTATAAACCTTTGGTAGGGAAATGGAATCTGGTCACAATATCAGAGTTGTTTGCATTGGAGCATGTTTGTGAGAATAATTTATTTATCACTTCTTGGGGGTGTCTTGTTTTTCATGTTTGAGAGCTAGAAAATATTAGTTCCCTAGATTTAAAGAATCTGTAACACAAAACAAATTCATTTATATGATACTAAAAATAACAAGTTAATATTTATGATAATGGAAAGTACTCCAAAAATGTCTGTGTTTAAAAAATATTTTACTATATTTGGATCCTCTAGTGTCCTCACATATGTCCACAATCAAATAATATTCTTATATTTGAGGCACTTTTCATACACAATATATGTACAGATGTTGTCAAAATATTACTCATCATGTTTTGTCTATTGACTTGGTTTTTAGTTTATGTGTCCAAAAAATATTAAGCATCATGTGCACACTGTTAAAATTTGAGGGTTTGGGGTACGTATGTGTGTTAGGTTTTTCTCTCATTCAAGTCTGCTGTATTCTAGCTCATGCAGAAGGTATATAGCAGCAGTAGAAAATCATCCTAAGTTACTGATTTTTACATCATCTGTAATATTTACAAAAAGAAATAAAGAAATTTCTGAAATTATAATAAATTTTGAGACCATGAGGCTATTAGGAACTGATAAAACTCAAAAGCCTCTGTAAACACAACATTGTCAATCCCTCTATTGCTCTTTCTGTTTAAATCATTTAGAGAAACAGAAAGATTTGGAAAGTTTATAAGGTATTTCTCAAATATCCAAAACATGAGAAAGTTTATTTACTAAAGCCTGCCTTTTCTTTCCCCTCAGTGTAACTGAGTCTTTGAAAAATCTCAGAACAAATTGTATACAAAGGAGGTTGGAATTTGAACCCTTGTATGTCTGCCATTAAAGCCCAGATACTTTCAAAAATTCCTTATTTTAGTCCCCTATACCACTTGGCTTTCTCAGGAAGCCATTTTACAAGCAAAGTGATATAAATTTTCTTCTTAATTTAGTATATTCATTAAAAAAATAATTATTTAATATTTTGACATTTAACTCATTCAGAAATATTTATAATGCACACACTGTTTCTCATTAATGTGTCACAGCTGTAATTTATTTAAATAAGAAAATATAATCATTATCATCAAAGACTCAGAATTCTAACAACAAAATTTTATTATGTGAATTATCAAAGATCAGCTTAGAAAATCACTAAAACATTTCTTTGTGGAATAGTCACGTGACCTAAGGCAAGAAAAGTTTGAAATGTTGGAAAGCATGGAAATTTTGTCGGGACACTTGATAAAACATAGGATAGATATTGGGAAGTGTAAATATTTGGAACTACTTGAAAATGTATGAAGAATGGATAATTATATTATTGGCCATAATAAGTATCTTAAACATTCATATTTGAAAGTAGAAATAGGTCTTGTGTTTTACAAAGATCATTTTCTATTGAACTTACATAAAATTGAGGGCTACAAATGCATTTAATTTTACATTTGATCTCTTTTTGCCTTATGTTCTTTAGTTTTTAAAGATGTAAAGTAAGGTCATGTGCATGTCAGATATAGTCACATTTGCATTCTAATAATATCCAGACTGAGAAAGCCTAGCTTTCTATGCTATTGTACGGCGATATAACAAATGTGTATTTACTTCCTTCATCACTGTATTTCCTTAATTGTATTCTGAAAAAGCAGTATACATGATGATAAAAGCTAACAAGTTTTATGTACCAAAATGCACTAAAAGTTTTCAGAGTCAACAACTTATGAAAAAACAAATTAAGCAAAGTTAACATGTATTTATAACAGATGTAGTTTTAAAGTATTTAACATACTAATCTGGATTGTAGACTTCCATGGGAATATGCTCTGTGCAGCTTTGTAAAATATCATTTGAGTATGGGAAATTATTTTGTAAGAAATTTTGATATCAGAAGAGATTTAAATGTACTTTAGTTACATGTTGAAAAAATTTTCATTGAAATATAGGTCATTATTCTGAAGTTAAGTATATTAATTAAAGTGGTAGTGTTGCATTTCATATAATTTGTACAGTAGTTTATTAAATCACATAAAATGTCACTATCATGATGTAATTTCTGATGAGAGCACAAGTGTAATTATTTGGAGATCTTTGGGCAAAGATGGTTAACTTTAACATGATGCCTCAGAAAATTTGAATAATAGTTTGAAATTCCGTAACACTTGTTACAATTGTTGATAACTAGAATCAAATTCAACATAATGGATAGATTATAATTATACAACCTTAACAATTACAACCTAACAATTATACAACCTTAACAATTATAAAACCTAACAATTACTACAACATTCATTGTAGGTTGTGACTACATTGAGCTTGAGACATTTGCTTCAGGTGCAAGAATTAACTGGATGTCAAAAAGTAAGTAATCCAGATAAATCATATTTTTAAGTCAATATAAATGCAATATTTAAAAGAAGTTATTCAAAATCAGTGACGAACAAAATAATCAAGTTTTAAATGGAGAATCAATTTTATTGAATTTTCCTTTTGTATTAAGTACAATATGGTTTATCATGCTGCTAGTTATTTGCCATAGACCCTCACTGTTTATTAGAAATTACCTAAAATAAAATAAAATATTTTAAAAATATATCATAAAATGGGTCTCATGGAAAATATTTAAATATAAAATTTTGTTAGATTCTTCACTAGTGCCATTTCTTATCCTACTACATTGGAAAATATAAAGTAATGATAAAACTCTAAAATTGTGGAGAAATAATGCCAACTCAACTATTTTCACTGATTTAAAATAAGGTTCCTTTTGTTACAAAGACTCCAAAACAATTTGCATGCCTTCATATATGGAACATGGGAATATGTTTATGGTTTGTAAATGGAATTCTACTTGTTAGCCAGGATCAATCTTTTGTAGTAACAATTAAATATTAGTAAACATTTCCTTTACAGAACATTTGCATTGTTTAGTAGGTAGCTACGGTAAGTGAAAAATTCTTCCAGCAATCAATTTTTAATTTGCCCACTAGGAAAATCCTTTCTGGACAGATTGTGTATTTATTGAGCAGTATAACAGATGTAGAATATATTTTGTCTTGCACTATTTTTTTTAATGTTTAATTGTAACTTACAGCCAGAAAGAAGATGTAAAATACAATCAAGTAAGGGAGGGAAAACACATTCAGAAGAACAATTTTGATCATAAGCATGTGGTATCTATAGAAACTGTTGTGTTGGAAAAGGTTTGCCATTTCAGTGATCAAGTTAATGAAGGTATCATTAGATCTCTATTTTAACAGCAATTTTACAACATATTACATTTTATGTAGCTGAGCTGTTATATTGCTAATTTAGCTTTTCAGATTATTGGAGTCAGAAATTCTTTTATTTCATAGAGAATAAAAGGAATGCTGAATATTTGAGATAAACAAAATTGCTATTTAGAAACAAACTACTCTGAGATATTTAGATGAGGGAATTCCCCATGAAAAACTGCTTGTTCTGCCTCTTCCAGCAAAGGGAAACACAACCCATGTGACACACCAGACTGACTGGATTATAGTCTGAAAAAATGTATAGGTATTATATTAACTAGAGGAAATGTTCTCCAGTTTCTGGAAGCTGAGGAACAAATAGAATAATATAGTATGTCTTAATAGTAAAAGCTGGAAGGAGGATTAGGGGAAAAGAGGTGAAAAAATCCTATGTTGTTCAATTCCGAGAAATTTTATAATCAGTCATTACATTTAATAGTTCCCCTATACATAGGAGCAAATCTCTGACACTATCAGTTAACAAATTCTCTTTTCAATTTCCATGCAAAAATTTCCACAGTCTGTTATTCTGTTATTCATTATCTATAATGCCACTCAGAGAAGGACTCCCTTTGCTACTAGCTATTTTGAAAGTAGTGGTTCTTGAGGGCCTGAGCTCTGATTTACCTCTCATTCTCCCATTTTTCCCACCCTCCTCTCTATATTAGGATGAGTTAAAGAAAAAACAAAAACATAATTTCATTATTGCTTTATTCCGTAGTTTTGTTTGTATGTTCTGTGACCAAACACAAAGAATGATTTTTCTATAATGCTAAATGTTTCCCTAACTTTAAACCTAGCTCCATTATACCAATCATAATCATTTTCTAGAGAATATTTCTAGGTGAATTGTAGTTGGATATACCTCTTAAATCTGAAGGTGTTGTGTTACCCATCTAATAAGTTACCTATGGTTATCACTGACAACAACATAAAAAAGAAGTCTTGGTACAAATACCAAGTAGTGTTTTCCCATCTTTGTCTTCATTTCAAAAGGCCACTGTAATCCTTTAGAGAACTAGTCTTTGTTGTATATATTTTATCTCCATTGGGTGCCTCTTTGAAAGAAGGCATATTCAGTGACAGTAATCAAGCTAAAGCATTTATATGAGCAAATTACATGATCTGTATTCTGTAATCCAGGCTACATGTGAATGTGAAATGATGAATGAACAAAATAATGTTTCAAATTTAAAAGATCCATGGGGTGATATGTCCCATATCAGAATTTTTCCCTCTCATTACTGTTTGTTCATGCTGTGGTTATTTGGTTTCTCCTTTTCTCTGTAATATCCTCTTACTCCCTCTTGGTTTATTCTATTATCCCTTAATATGATGGCAAATTTAGTAGTTGTATGAGATAAAACATAATGCCTCTTTCCTCTACAAAGTCAATCAACTTTTTATTTAACCCCAAGTGGTCTTCAGAAAACTTTATGTGAGATATCTACCACAAAGAACCTTGTGATTTTCTAGAGGTGTGAATTATTATTTTCACGATATATGATATCCACTACTGTATAAAGGAAAAGTCTGTTCTCCATTCATTTACAATTCAAAAGAAACTTCATAGCACTCTAAATGAGAGACATTGTCATGTTTCTATTTATTTTGGGACAAGTGTATAATTATAACAAAAAATGAGGACTGAATACTTATGTATGAGGAAGTGTAAGTATTGATGCAGCATTTTACTATGTCAGGCAATGCACTAGGTTATGAAATGTAAATTTAATTAGGTCACCCTCCAACAACTAATTTTTTTTTTCAGTGAAAGACACACAGTTGTGTTGGTTAGGGTTTAAATGGAAATAAATGTCATTATCCATTATCGAAAGGGTAAATGAGGAATTGAGTGAAGGAACTTTTAAAAAAGAATGAGCATAAACAATAAAAATAAACACTATATTGAAATATAATTATAGTACAATTATTATACAAAAGTATAACAAGTTGTCCCTTAAAAAAAAAAATGACTAGGAGGGAGAACAGGTAAGTGCTATAAACAGTAGGAAACAACTAACACCATATGCGTGGATAAGCAGAGTGGAGAGTGGATTTGGTGGGGACAAGGGAAAAGACCCAGAAAACTAGAGAACTGTCTACTAAGTACAATAAGAGAATGATCAGGAAATTTTGGAATCACAGATTATGGGTGGATAGAAACTGGGGGTATATGAATAATCTCATTGAGCCCTCCTGTGATAGTCCCTTCTGCTATGAATACTGTGTTCTAATAACTCCACTTCTATTTCAGAAGTAAGGTAATATCCCTGCGCATGACTTTTTTTTTAAGACTATAAATTCCTATATATTCTATATTCAAAAAGAAAACAAGTTGACCCTTAAAAATAAAAAAAAAAGAATGACCAGGGGAGAGAATAGTAAGTCATTTGTATTTTTTTTAGAATATATAGGATTTTTTCTCTCCTTTTTCCCTAAGTAATAATCATTTCTAAAAGAGTGCTGCAACAACTTCTCAAATAGCTTCCATCGTCTAGAGGCACTTTTGGTCACTTCTCTGTGCAAACTCTGTGTTTGCCACCCATAGGGAAATATTCTTTGGACAATGTTAAGTGAGAGCAAGGAGAGTGATTTTAGTTAAATTATTAGTAGTTTACCTCATTGGTTCTCTGATTCTAAAGGGATTACTTGAATAACCTATGATCAACTGAATATTCCTGTTTCCAACACTCCTTCCCCCAGCAAATTCTTAGTGAAAACTCCTAATGTGACTAGAGATAAAGTCTTTACAGAAGTAATAAAGGTTAAATGAGGTCATAAGGACCAAGCCCTCAATTCTCATTTAATAACATTAGTGTGCTTTTATGAAGAAACTCCAAAAAGAGGGCCTGCCCCCTTCCTCCATCCCTCTCCCCTCTCAGCAAGGTAGGAAGAACTCTCGCCAGGAAACAAATTGACCAGCACCTTGATCTTGGATTTTCTACTCTCCAGAGCTATGAGAAAATGAACTATTGTATTTTAAACCACACAGTTGACAGTATTTTGTTATGACAACCTGAGCATTCTAATATAGAGTCAGAAAACTCCATCACTATATGGTCTGATATTGTTAACTGCTAAGTGAAATGGAAATGTTAAGGGAATAAAATGTAATCCCTTAACTTGAAATTGGACTAAAATCAAACACACTTATATGGGGGAAATTTCTTAGAGCAGGTGATGCCCTAACTGAGCTCCAGAGGATGAAAAAGAGTTTAGTTAAGCAAAGATGAAAAGGAAAGTCATTCCATGAATCAGGGTCACAGAAAGAAGACACAAAAGTGAAAAACAGCATAATGGCACAGAAATGCAAGGAGTTGCTGAAGGAAAAGTTTTAAAACAAAGAGGGATGAGAGATGAGGCCATTAGGGGCAAGTTCAGATGCCTAAAAATTATTTGAAAAATTGTAATATACATGTCTAATAAAAATCTTCCTTTGAAATATTTAGATATGTGGGTATTTGCTCCCTATGTGTGCTATCACCAGGATTGCATATTTGGTACCAAGAGGACTCATTAGGAAACACTATCATGTTGTTTCTAATATTAAAGGGATACCTCAAGTTGATCTTTGTCCCAATTTTTCACTCCATGGTATGGTACAGACAAGCACACAAGAATGTAAGGTTCATAGTTTTTTCTATGTAGCTAGTAGCTTGAGCAGACATCAAAAATTTTCTATGGAATAAAAAAATGATCTATAGGAATATAGGGAACAGATACACCACTGCATAAGACTGGCTCAAATTAATTTAATTTTGATTTGGAAAGTTTGTCAAAACCATGATCTTGAATTTTACTTTCTAAAAATAATCTGTAACTATAATTTTCAATGACTAAATTATTGTCACATGAAAATAAATAGGTCATTAAGCAGTGAATGTACAAAAGTACCACATAGAAAGATAATTATCTAGAAGAGTGTCTCTTTTCTCAAGCAGCTGGTATGCTTACTTTCCTGTGAGAGAAAAACTAAATAAAACATTGAGTAATATTTTATTTGCAATATGAAACCTGTTATTTTCACATTTTGAAATCTCTGAATTCACAAGGATTCTTAAATCGAGCATCACTGACCAGGCAACAATCCCAAAGTAGCTCTTATTGCTTCCACAAGCCTGGAATTAAGCATAGTTGTTCACACTTTCTTCACATCCATCAAATTGTGTACATTATTTGTACTCCATGTGTTAAGTTTAATTGCTGCTTAAAGTATCTTTAAGAAGATGATACTATGATTCAGCATGGGGAGAAAACAAAACAAAACTGTTCATGAGCCTGAGAAACATGGCAACATTGCAGATTAATATATGATTAATAAAGAAAAAAACATAGAAGAAAGTAAAGTTCATTTGCAAGAGGTGTACAAAATAAATTTCAAATGATGTTTAAAAGGCATTGTGTTAAATGGGGATTAACTACAGTTCTTCCTTCTTGGTGTTACTTAAAATAACAATGTGTACTACACACCTTCTCACAACTGATGGCATATAAATGCATTGAAATATAGTAGAAGGATTTTTTTCCCTAAACTGTGTTAACAAAAGATATATTTCCAACATTGCAATGTTCTGCTATCATGTTTAAAAATCAAAAAGTGGATATATATAATATAATATAATATTAATATAATATAATATAATATATAAAATATAAATTCATACATATAAAGTTATAAAATTATCCTAATCTTATTTTTACATGGTAATACAATTCTGGAACTGCTAAAAATAACATAGTAAATCAATAATAAGTAAGCTAGTTAAATGGTTCAGTTAGTTAATATATTCTTATAGATGAGAGGAGTGATCAGGAAAACAATGATGAAAATTGAGAAACAATGTAAGCAATGAGATTATACTTTAACATGTGACTCAGTTGATCCTTTCCTTGGTAGACTGATGATATGCTGGTGATATGAAGAGGTAAATACTAGATCTCCCTACAAATAATAACTATACATACTGGACCAAACCTCATGTAAATAAGAGTATTAAACTCTGAGCAAAACACACCCTTCCACCTCTGAAAAAATAGCTAAGATCTCTGGGGATGGGGGAATTAAGTTAGTCAAATGCAGAAAGTAAGTTAAACGTGGAACAAGCAAAATAGCATGGAGAGAACGCCCAAGTTTTGCTTTGTTTCCCTGAGGATGTCCACATTTATGAATGTGACTGCAATAGGAGCTATAAACTCTGAAAAAAAGAGAATATTGTGCATCTTGACTAAATATGGAGGGAAGTAAGTCAAGGGCAGTAAAAACCCTCTGGAGATCAAAAGGCAAACCCTCAGACAGAGAGAGCCAATGAAAAGAAAAAGTCAATATATAGACTCAGCCCAAGTTTATAACTGATCCCTGAACCTGCAGGGGGAAAGCAAAGGCAACTTTCATCTAAATGAAAGCGCTGAACTGACATGTGAACTGCCATCGGTTGTTATGTGACATTTTAAAGTTTGACTCTAAGCAAGTTAACTGTTCAATAAATCAAAGCTATTTATACTTTGGGGGGCAATATCGGGGGCTCATAACCTATAAACATACTGTAGAAAATAATTGGTGTAAAATTGAGATCCTTGACTTATAGGAAGCAGAAACATGTGATACAGTCTTAAGAATAGACAATAAAGAGAGGCAAACATTGTGATGACCTAGGTGTAGAATTACCAATGAAGCTGATATAATGAGTGGTCAAGGAAAGTAAAATAGGTTCATAATTACAAAAAAAAAGTAGGGAATATTAGGAAATATCAGCAAAAAAAAAAAAAAAAGACTGAATGCAACACCAAAAGTAAATTAAATAAATTTTGGAGTTGGAAAACACAACATAAATGAAATTCACTAGTTGTACTTAATGAGGAGACTTACTAGAAGAAAAATGAAATTTAAGGCAGACATGCAGAAATCATCCTATAAGAAGAGAGAAAAGAATCAAAGATGCACAAAGTTTCAAGTGCCTGTGTGTATCAAAAGATCTCTCAAGAGGAGGAGAATTAGGAAGACAAGATATTTTGAGGACACACAGGCAGAAAACTTTAAACATATTACGAAACAACCAAATTTAAGAAGCACATGAAATCCAAAGAGAATAACTTCAAAATAATCAACATTTAGGCATACAAAAGTCAAATGCTGAAAACTCTATACAGGAATAAATGATAAAAGATAGACTGCATTGAGGGAAAAATATAGCAGAAAATAACTGGTAATTAAAGAATGTATGAAAAGCTTAGAAATAGTACATGTGTGAACAAATAACACTATTTTGGTTCCTTCTTTTAATTCACATTATCACTTTATCACTATCTTTGAAACTGATAAAGTATAGAGACACAACTCATATGAAAATGATAGAGAATAACAGGAGAATCAAATAGGGCTAAATTGAAAAGATTCTAACTTTAAGGGATAAACTATTAAATATAACAAGACTGTGAAAAAATAAAGATGTATATTTTACTCATTATACTAGTTAAAAATGCCAGAAGAATAGCTAAAATGTTTCTAAAAATAGATTTAAAAAGAATAATCCAAAAAAAGAAAAAAAAAACCAGGAAGAAGGAAAAATCACAGAGACTAAATAATAAACAAATAATAATACATTCTAAGGCTTAAATTGAACCATAACAATAATTATATAAAATGTTAATGGAAAAGTACTCTAATTGGAAGTTAGATCTGGGCCTCCCAGGGTGGCACAAGGGGTTAAGCACAGCACTGTGAAGCTCTCCACAGCCACTGCATCACAAGCTCCATCCCCCGACCGGCTAGGGAGCTACCCACATGGCTCAGCAGACCTCTCCTTGTACCTCACTCTCTTTCTGGTGAATCCTCTCATCCCCTGCATCTCTGGCCTGTACCCCAGTTCTTGTATGCATAAATAAATAAATCTTAAAAAAAGAAAGTTAGGGCTTCCCTGGTAGCACAGGAGGTTGAGCGCAGCGCAGTGAAACTGTCTACAGCCTCTGCAGTGCGGGTTCGATCCCAGCCTGCTGGGGCGATACCCACATGGTGCAGCACACCTCTCCTGTCTCACCTGTTGCTCCCCTCAGCAGTGTATTTCAGTTAGTCTGCCTGTTCTGTTTCCTGCTCTGTCTCTGGTGAATCTTCTCACCCTCCCGCACAGCTGGCCTGTACCCTGGTTCTTATATGCATGAATAAATAAATCTTTAAAAAAAGTTATATCTTACAAGAATTAAAACAAACTTAAAATATAGATATACTATATCAGTATATCTGATACACAGATACACTGTATAGATACACACATACATATGGAGTAAGCATAAGAAGGCTGAAATAGCTTTATTAATATTAGATAAAGTAGATTTCAAGATAAAAAGTTCTACCAACGATAAAAGATATTTCAGAATCACAAAAGGGGCATTACATTAGGAATACATAATTATAAATATTTATGTATCTAATAATATAGCCTAAAATACATGAATCAAATATGAGAAAGCTAAAGGGATAAATTAATAGAAAATTTAATATCCCTCTCTAAGCAGTTGATATAAAATCAGCCAAAAAATATAGAGCACCTGAACACTACTCATAAATATTTCACCTAGTTGGCCTCCCCGGTGGCGCAGCGGTTGAGCGCTGGGTTGCGAAGCTGCCCGCAGCCTCTGTGGTGCCAGTTCGATCCCCAGCTGCTCCCCGGCCTCCACCGGAGGAGGGTCCCACATGGCGCGCAGACCTCTCCTGCTGCCCGCTGCTCCCCTCAGCAGTGTACTTTGGTCCTTCTGCCTGCTCTGCTCCCCGCTTTGGCTCTGGTGAATTCTCTCACCCTCCTGCGCTTCTGACTGTACCCAGTACATGTATAAACAAAACAAACAAACAAATAAATAAATAAATAAAGCATGCCTCTAAAAAAAAAAAAATTCACCTAATTGATATTTATAAAATATATAAAATTTATAGATCCCATATATATCTTTGGCAAATGCACATATCTGTTCAAGATAGACCATGTTTTGTATGGTCTCACATAATTGAAAATAAAATTGCACAAAGCATGTTTTTAGATAATACTGGTATTACATTAGGAGTAAATAGCAATAGGATATTTAAGAAAACATCAAATATTTGGAAATTAATCCATACAATTCTAAATCATCTGTTGGTTAAAATAGGTATCATTGAAGAAAAAAGAAAAACTTCAAAATGAATTATCAATAAAAAATATATCCAAGTCTGTATGATACAGAAAAAATAATGCTTAGAAAAAAATATTAGCTTAAATTGATTTTCTTTTACTCTAAACTCAGGAACCTTATTTTCTACCTCAAGAGGCTAGAGAAAGAAAAGTTAGTTCAAGGCAAGTAGAAAGAAGGAAATATTAAGAGTAAAAACAAACTAGAAGACATATTAAAAATTAATTAACATGTTTGATGACCAACTTACTGGACTAGTAAGTAAAAATTAGAGGACATAGATCACTGATATCAGGAATATAGGTCAATAGAGAGCTTAAAAGCTCATGAGAAAATATCATGAATAACTTCATGCCAGCAAATGACCAATTCATATGAATTTTTTTTCTACTAAAGAAATTCAATGAAAAAAATCTTTCAACCAAAAAGCCTAAGTTCAGAAGATTACACCTCTAAGTTTTATCCAATAGTTAAGGACGAAATGATACTAATTCTCTGCCAACCCTTCCTGAAAACAGAAGAGAAGAATAGTTCTTAATGAATTTTATAAAAAAAAAAAACATTACCAAAACCAAAAGACCTAGTATATAATCTGTCAACCACAGGTATCCCTCATAACCATAGGTACTGGTGTCTAAACTCACATATTGGCAAATCAAATACAGCAATGCATATGTATATGTAAAAGGATATTATATAATGGCCTAGTGGAATTTATCCCACTAATGCAAATATTAAACCAATTTGAAAATCAGTCAATCTAATTTATCATAATAGAATAAAAGATAAAAGCCTTATAATCAACTTAATAGCTGCAGTAAAACCTTTTGAAAAGATTCATTAAAACACCTCTCAGAAAAGTAGTAATTAATAAAAACTTCATCACTCTGATAAAAGCAATCTAAAAAAATTACACAGACACAAAAATGCCATCATAGAGTTGCTATAGTAACAGCATTTCAAATTCAAAAACTAATGATAGTGATAGAGCATTTGAAAAAAACTCCCCATGCCTCAGAGCTTTGCTTTGTATACTATAGTACGCAAAGTTTATCCTTAAACTAACAAATACTATACCTCTGTCCTTGATTTCAAGTAACTATTCTTTTTTTTTTTTGTTTTCATCTGTAAAATGAGAATAATATCAAAAATAAAGATAACAATAATACTTATCAAGTTTTTGAAGGATGAATTAATTTGTGTGAGATACTTAGAATTGTACCGTGAAATAGTGTTTTGTATATTTGCTACTAAAAATACAAAAACTATATAAAATTACTAATTACTTTTATATAGAACTAAGATAAGAATCTCACATATTATATGACTATCAGATGACTGACATTAAATATCTCCACGCTATTGTTAGTTTGGGGGTGTTTTTCTCTACTCGTATTTATTTTGTTTAAAATGAATACTTTTTTTTATTAGAATATGATTTTCTTTTGAATAAAACTTCAGTGTCACCGTGTTATATATTCAAAATATTTACACTTATTTGTTTCTGATCCTTCTGACCTGGAAAATATTTTGTGGAACCCAACACTGTAGGAGTTCTATTTTCAACAGCAATTGAGAAGATTCATAATTTCAACCAACCAACATACAGAAACACAGAATTTTAATTGAATTCATCAGTATATGGGCCTTTTGATAATAGAAGAGTGTTGAACAATGATACTGCATACAATAAGTATATGATAGATGTAATATTATCTGCATTTGAAATGAATGCGCAGAAAGCAGGAGAGCTTGTGTATTCTATCCAGGGTGCCACTGCTAGCAAGGGAATGGATTCGATCTCAAGTCTACCTGATTCCAAATGCATAAATATGTTGTGTCTCACAGTAATGTATCAGACACATTACTGAGTAAGTGTAAGACCTGAAGGCATCGCCTGTGAAGGGCTCTGACACTAGCTAAACCCCCGGTAACTGTGTCAGTCTCAGAACTGGTGCTTGATGCCACCCAGCACTGCATGCTTTACTGGCTATAAATTATCCTCACAGTTCTCCAACAATACTTCATTGAATTCTAAAGCCTGTTAAAAGTGACCCATGAAAGACTGCTTACCTCTAAAACCTTTCAGAAAATAAGAATATGTCCCTTTTGAGCTAGTACACTTACATATTTTTCTAGTTCTTTACAGTAGATTTCACGTGTAATTAATCAGCACTTTATTTGGAAATTAATTACATCCTAACATTGGGTTCATTGCTTTCCATTGGTGATTTTTCTTCTTCTACATAAGCATGATTTATTAGAGCCATGCTTGTCTTTTAAGATTATTTTATTTGTTTTTTAAATTTCTGTTCACAAGCTACACCCCAACAATGAGAGATGCATATTAGCTCTTTCATTTTGACAGCATTCAGTATACACTTAAAGTATATTTTTTGCTTTTCAAATTGGAAATGCATTTTTTTGTAAAAGTAATTCAGTAACTAATACAAAAAATTAAGCTAGAAATCACAAGCCCTTCTGTCTCTCACCCTCCGCTCCACATGTTTAGAATTGGATAAATAGGACCAAATTCCCAACTTATGAGTTATATCTATTAATACCCACCACAAATATCATTAACTCACACCACAAATGAAAGTATTAAATCTTACATATATTGATTATGTCAGCCAGGGTTCAAACAGGAAAACTGAACCTCTAAATTTAAAACAGGTAATTTGTGACATAGATAATGGAAGAGTTGAGAAATCAAACAGGTGATTGTGAAGCATGTCTGGCATAAGTAACAGCAGGAAGGAAGCTGCTGCTATCTTCCTCACACTGGATGGTGGCATAGTGAAGGTGGGAGGGGGGAGAGTGTAATTGGAAGAGATGGCCTTGGTGGGAGGCATGTGTCTTTAATGTCTTAGCCATTGTTTAGAACTGCTCACACAAAGTTATGTAAAAGACATTATTTGTGAGTTTGGTGAAGTTGTTATAGGACAGCCCCGATATTGAACGGGTTGCCAGGCTGTGGGTCCTCACCCGCACATTTAAAAGGGACTTATTAATACTCCACTACAGGCACACACAAAATGTTAATAAAAGGTTTATTTACAAGGGAAAAGGAAATAAGGAAAATGTACAACTCAGGGAGAAAATAGGGAAATAAAGTCTTTAATGCGTCCTACCCAATCCGCTGACCTGGGAAACCCAAAGTCACTCTCAGAGCTGGCGGAGAGTCCCGCCCCCAAAGCCCACGTGTCTGGCTTTATATCAACCTGGCTGCTTAACCCCCAGCCACCTTCCCTTTGGTGGTGATGGGATTTGGAGTTCCCAGTGTCTTTGGCTTTGGTCTGGGGTGGAGGTGGAGTCCACAAAGCTTGTATGGAATTAGCTTTAGGACATCCTTTTCCCCCTAACAAAGTGAGGAGCTTATATGTGGAATCTGAAAAATTGTTCATAGTTTCTTTGTCTGTCTTTTAGTAATGCGTTGTCATCTATGTGACAATTTCTCCCAATTTGCCTTTCAACTTTGTGTCATTTCCATTCAGAGGTTTTAAATTTTATTTTGTTATATATCAATCTTTGTTATATCATACTTTGAAAGATCTTTTGTACCACAATATTATAAAAACTGTCTTCTTATATTCGCTTAGTACTTTGATGGTTTCATTGTTCCTGTTTAATATCTTATTCCATTTGGAATAGATTTAGGGACAGTGTTGGTTATAGATTAAATTTTATTTTTCCAAATCTTTATCTAGTTTTCTCAACACTATGAAATGTCATTTTTATACTATTTGATGTTATCATTGATTAAATTGAAGTATATCTTAAAGAATAACTTTATACTGCTAATGGCCTTCATTTTAGAAAAGTGAGTGTTAATTTTTAGAAGAATAAAATTATTTTTAAATAAATCAATATGTTTTAAATATAGTATGTTAACTTTGGTTTCATATTACATTACATTCCTGATTAGCATGGATTGCCTTACCTGTTTTCTTTCTTTATCTTTTGATTTTTGCCACACTGAACAAATGTCATAGTGATGCCCTGTGTATCAAATATAAGTAAACCAAAATTTTAATTGTGAAATTTGTTAGTTAAATAAAATGCTAAAATTTTAATGTAACTTAAAAGTTCCTATAATAGCTGATAGCATGTCCAAGATCAAGAGTTAACACAGAATACTTTCATCATTTCTATTAAATATGTAAGTTTTAGCCAGAGCTATAAGTCAAGAAAAATTAATAAGGACATCCAAATTGGAAAGGAAGAATTAAAACCATACTTTTTGGCATGATTGTATGTGTTAAAAATATGAAAGATTCCACACATAAAAAACCCTATTAGAACTAAAAAATGAATTATGCAAAGTTGCAGATTAAAAATCAACACAAGTTGATTTTTGTTGTGTTTCTATATACTAATATTAAACAATTTTAACAGATGTTTAAAAAAAACAACCACACACATTTGTATTGCAAATATAGAAAAAAATCCTAATTGAATCTATAAACTTAAAGCAATCCTTTAATGGCACATTTTTTTTTTTTACAGAAATAACAATAGAAGGTAGCAACTCAAATAATTGTTGTTTTACACCATTATTCGTAGTGGGGTATTATGTAGCATTACAGATGCAAAAGTTGCCAAGAGCAAGGGCTATGGAATTAAATGAACTAGTATTTGAATTTCACCTTTTTGTTTTTTAGCTTTGTGTGACTTTTTTTACCACTTCAAATTATCTGTAAATTAAGCTTAAAAGTACTTACTTGTAAATATCTACTACAGTATCTGGAGCATTATAAGCCCTTGGCATTTTTAATAGTGGTCAGCATTGCTGTTATTATCATTACTGTCAAACTTTGAGTACATCCTTATTAAAGTAATCTACATGTGCATTTCTGTTAAAACTGCCTTTCATTATCAAAGGAATTCAGTATGACTAATATCAATCTTAAGTTCCAAATTTAGATTAGGTCTTATTCTAGTTGAAGACAAGATTTTCAAATAATATTTTTTCTATATTTGAAAAATATAGAACAAATTAGGCTTTATAGAATTTCAGATTCTTATATTCTTTACATATTATGTATGTATATGTTATTTTTAATTTATGTACAATGTGTGCTTGTATGCTTTCTCCTTGCAGGTGTATTCCCGTAAAATTCCCACCACCAATTCACCTGTGAACCATCACCATAGTCCTTTGTGCTTTTCTCACCCCTGTTTTGATTCTTCTACCTCCCCTTCCCTTACAGAATGTCTCTGATTTATAGTTGCCTGCTATTATTTATTTATTTATTTATTTATTTATTTATTTATTTATGTGTTTATTTATTTATTATCTTATTTTGATTAGGTTCTATTCCAATTGAATACAAAATTTTCAAATAATGTTTTCTACATTTGGAAAGTATAGAACAAATTAGGTTTTATAGAGTTTCTTATTCTTATTTTCTATAGAAATGTATAGAAATTCTTGGATGTCTGGATTTTCCAAGAATACAATGCATTACTTGCAGTCACCTATATATCCTTAGCAAAATTTCACACCTCTTAGTGTTAAAGTTCATAATAATATAATTAGAGCTTCATTTATTAAAAAAAATCCATTGATATTTATTTAAGAGTTAAAAAAAAGGAAAAATTTCTCTCTAGAGCAGTTGTACCAATATATGTGTTGAACACTATCAATCTCATATATATAGATATTAAAAGATTTGTTTATTTTTATACAAGAACTGGGGATAGGTCAGAGGTGTGGGGGGTGAGAGGATTCACCAGAGACAGTATGGGGAACAGAAGAGGCAGAGGACTGATTTACACTGCTGAGGGGAGCAGGGGTCGAGACAGGAGAGGTCTGCCCCTCTGTGTGGGAATCTCCCTAGCTGACCAGGAATCGAACCAGTGCTGCAGAGGCTGCAGAGAGCTTCACGGCACCGTGCTCAACCCACTGTGCCACCGGGGAGGCCCCTCAACCTCATATTTTTTGAAAGCTTTTAAATTACAGAGCCACCAAAGTATTGCAAAGACCATAGAAAACATCTCTGTAAACAAAATCTGTAGAGTGAGGAGCCTTACTGTTCTCAGTACAATGCAGTGCAATGTAAATGTATCTCAATTTCTTTCTGCTTCTTCCTTAAAATATGTGATGGTTACTACCACTTTCTATACAATTGGAAAAAATTCTCTATAAGGAGCTTGACTATAAAAAATGTGTAATCACCAGCAAATTTTTCTTTAGCATAGGAAGCACTATTTTCTAGTTTCTTGCTGATGATAAAAGACTAGCATTGAAGCTCTATTGTTTCTGTGAGGTTATGTAAGATGTTATGCCTAAAAATCACATTAAAAATGTCTAGGGATTATATACATTAAATGAGTCTGCATTGTTCCTTTTATATCTCAGACTACTGTGTCAAATTTTTAACACATAAACAATTCTTTATTATGTGATCTCAAATAAGGAACCTCAAGAGAGCTGATGGTATTTCTTTTTTTTTTTTTGCTCCAGTGTTAGAGTTGAGAGTCTGTGCCATAGTAAGAGAACAAGGAAGTTGCATTTACATTTAAGAGGAATGTTTCCAAACTCAAAAAAGACATTGTAAAGGAGAAAAACGTCTAAGAAGTTGTATTCATCCAAATAGTGTTTATGGAAGTCTTGTGGAACACATCTGCCTTCAAGAGCCTCATAAATGTTTTTCAAACAACTGTAAAGGTCAGTGGAAAGTCTCAAAGTCTTTGTTATTTTTGTGACAGTGGTAGGTGAATGATAAACCTCTTTGCTATGGAAGGAACTTTGAGCAAGACTAAATTTTCAACCTTTAGAAAATCATCCTTTACAGATAGCCTTTGCTGTCGCTAATACACAGGCTATTACACTGGCCAAATTTCTTCTCAAAAGATGTCAGTTCCATGTTTTCAGTGCTCAGCTTATTCACCACTATCTAATTACAGCTATTCTTCACGTTTCAAGTCCTTCTTACTCTATATGTTGGTTTCCATAGCACAGCCCCACAGTCAGTGACCCTGTAACAATGATCTGATCAAGGAGAAAGTTCCTTGAGTCCTTTCAAGGAATGCTGAGTCTAATTAGTCTATGATCCATCCCACAACCTCCACAGTAAAGGATGAAGTCTGTTCCTCTCATTTTATATTGAAGTCCTGGCTATGCTTGTGGATTTTAGGACATGCAAACTCTTTCTTTTTTATTTTAAGATTTATTTATTTATGCATTCAAGAACTGGGGTGCAGACCAGAGGTGTGGGGTGTGTGTGTGAAATGATTCACCAGAGACAGAGTAGGGAACAGAACAGGCAGACTGATGAAAATACACTGCTGAGGGGAGCAGCGGGCGAGTCAGGAGAGGTCTGCTGAGCCATGTGGATCACCTCACTGGCTGGGGATGGAAGTTATGCTGCAGTGGCTGCAGATAGCTTCATAGGTTGTGTCTTAACCCCTTCTGCCACCAGGGAGGGCCCAGGACATGAAAACTCTTTACCCTTTCCTTTCTGGCAATAATCTTGGGAGTGGAACAGTAGAGAAATGAGAGGGAAAGGTGTGATTCAAAAACAGACCTGGTAAAATAGAACTTCTTTCTTGAATTCAGTTTTGATCATTAACATTGCCTTTAAATATTTAGATTGCTACACCAAATATTATTCAAGTAAGTTTTCAGAAGAGTGATTTTGAATATCTCAGTCTGATGAGATACTAATGTAATGTTTTTGGACTTTTTGTTTTAATAATTGCTTTGGAAAATGTCCTGTATAGCCTTCTAAATTCTAAGAGGACAAACAAAAATGTTGTCAATAATGTAGTTGACATTTTTTGGTGATTAAGTAGATTAGTTTTATAAGGTTTAAATTTATTGCAAAGTTATATATTATGTATACTATTATTTTCACAAATGAGAATTCTTCATGTAATTACTGTTTGTAGTATATTTTGAATTTATTTCAAGCATAGTTAGAAAACAATCTGTATTAATGCAGTAGTATAATCCACAGCCCCAGGGACCAAGGAGAGTTTTATCTTTTACTACAGGAGTTCCTAGTCAAAAACTGTTTCATTACATATGTAGGCTTCTAGAAAATTTAAGTGTGATCAAAGGACACAAGGTCAGGCATTCACCTTCATTTCTCAACTCAGTGAACTTCAATTCTATACTAATCTCATGAGGTTGGGGGGAAAGACCAATGTTCCCCTTCCCTGTCCTACTATCTGAAGGGCATGAGGTGGGGTACTTCCTCGCCCTCTTTCTATCTAGCTGGTATTAGACTCTTAAAATGTCTAAAACATGATAATCCTAAACTCCCTGACTAAGAGCTCCAAGTTATTTTCACTTGTTTCTAAAATCAGCATATATCCATTAAACTTTCCGTGCAATAAAATCAATGTCTTAAGTCCAAGGACTCAGGGAAACAAAAGAACATAATTCTCAATATTTAAAAATTCATGATCTAATGATTTCCCAGTTGTGTTAGTTTCTAGAATCCAGTTGAGCTCATATCTTCAAAAAAAAAAAAAAAAAACACTTTCTTGTTGCTTAAGTTACATAAAGGATACATGGAAACTAATTTTGAAAAGCTGAATAAAGGTGTAAATTTATTCTAAGGTGCATCATTCTTTTTGATATAGTTGTAAATATGATGCTTTCTTGCTTTTTCTTCTAGTTATTATTTGTGTATAGGAACACAACAAATTTTTCTGTATTAATTTTGTAGCCTGCCACTTTACTATATTTGTTCACTCTAATAGCTTTTACTAAAGTCTTTGGATGTTTTTATATATACTATGATATCATCTGCAAATAATGATTGCTTTACTTCTTCATTTTCCATTTGGACAACTTTCATATCATTATTAATCCTATTGCACTTACTAGGACATCCACACTACATTGAACAGTGGGGAACATAGTGAGAGTGGACATCTTTGTCTTGTTTCTGATCTAAGAGGAAAAGCTTTCAGTTTTTCACCGCCTAGTGTGGCTGTGAATTTGTTATTTATGGTTTTAATGATGTCAATCTGTATACCTTCTATATCAGTTTTGTTGAGGTTTATTATATTAGACAGTGCTTTTTATCAAACGATTTTTGTCCTTAATTTTTGTTGATGTATTACATTATATTTATTGATTTGAATATGTTGAACCATTCATACATCCCTGAAAAAAAGTCCACTTGATGATAGTATGTGATTCTTTTAATGTATTGTTAAATTCTATTTTATTTATTTTTTAAGTATTTTTGCATCTATGTTCATCAGATATATTAGCCTATAATTTTCTATATGTTTCTATATTTCTGATGTCCTTGTCTGGTTTTGCAGTCAGGGTAATGGTAGAATTTGCAAGTTTTTCTCCCTTTTCAATTTGACAGAAGAGTTTGAGAAAAACAGGTATTAATTGTTCTTTGGAAGTTTGGTAGAATTCACTAGCATAGCCATCTGGTTCCAGGCTTTTGTTTGGGAAGGTTTGGTTGTTTTTTTAATTTCATTACTGGTGATGGATTTGGTCAGGTTTTCCATTTCTTCCCACTCTAATTTGCTTTGAAACTTGTAGACTGGTTCACATGAACCTTCAGATAGCTGTAGGGTGGGTCTTCTATGACAACCAGCACACGACCTTCTATTTCTTTCCTAATCATGGATAAAGAGAGAGAGCCAGGTGTTGTTGTTCTTTCTTAGCCATTCTCAAAGAAAAATAAGTGGGTGAATGTTCCTTTGTAGTTGCCAGTAAGTAGCTGAGTCCGGCTGCTGAGTCAGGCTGCCCACTTTTCAGCAAGAAGTCTCAGCATGACAGTGAGAGAAAAGATGGAGACTGTTGAAGCAACATTAGTTACACAAACCCTTAGTCCTTCCCTCCTAACAGAATCTGGAATAAAACTGGTAAATTTCCTGTTTTGAGGCATCTTATTTATATTTGGCAATTGGCACATATTTCCTACAAAAGACGTGTCATAATCTAGTTGTAAAACATCTGAGCTTGTAGTTGTAATACCTAATAGAAGTGCTGGCAGGCATGATTTCTCTTCAGACAGACTAACTCACTTGTGAATAACTTCAGCTTTTAGAAATATCTAAGGGAGGTTGATCTAGAGCAATAGGAATATCATCATTCTGGGAATATAGAGATTTAGAATTTGGCCTTAAATTTATCACAAGTAGACAGTTAATATTGGACAAGTGGTTAAACTGGGTTAAATCCCCTTGTTAAAATTAGGAGAATGGACTCTGAACTTGAGGATATCTGTAGCTTTGAGAGCACGTGACTTATATTCAAAGAATTATATATTGCAAAGTTTGTCATGCTTTAATTTTATGACATTGTTAGCTTATAGCTACTGTAAGAACAATTTTTTGATGAAGAGCATACCATCTACACATAGCATTGTTTCTGAGGAAATACAATTGATTTTATGACCATCTGCTTTATTATATAGCTTTTGGAAATGCAATTTTGTAAAAAGTATAGCTTGTATACAATAGCAAACTGCCACTGTGTTTGAAAAACAATTCCTTTCTGCAGATTTTTTCCCTATACATGGTATGTGGTTGCACTATATATTTTCAACCAAGTTGATACACATGTTACTCATACCTGCTTATATATTCCAGTCATAAGTGTCTGCTATTGTCAGTGACTCTCTCTGAAGGTAATAAAAATATATAGTTCATCAATCAAGTAATCACCTAAATAAACTAATAAAACTAAATGAGGTCATTTCTCCTTACATTTAGGGAGACACAGGCTGCATATTCCTCCTATCCACTGAGGCAACTTGGCAAAACAACATTTCATTGCTGTGTTGTTATTATACCATCAGAGGAACTTTTGAATGGGTGCTATATTTTTTAAACTTACCTTAAGAAAGGATGACCTAGATCCTTTGATTCCTGGCTTTTGCAGGAAGTGTATGATATTACATTTGGCTTAGAAAACATGAAGTTGACAAACTGAATGTGATAAAGGAAAACAAAATCTCAGTAGTCTTTTTTAAGAGTTATATGTTACCACCACAAAATAAGAATTGGACCTTTCTAACTGGATACCAATAATCTGTCATATAACTGTAGTTATGAATATTTGTATCTCAGGAGGATGGCATGGTAATTGATCTACTTTTTATCTAAATAGATCATAATTTGAAAAAAGGTTAATTGATATTAAATGGGAGGGGAGAAGTGAATCTTCAGAAACTACTTTTATTTTAAGTGTGAAAATCTGTTCTACTAAAGGAATACAGACTAAGTGTTCACTCTTGAAATTAATTCCTTAACTAATTTTTATGCATGTTTTATAATGAGTTTCACTTATTATATTTATTTTGACCCCCATAATAGCTTAATAGATGAAGTATTGATAAATCTATTAAACAGTTGAAGAAATTAAATCCTAAGATAGTATATGGGACTTGCCAAAACACAACTTGTTAGAGATAGTGCTGAGTTGCTTCTATATTGGGACAAGAGAAATGTGAGTATATTATAAATTGTTATAAAAAATGCCTTTTAACAGTTCTATATGTCTTTATGCTGATGTCTGAATGCAATTGCTCTCCATCACTCCACAGTCTATGGACAATGTTGTCTGCTTTTATTCAAGGTTTTCTGCAAAGAACCTAAAATAAAATTCTAAATTAATATTATTTCTACATATGTGATTTTATGTTATTATTCCAACAATACATCATGCTCATTAGAAAAATCAGAACTAAGATTCAAAGACAAGGCCTTCCCTGATGGTGTAGGTGGTTGAGTGCCATGCTGTGAGGCTGTCTGCAGCCTCTGCAGCATCGGTTCCATCCCGGCCAGGTCAGGGAGAAACCCACATGGTGCAGCAGACCTCTCTTTCCTTGCCCACTGCTCCCCTCAGCAGTGTCCTTAGTCTGTTTGCCTGTTCTGCTCCTCGCTTTGTCCCTGGTGAATTCTCTCACCCTCCCGCGCCTCTGGCCTGTACCCCAGTTCTTGTATAAATAAATAAATCTTAAAAAAAATTTATTTAACTCAACTTTAGGTTATCAAAACTTTATTCAAGGAATCAAATTTAATTAATATTGATGGTCTATAAAAATTGAATTTTTTCAAGTATCTTTTATGCCCAAGAACTGTGGTTCTGTTGAAGCAGAATGTGAGGGATAAAGAAAAAAATAACCTGTACATTAACTTAAAAAAGAATTCAATTTTGCTAAATTGAATAGTACTAGCACAAACCAACACATCTTTATTAGTTTTTTTTTAAAGAAATGTTAATTTTGTTAAAGATTTATTTATTTATGCATAGAGCTGGGTTACAGGCCAGAGATATGGGGTGTAAGAGGATCCACCAGAGTTAGAGTGGGGAACAGAACAGGCAGACTTACTGAAGCACACTGCTGAAGGGGGCAGCAGGCAAGACAGGAGAGGTCTGCCTCACCATGTGGGTTCTCCCTGGCCGGCCGGGGATCGAACTCAGCTGCAGAGGCTGTGGATAGCATCACAGTATGGTGTTTAATCCCTTGAGCCACCAGGGAGGCCCTATTAGTTGTTTTTTTATTGTATGGCTTAAATTCACCAGTAGAATTAAAATTCCTTAGAACACTTTGGTATGCAAAAATTATCATAGAACATTACTTATTAGACATTATTTTTAAGTGAGAGTAGGTGACCTTATCCTTAACTGTGGATATAACTTTCTCTGATTGTACCTTTCTCTGATGATTGAATTTAAATGGATATTAGAGCAAATAATATATTGTTTGACCTTCTCAATTCTCTTTCTTGATCTCCTCTTTTCTTTTAAATGTTTCGTGTAAAATGCATAGTACAAAGAAGAAATTCCAGTACTTACTCCTGAACAAAAATTCCCTTCTTGTAATAGCAGTTAAATAAATCCACTGTTGTTGGCATTATCTTTTTAATGACATAGAACTCTCTATGTGGAAAACAGTGGTTATATATGTCAGCAAATTATGTGACATCTCTTGGAAATATTATACTTACTGCGAGAAATCAGCAGACATTCAGAAAAGAAGTTTAAACACTTAGAAACAAGTGACAATAATATTGATACTGTGTGAGATACTGTGGGGAATGTAAAGAACTACAGAGTTTCTCTTCAGGAAACTTAGAGTCATTTTTCCAGGGAAAATGAAAATTTTTTTTAAAGATTTATATATTTATTTATACAAGTACTGGGTACAGTCAGAAGCACGGGAGGGTGAAAGAATTCACCATAGCAGGGAGCAGAACAGACAGGCTGATGAAAATACACTGCTGAGGGGAGCAGTGGGCGGCTGGGAAGGTCTGCGTACCATGTGGGACCCTCACCCGGTGGCTGGGGATTGAACCAGCGCTGCAGAGGCTACGGGCAGCTTCCCAACCCAGCGCTCAACCGCTACACCACTGGGAAGGCCCAAAATGAAAATATTTTTATAATAGTCTCCAAAACTGGTTGCCACTTCATTCCTGTAAGCCCTTGCCATTTTTCACATCAAAAGGTAAACTTAATCACTCTAACCATTAGAATCTTTTCTGGCTTTCAAAATAGAAAGTTGCAGATATGATATTCTGCTGCCAGAACTGTAAAAGGAGTATCGATTTCTACTACTGAGGCTCCCTGCTGAAGGTGATTTAATGTAGGTTATTGAATGGTTTGAGGGTATCATAGGACCATGGGCATCCTCCCTTTGAAGATTTGAAGCAGACCATCCTCACATTTGTCATCTTCTCTATTCTCTGCTTCAACTGAGCTAAAATTCCACCCAAGAGATAAAATGTTAACCTGTATCATTTCTACTGTAATAGTTTATATGGAAATAAACACCCTATAAATTGACTTTAAAACCACTCTTCTTCACAAATATCATGTTAATAACATCTGATTCCTGAATAATTTTACAATTCTAAACCAAAATTTCTTTTTAAAATGGATTTCTTTGTTCCCTTTATAAAATTTCTTAAATTTATGATGTAGGCAGTCCCAAGTATCAGAGGCATGTGTACAGATGTCCAAGTCTTTGAAATTAATTGTCCACTCTAATAACTTAATTTTTAACACATATCTCCCATTTTCAAACAACCACGAATTTGTGTTAAGAAAAGCAAATATACGTCTATCTTAGCAGTCAGTAATAATGCAACTAATAGTAAAACTATTTAAATATGCCAGAATTCAGGGAGTCTTATGCTTATCAACTGTGCTTAAGTCTTCCAATAACAGAAGGCATCATCCAATCAAGGATGACAGGGGAAAATTCTGTCTGATGACTAATGGGAATATATATCAATGATGTAAAAGGTGCAGTAAGAGTATAATAGGATTAAACTGCATGCTTTGGACAAGAGCAAATAGTACAACAAAATGAGTAAGTTCAAAAGGTGAGGGGAAATTAAGTAGAATAAGTTAATTTTTTTAAAGTATACACCATAAGTTGTCATTTGGAGATATACAAGCAAATGCTAGATGACTAAAGGGTATCAACGTTAGATAGATAATATTATAATGCTAATTCCCTAAATATAAATATAAAACTATAAAAATATCAAAATAATTTTAAAATTCTTTGAAGAAAACCACACAGATAAATAGTAACATAATGAATACTAAAATATAAAAATAATGAAAGAATTATGGATAAAATATAAGTTAAATAAATAAAATATAAGTTAAATAAGTTAAATAAAATATAAGTTAAAATATAAGTTAAATAAATAAATATACAGATGTGCTTAATTCACATATCAAAATTGTATGAATGCTAATTAATGGGTGAAAATTTGATGAGATATAAGTTATATACAGTTGCAGTATGTTTCCACAAGAATCTTTTTACTTAATAGCAGAGAAAAATACTATCTGTAGAAAATTATTGTAGAAAATTATTGTAGAAAATTCTAGATGCTTATACATTAAACAAATGAGTAAAGTTAGCCTTACCAATAGTTTTACCAACATTATCCTTACAAGAATTATTGAAAGGGGAAATGTTGCTTCTATGGCATCTCTGCTGAAAATTCAAGAATGTAATCATGAATATGTTGAGGAAAACCACCTGAGGGACAGCATACAAAACATTAGCTGATATTCACTAAATATGCCATACCAAATAAAATAAAAAATACTCAGGAACTGTTCCAGATCAAAGAAACCAAAGAACATGAACAAACTACAGTATATGACTTGTACCAAAAAAAAAAAACAAAACTTAACATTTAAATTTTCTCTTCCTTTAATTCTTTTACTTGTTCCTCTTATTTTTCTGCTAACTGTTCCTTTTCATCCTCTTTCTCTTTTACTCTTCCTCCTTGGCTTTTACTTGTTAAAACAGTAGAAAAGTACAAATTTCTCCCTTTCAAGTACTAATCAGGCCTGACCCTGCTTAGCTTCTGCAATCAGACGAGACTGGGTGCATTTGGGGTTATGTGGCCATATACAAATTTCTGACTCATACAATAACTTGAAGGATTAACAAAATATCATACTAGATAGAGACAAACACAAATTATGACAAAATTTATTACTTTATAGAAAATTTCTAGAAAAAGCAAAGCTCATAATTAAAAAAAATATCTGAACTGTTGTATGTTACCAAAATTGGGAAAGACCTAGAAATATATTTTTGGGGTTTCTAAAGTATTCTAAAACTCACTCACTTGTGGTAATGATTGAATAACTGTATAAATTTTCTGAAACTTACCAAACTACAAATTGGTGATTTTTAGATCCTTTAAATCAACAAAACTGGCATGTGACATGAGTCTTCAAAGCATGTAGTTTTCCTGTCTTTGACAAATGTTCCCCTAACTATGAGAAATGAGACCCCCTTATTCACTTGGGACAAAGGACTAAAGACTGATGCCCTATATATTGACATGACTTAAAGACAAACTTTAGGTTAGGTCTTCTATTTAAAATGTACAAGAATTATTCTCTGGGATTTTTTTACCAACCTTTGGGAATGGTATTCAGGCATGGAACCTATCACCAAAACTTCCACCCACTGGATTTGTCATGTCTGCAATTGTACAAGGACAACAATTTGCATGGAAACCTGACCCAGGAAGTGAATGAATTAACAGTAAAATTGATCAATCACTGCCATTCTTCATGGTTCTTCTTACTTTAAATCTGTGTCTTCTCCAGATCAATCTTATCAATCCTAGTTGTTTTTTTTTTCCCCATGTATTGCACAACTTAACTCTAATTTTTTAAGTGACATAATTTTGCTAAAGATAAAGTTGCAGTAGTCACACTGCAACTTTAATTTTAAATAGAAATAAAATAAAACTATTTGAGAGGTATTGCAAAACAAAATTGGGGTAATATTCCAAACAGCTAGTTTCCATTTTTTTTTTTTTTGGTTGATATGAGGAAACTTCTATAAGAATTTCATATAGCAAAATTGTATGGTTAAAATTTCCCTTGAATGAAACAAGTTTATATCTCTGAAAATTTAAAAATTACTCTTAGATTTTCCACATTGTTATTTAAACCAAAAGTTTACCCACTTTTGCTCTTCCTCTGTTTTCTACAATTCCCTACACTCAGCTATCATTCTCTTTCTGTCCCATTTCCCTTTATTTTTGGCTTCTAGAAACCCACAAAGATAAATTATGTCTCTTACAGTTAATGCTAACAGAACAGAACAAGTCCATTGCAAGTTAATGCTAACAGAACAAGATCAGTCCATGACTGATTTTTTTTAAGATTTATTTATTTATTTACACAAGTACTGGGGTACAGGCCAGATGAGCAGGAGGGTGAGAGGATTCGTCAGAGAGAGGGCGGGGAGCAGAACAGGCAGACTGACGAAATACACTGCTGACAGGAGCAGCGGGCAAGACAGGAGAGGTCTGCTATGCCATGTGGGACCCTCGCCGGCTGGCCAGAATGGAAATGGCACTGCAGAGGCTGCGGACAGCTTCACAGTGTGGCTCTCAAACACAGTTGGGGTGGGGTGGGGGAGGCATTATAACTGATTTTAAGGGCTCTCTCAGTCTGAGCTGAGAACCATTATGAAGTTTTCTAAAGCATAGATAAAATAAAATTAAATACACAGATCAATGTAAAATAGACTTAGAAATATAAAGAGACTCAGGTTTGTCTGATTCTTTATTTTGCATATGAGCATTCCATTATTCCAGCACCATTTGTTGAAAGGACTCTTCCATTTTCCATTGAATTGCCTTTGACCTTAGTAAAAACAAACAAACAAACAAAAAATACATATGTGGGTTTGTTTTCTCTTTTCTCTGTTGTATGTGCCTATACCTTCACAATGCAGCCATCTTGATTATTGTAGATTTCCAGAACAAAGTATTCATTTAAGCTTAGCTATCATTCAGATTAAAATTATAACAATTTAACTTACTGAAGTTTTTCCACACAATTTTCACTCATTTAATTTTTCCCTGACTGCTTCCCTCATGTGAACATTAGTTTTTAAGGTTAGCTTGGGTTTCCAAGATTAAGTAAAGCTGCACCAAGATTAACTGTTCTTCGCTTCAGAAGATGATTAAGAACATATTGAAAACATTTGTAATCAATGGTAGGACCATATGGTGGGGGGAAGGAAAGAGGAGGAAAGTAGCCTTTGTGGGGAGGTGTAAGAAAATGAGGTAGGTGTAATTTAGTATGTGCAATACGGACAAGAAGAGAAATAGTACTGTGGTAAAATATTTTGCTCTTCTGGCGTCTTCTGTCTTCCAAGGTTAATCTAATGAGGTCTTACCAAGCAAGTTCATATCGTAAAAGACACATAGGATGCAATGATTTCTTAGAGTAATATCTTAACCAGAGTTATTTTCTTATGTAAAAAAGACTCATGAAATAGAAAAGCTTTCTAAATTTTTAAATGGTGCTTTTTCTACAAACATAGCAACCAGATTGCAGAGCTAAAGTCCTTCTGTTCCACTGATAAATGTCCCTTTGCTGAGATTTGGCTCCCAGATGGCCATTCTATCTCCATCACCTACTCTCCAAAAAGAAATAATACTAGCTGCTGATTTTTTTTCTCTCTGGCCCAAATATATTTAGCTGTCTTTTGCAGTGCTTCACACTGAGTGCATAACTCTGAGTTAAGCTAGAACAGTCTCATCTCATTCATTTTGCATGAGTCTTTTCTATATTTTTAAATTAATATTAAGATTTTTGAAATGGGAAGAGGGAATAGGATCAAAACAAGGGGAGTGGGAATTGTATGGGGACTATAATCAAGATGAAAATGCATACAATGTGCAAAAATGAAAAATGATGTAAAATATATAAAATTAAGAAAAGAAAAAAAATTTGAAATGATTTTGCAGTAATTTCACTTTTATGGTAAATGATTTTGTAATTTTTTAAAGGAAACATTTATAATGGTCTGTCCCTTTTTTTATTCTTGTAACCTTAGTCTCCTAAATTAGCATATTTTGAATTTGAGCACAGACTGCATTTCTGCTGATTTAATATCTTCAGTTTGGATCTGTTCAGTTCCTGAATTGTCTTTTTCTCACTTTTATGATTATTTAAAAAGACACTGGCTTTTATGATTCTAGGACTTTCTAATTTTGCTAATTTTAAATTTGATGTATGTCTGATAGTCTGTGGTTACAGACTCTGCTTAAGTGTGTTGTATGTGTGTTATTGCTATGTTGCTTGTATCCTGGCAAGCAAAGTACATACCTAATCTTATTGGTTTGAAAACTCTCTACAGATATCATAAAATGGCCAATTAAATCATGTCACACTATTCTACAATTTTATCTCTTACAGTGTGCCTTATTACCTTTCATATATAAGAAGCTGTGAAAGATTTAGTCCACCTGAAACATACGCTTGGATCAAGAAACCTATTTATTTAGATGCTTTCTCTCTTCGGGAGTTTTCCCTGTTGTTTTCATTTTTTTCGTTTTCTTTCCTCCATTCATTTTTCTTTGTTTTTATCCCACATCCTCCTTTCCATGTATCTTTCCCTACAAAAAAGAAGCTACAAAAAAGCACATTTGTGATTTTAAATAGCATGTTACTTGATTTTTCCTTAGAAGAATATTGAGATACCACTGTTTTCTTCTGATGGTTTGTTAAGATTCAAAACTGTATAACTGAGCCTGAGACAAGTCAATTCAATATATAGTATTAAATTTGTAAACACATTTAGATGTTAAATATATATTAGTATTAAATCAGGTGTTCCAACACTGTTTCTTAGATAATTGTAATCATAATATAAAGATATTAGCAATCTCTGATATACCTACGTACACAAAATTTAACTTACTAAATATTCCTGAAATATACATTATCTGTTATATTTTGGTTTCACAAATATTGATCTATTTCATTGCCTACTGGAAAAGGATTTTCCCATAATGTTGATTTAGAAGCAACACAAAGCTCTTCCTGGCTTGTCATCCAAACTTACATATTTTTCCACAATAAAAGGATATGCTTATTTCACAATACTTATACATTTTCTTGGAATATTGAAGATTTGTTTATCAATAGGGCAAATTATGTCTTTCAGCAATCACTCATCACAATACCTACTATAAAGCCATATATAAAACAATTGAAGATTCCTGCTCAAACCAAGGATCAGAATTCCATCACTATTCCTCTTAAGTCATGCCTTTAGAAATTATTTTGATTCTTAGTCAATTTAGGGACTTTTCCCCTAAGAATAAGAGTACACATTAAATTATATTATTGAATAATACCTTTTATTGCTGAATTATTATGCTTTGGTTATTTGCCCTTCAGTCCCCCTAATGCTCTGGATTTCCTAGTTGTGAGTTTTCAAAGGAAATTTAAGAGATTTACAGAAGTTAAAGGGTTTATTCAGTGGATACAGAGAATCTCTGAAGATGAAGTAGCTTCCTAATAAAAGCAGAGTCAGATTTAATAGAATATGGAACAGTTGAGTAGCTGCCCTCTTGATTTTGATTTAGGCAGCAATTTTTGAATTTAAGCAAAACTCTTGATTGGGGGTCATGCCTTTTGCTGGAGGTTATAATAATCATCAGAACAGTATTTTTCCAGAATTATTTTTGCCATCTCATGGCTTATAAGTAGTCAAGTTCCTGAGGTGCAGGAAAGAGACAACAGAAATGAAAAGAAGGGAGGGAAGGAAAGGCACAAGCTAAAAGGCAAGCAAGAATGTGGCAATGTTCTATGAAGTTTATTTAGTCTATTACACATTATGCTACTAGTGTTTGATATTCAAAGTCATCACTGAATATCCCTCATTTTAATGAAATTATGTATTTAGTATATGGGGTAGTTTATTGATGTGGACCTTTAAATGGATAAGTTAGGGGGGGAGGTCTAACCAGTAAAGACAATACCTCAAAATTTTGAACTGTTTCCCCAAGTTATCTATTGAATATTCTGGTCAGATAGGATCATTATATAGAGAATCACTTGGTCATATCATTCTCAGTTGTGTTAGTAAAAAAGCAACTTAGACTTAAAATTCATTCATTTATTTATTTATTTTAAGATTTATTTATTTATTTATTTATACAAGCACTGGGTACAGTCAGAAGCGTGGGGGGGCGAGAGAATTCACCAGAGCCAGAGCAGGGCAGAACAGGCAGATGGACTGAAACACACTGCTGAGGAGAGCAGCGGGCGCGGCATGAGAGGTCTGCGGGCCATGTGGGACCCTCACCACAGTCGGGGGATCGAACTGGTGCTGCAGAGGCAGCGGGCAGCCTCGCAGCCCAGCCCTCAACCGCTGTACCACCAGGGGAGGCCCTAGATTTAAATTTAAAAGTAAACATTTACAATTTGTTAAAATTGTATTGAAGGAAGGAAATGAACCACAGAGAGAGGATTGGAACTTTTATTTATTTATTTATTTATTTATCTATTTTTGCAATGGGAAGACAATAGAAAGCTTCTAAGAATTGATTTACTATTTGACAGGGTGGAAGGTCCTCCTGATCCTTAGTAGAGACTTCATGAGGCCCAGATAGAGGAGACAGCATCTCATAAACTCAGCAGGAGAGGCTATTTTGAATCAAGAAGCTAGATATTAACTCACTTCAAAAGTTTCTTTTAAAGAGGGTGCTGAGGGCCTCCCCGGTGGCTCCGCGGTTGAGCGCTGGGTTGTGAAGCTGCTCACAACCTCTGCAGCGCCAGTTCGATCCCAGGTTGCTCCCCAGACACCGGAGGAGGGTCTCACATGGCGCACAGACCTCTCCTGCTGCCCGCTGCTCCCTTCAGCAGTGTACTTTGGTCCTTCTGCCTGCTCTGCTCCCCGCTCTGGCTCTGGTGAATTCTCTCACCCTCCCGTGCTTCTGACTGTACCCAGTGCTTGTATAAATAAATAAATAAATCTTTAAAAAAAATAAAGTGAGTGTTGAGCATATATGATTAAATGTTAAATATTCAGTCTGTGGTAAGTTTTTCTCTCTTTTTTTATATTTTGTCTTTGTCTTCATTTTAAGAGTTAACACTGACATCTTATTGAGGGGTTGATTTTGTCATATAATTTATAGACCTTGCAACCATTTGATATAATGCATGTGTTTCTTTGTTCTTCTCTCTCAATGAAGCTGTAAAGCCCAGGAATTACAGTTTTTGCCTATTTCATTCAATAGGTAGGTATTCAATAAATTTTTTGTTAAATTAATGAACTGTTATAATATTTTCCTCATCCTTTATATATCATAGTCAAGTTATTTCAGTGAAGCAAAAACATATGTAGGCATTTTCTTGTCTATGAAAAATATGTCGCTACTTCAGATAAGATTCCAAATTATATTTTCAGGAAGGATCATTTCAGGAGAAAAATATACTGATTGTGTTGGGAATTCAAAGTATCTCAGAGTGTTCCATGTATTCTCACAGTACATCAGAAATCTGCTGTACAATCAGAGCCCTGCATTAGGTACTGGGAATACAAGGATTCTAATTTAGTATCTATTCCCAACAATGGTCCTCCAATCGTCTCAAAAGGCTAAAGCAATCTGTGAAAAAAGAACTGTAGGTGAGTTGTTATCATATTTCTCAACTTCAAGCCACATATTGAAGAAATTTGTACAGATATTACAAATGACCTAAAGCATGTCTTTGTAAGAAATGGCTACAAAAAGATATTCAGGATAGACAGGATATTAGACTATGCTGCTGAAACAGAGATCATAAATCCAAATGACTTAAAATAGCAAAGGTATATTTCTCTCTGAAAAGCATGTGGGTAGGTAACAACCTTGAATATACAACCATTTGGTAACTCAAGAATTAATGTGCCCTTCATAAATTGAAGCCACCATTATAGGACATTAAAGAGTTCTTGTGGTAAGGGATAAAGGAATTGTGAAAGTCATTGTTTTCAAGTACCTGAGACCAAAGTGATGCATTTCACTACTTTTCACCAGCTATTGCCTAGAACTAAGTCATCATACTAATATAAAACTAATGGAGGGTAGAATATATATGGGAACATACAGAAAATCTGTAGCATACAAAAATGCTACACTTTAGTTAAAGTTCATCTCTAATCAATCATTAACATATTAGGATTTGGAGATTTTTTTGAATCATTTGAATCAAGATTTACTAAAACCTGAAAGTTACAAAATGCATTTGGAAGCTTGTTGTTTCCACTTAATCTCTGGTCATCCGTGCAATAAAAGTTATTATTTCCTTCACCAAATATAGATTGCTGGGCTCCATCCTGGAATTTCTGATCCAGTAGATCTGGGTTCATCCTGAGAATTACTTTGGTAACTAATTACAAGGTAATACTTACATGTCTGTTCTGAAGACAACACTTTAAGAGTAACTACTCTAAATTATATAATATCAGCTCATTATTTAAAGTTTTCTCTGAATCAACTGGCTCTTGTAGAGAACAAGCTCTTTTAAGAAAGATGTCATGTGTTAGTTCTTTATTTTTAATTTTAACATTTAGCATATGTACTGGGACATGATAGATATTGGATATATTTTTAATGAATAAATAAAGTATCCTATATCTTTGTTAGGATTTTAGATAGATAGATAGATAGATAGATAGATAGATAGATAGATAGATAGATAGATAGATAGATAGTCTTAAAACTGATTTCAATTATTTAAAATAATAGATGAGAAACTGATCCTTTCACTCTACTGTGGTTTATTCATCACACTATATTCAGTTCACTCCACATTTTTTGTATTCTTGAACTGAAGATGAATCATCTGTACCTTCATCAAGATAATCTATTATTAGGATCAACATCTATATGATGGAAAGGAAGGAATAAGTACTGACAAGATGAAGGAGTTAATGGCTATGTATTCTCAACAGGAGTCTTAGCAAAATTTCAGGAAGCCTTGAAATCTGGTTGCTCCACTGGCATTTTTCCATAATGAAGAGCTAGAGTTCAATTCCATATAAAATACTTATTAGATTGCTGGTGAATATGTATGTGTGTGTGTGTGTGTGTGTATGTCTCTATATATAAAATATATGGCATTAATAATATATATACACACATGCATACACACATATAATACTTAATATCAAATTAGTTATTTAATGATACAAATATACATTTAATTATATAATTTGGAATTAATATTCAATTATATGAAATGTATATGTGAAAAAATGAATATATCTTTGTTCCTTTCATTTTAAGTAACTTCAAGGAAGAAGATATGCTGTCTATCTTATAATTGCTTTGCAAAAACTATTATGTTGATTGGTTACCAAAATATTAAAAATTAAAAACAATACATTCCTTTCAAATCATACAATGTACATTAAGAAACAAATATTAACTTTTAAGCTATAAAAGTCGACATCCACATAGCTAAAATGTGAAACATTCTTAGTTATTATTTTATGTAATATTCTAATTAATGATTATTTCCTACCTGGAGTTATTATTGGCTGGGAATGAGTATAAGTGCTAAACAGGAAGTGCCATATAAACACTGAGAGAATAAGCTATTTTGGGTGCCTACTTGAAGTGGAAAATATGCTGTCTTCATACCAAAATTGATTCAAACTTCTCCAACCAATTCACATTGGACAGAAGAATGTAAATATTGTACCATATTAGGGAGTCAGACTTGCAGAATTAAGAAGCCATAATATTAATACTTTAAATAGTCAAGAAGAGAAAGGAGGGGCTCCATGGTGGCGCAAGGGGTTAAGCACCGCACTATGAAGCAAACCGCAACCTCTGCAGCAGGAGTTCCATCCCCAGCCAGGCAGGGAGCAACCCACATGGCAAAGCAGACCTTTCCTGTTGTGCCCACTGCTCCCCTCAGCAGTGTATTTCGTCAGTCTGCCTGTTCTGCTCCCTGCTCTGTCTCTGGTGAATCCTCTCACCTCCTGCAGCTCTGGCCTGTGTCGCAGCTCTTGTACGCATAAATGAATGAATCTTGGGGAAAAAAAAAAAAAAGAAAGGAGGATGCTGGACTTCACATCTTTTCTATCTACCAGGCAGCCTAATTAGATGGATTATTAGTGTGCCTCTTAATAATTTGGGAAGTATCACAACAAATGTCCTCTTGTTCTTTGCACTACATGAGGCAGAACAAGGTAGATAGTGACATATGATAGGAGTTTCCTTTGCTTAGGAATTGGCTGTAGGTGAGGTGGCGTATCGCACAGGTAAGGATCGGAAATAGCTGAGAACCACTAATCGGGAAACATCCATGAAATGTTTGTGCACTGGCTGGGTATGCAGATGAATTTGATTTCTGGTGAAACTCTGAATTTTCTTCAGTTAGTCCATTGATATTCAGCTGTCATCTACTCTCTGAGTTTCAGTTTTCATATCTGTAAACCAGGAGTATTTTCCTTATTTAAACAGGTAATAATTATGGGCCTTTCTTTCTTGAAAATGGATATAGATTTAGTCTAGTGGGACCAGGGTTTTCTCTAAAAAAGCAACAAAACTCAAATAGTCCCTTATGGAGGTAGTTGTAAACGTATTCCCAGTAGTAACACTTAAACCATTTATTTGTCATTCAGGCTCTCTATTCACTTGCTATCATATGGTTAGTGTATATGTATTTACCTATTGAAAATAAATGATTGTATGGGGAAAAGTTTTTATAAATAGGGAAAGAGAAATTTCTAAATATAAAAAATTAGCATTTTTAAAAGATTTATTTATTTATTTATACAAGAACCGGGGTACAGGCCAGATGCATGGGACGGTGAGAGGATTCACTAGAGACAGAGAGGGGAACAGAACAGGCAGACGACGGAATACACTGCTGATGGGAGCAGCGGGCTTGACAGGAGAGATCTGCTTCACCATGTGGGGCCCTCGCCGGACGGCCGGGATCGAACCAGCGCTACAGAGGCTGCAGACAGCTTCACAATGCAGCACTCAACCGCCTGCGCCACCAGGGGAGGCCCCAAAACTAACATTTTTTTTTTTTTAGTTTTCATATGTATCTATTTTTGTTGTTATTGTCCTAATCTAAAAATAGTTAAATAAATCAAACATTACATTACAAATTTTTTCTGATTTAAGTTCTCATCTTCCACTTATACTACTATAACATTGTTTTAACTAACATCTGTCTTCTTCTCCAAGTACAGTACTGTGTTCAATCTGGAGTATGTAGATTACATTTGATGATAATCATTGATTAAAATATTTAATAGATCCCTATTATCTATATGATATTAAAAAGTTTTGCTTCAAAGACTCATCATTTGTCATGACCACAATCCCTAATTCCACTCAACTCTTTATTGTGGTATTCCCAAACTTCTCATTCTTTTGTTCTCTTAAAGTTCTCAGATTTGAACTAAATATTCCCTTTTGCCAGCACTGTCTCCACTAACTTTTTTTTCACACTCCAAGTGAATGACTACTCTTGCTTTCTGAACCTATCTCAAATGTTATCTTCTTCTTGTGATATGCCCGTAACATCTTAGGCTTTTGTAGTCAAGTTCTACACTGTGTTGAAATGACATGCTGATTATATCTTTCTTGTAATAAATATGCTTATTTTGCTCAATATATCATGACCTACTTAAGATCAGGACTGTATCTTATCCTTATATGGATCTACTAGACCTGTAGTTACTGCTACTATTTAAGCACATTATATATGTCTATTGAATTAAAATCATGTCGAATACTGAAGATCTTTGAATACAATTTGATTAATTTGACCATACATGCAAGTTGTATTTCTAAGAACTAAAATTGTATATGTATTCTTATTATGCTTTCTTAAAAATGCAATTGATGCATGTTTCCCTGTAAGTGAGCATGTTTCTAAGTAGTAGCAATAGTAGAAAAGAGCAAAGGGAGATTATATTGAAATGAAGTAAAGGGAAGTCTTGGAGTTCAAAAAGAATGCTACACACACTATTCAAGTGCCTGTTAGGTTCAAGGCATTGTTATCATTGATGGTAGAACTGAATGCTACACACACTATTCAAGTGCCTGTTAGGTTCAAGGCATTGTTATCATTGATGGTAGAACTGAGTTTCTTCTTTCAATATATTTGTAAGAGAACTGATAGGGAGTGAAATCAGTTCTCTCAAATATAAAAAGGCATATTTTGAAAGGCCTAACCTTGTAAGATAATGCAAAAATGATACCAAGAAAATGAATAAAATAAGCAATCATTTAAATATGTTTGCCTTGTTTTATGAAATATGTTCATAGTTAAGTATTTTTAAATGTTAAGTAAATGGGTAGTTGTGACAATTTTAATTTTAAATAAAATGATCAAATAAGACTTTGTATATGCATATACCAAGAAGATATCATAGGTTAAAGTTATAAAATGATTATTTTGTATCAAACTCAGTCATCTAGTATAAAAAAAATACTAAACTGTGTACCTAAAAATATGACAGATCATTATTGTTATTAGCATTCATTATTTTATTTTTCAGCAAAACAAAGAGGTAGCAGACAGGCAATTCTAGACATAAGTACATTCTTTTTTTAAAAAAAAAAAAATCTTTTTCCAGCTAGAGTTTAATTATGAGGAGATAACTAGAAGTGTTACGACCTGAATTCAAATTAATATTTGATTAAATTTCACAACACAGCATGGAGCTATAACTGGAATGAACATTTTGATGAAATTAAAATTACTTAGTAAGAGATATTAAGCTAAGTAACTTAAATTGCTTATTTCTTAGAGTATAATAGTAGGTGCCAGAGGAATAGTACATCTTTTCAAAAAACAACCCTGATAGACTACAGAGATTTAGGCTCTAGGACTGAACAATTCTTTTTCTTAATTTATATTGATTATAATCCTTTATATGTGATGATGTTTTATAACTTGGCAAATCACTGATAGAACTGAAAACACAAATAGTTAATGTTCTGATTTACATTTCTTAATGTCAACGGAGGAAAAGGTGTATGAAATCAGTTATGTGCTGAAGAAAAAGAAAATCAAAACTATAATCCTTAGCATTTGCACATGTGAAAGAAATACGTGAGTACCATTTGGAAGAAAAGTAAACTGGAGCATGAGAAGGGAAACCTAAGGAGCAGATCGCAACAAATACCAGTAGAGGAAGGTAAATGTAAGTGGGGTGGAAAAGGAGATTAGGCAGGGAATTTAATGACAATTCGGATTTTTATTTTTTTTTAAATTTCTTTATTTATACATATAGGAACTGGGGTACAGGCCAGAGTTGTGGGGGATGAGAGGATTCACCAGAGACAGAGTGGGGAACAGAACAGGCAGACTGACTGAAACATACTGCTGAGGGGAGCAGCAGGCGAGTCAGGAGAGGTCTGCTGCACCATGTGGGTCAGCTCCCTGGCTGGGGATCGAACTCGTGCTTCAGTGGCTGTGAATATCTTCATAGGCTGTGTCTTAACTTCTTGTGCCACCAGGGAGGCCCAATTCAGATTTTTAAATTCAAGAAACTGTGCCAGTTGCTAGAAAAACATGGCCTCTTTCTTCAGTGTGCTTGCAAAAATGTTAACACTGATGAGGTTATGGAGCAAAAGGAACCCTCCTACACTGTTGACAGGAATATAGACTGGTCCAGCCTCTAAAGAAAAAAATATGGAGGGTCCACAAAATGCTAAAAGTTGACCTACCATATGTTCCAGGATTTCCACTCCTAGAGGTCTACCTGAAGAACACAAAATCATTACTTCAAAAGGATGTATGTGTTCCTGTGTTCATTGCAGCATTATTTACAACTGGTTTGCTTTTTTGAGGTAATACTGGTTTACATCATTGTCTGTATTTTGGGAGCATAGGATCCACCCCGCCCAAGGTGTTATTACCTAAGCGCACTCACCACCAAAGCAACGTGGTCCACTACCTAAGTCCACTGTGTTCCTTTCCCACCTTGCTCACACCCTGCCCTCTCCCTTTCCCTCTGGATTCCTCATTTCTATATCAACTTTCCAGGGTTGGTTTTTAAGTTAGGCTGTATCTGTTCTTTATTTAGTTTCTTGACATTACAATTGTAAGTGACATAATCTAGTATTTGTCTATCTCCTTCTGACTTATTTTATTTAAAACAAGCAAAAAAAAAGAGAAAATTTAAAATTATAAAAACAAAACAAAATTTTAACTGACCAAATGCTCAGATTAAAAAAAAAAAAAAAGTCAGGAAGAAAGGGTTGTGCCTAAAAAGGAGTAGTTATTTTTAAATCCTTATTCAGTTGATAACTGAATTCAGGTTACTATATTAGTTAGAAAATAAAGTTCTTTACAAATTAAAAATAATGGAGCTTTTTAATAATATTTATTTACTCATGCATACAAGAACCGGGGTACAGGCCACAGGTGTGGGAGAGTGAGAGGATTCACCAGAGAGAAAGCGGGGAACAGAACAGGCAGACTGACTGAAATACACTGCTGAGGGGAGCGGTGGGTGAGACAGGAGAGGTCTGCCACACTATGTGGGTTTCTCAGAGGCCAGCCAGGATCAAACCCATGCTGCAGAAGCTGCGGACAGCTTCAGAGCACTGCACTCAACCACTTGCAACACCAGGAAGGCCCCAATGGAGTTATTTTTAAGCCAATTATGGAAACAACTTAATGTCCATTCAGCATAGCACAGGATTATGAAGATACGGCATACACACAATGAAATACTACTCAGCTGAAAAAAAAAGAACTCTTGCCATTTACAACAGAGTGGAACTGGAGGTGATAACACTAAGTGAAATAAATCAGAAGGAGAAAGACAAATAACATATCATTTTACTCAAATGTGGAAAATTAAAAAATAAAACAAGTGAACTGGCAAAACTAAACTAAAACAACCCCCAGAAAAATGAATGTAGGGGGCCTCCCTTGTGGTACAGGGGTTGTCTCAGCACTGTGAAGCAATGTGCAGCCACTACAGCACAAGTTCGATCCCCGGCCAGGGAGCTACCCACATGACTCAGTAGACCTCTCCTGTCTCACCCACTGCTCCCCTCAGCAGTTTATTTCAGTCAGTCTGCCTGTTCTGTTCCCCATCTGTCTCTGGTGAGTCCTCTCACCCCCACACCCATAGCCTGTATCTCAGTTCTCGTATGCATAAAAATATCAATCTTTTAAAAAATAGAAAAATAAATCTTAAAAAAATAGAATGTAGGATTGAGGATAACAGAAGGGGAGGGAAGGTAAAAATGGGAATTATGTGAGGAGGGAGCCCATTGGTCTATTGTAAGGGACGGCACTTTGGTGAGTGGCGTGACGTAAGGATATACATCTGAGAAGGTATGAATCTGTTTCCCTAAATCATATACAAAGTACTAAACCAGTGTTAACATAATTAAAAAAAAATAGAGGCTATACATGTGTTATAAGTGGGCTACTGAAATATAACAGAAAAAATGGTAAATGCCTCAACAAAATTACAATTTACAACTCACTTTAATATTGTAGCAGTATCTCAGAGGGCAATGAGAAGAGATGAGCAAAACCTGTGAGTCTGCGTTACCTTTGAGATCATCTCAGCAGCTCCAGTCCAGACATTGTTAGTGAAGAATGGACTGGAGGCCATAAAGTAGTCTTTTGGCTGGAACCAGTGCTTTGGTTGATGAATATGGAAATAAATTTAGGATTTTTTTCTAGAAAGCTAGCTTTTGATTTTAACTTTGCTAACTATGTATTAAATTATTACTGAGTCACTTAGTCCACTGAGACCTAGCTTTCTCAGTTATACATAGAGGAAATGGAACTAGATGATCATTTAAGTCATGTCTCTTCTGAAATCATCTGACCTAAGAAGAATATATTGGTTCTTGCATTGAAAAGCCTAGAATGCTAAGTTGAGGAATTTCTTTAAATTTATAGTAAACTTAAAGTCACTGAAAAATTTTTGAGCAAGATAGTAGTGTGATTAGTTATACATTGGGAAAATTAATCTAATAGGGATACAAAAGATTAATCCTTGAGGGTAGAAATCTTAGAGACTCATAAGAATGAAGTAATGAGGGACTGACAGAGGGAATATATTATAGAGGGTGAATTCACAAGACCTTTTCATACTGTTAATCAGTGTCAATGTATGAAGAAAAAGAATTTTAAAAAGTAGTACATAACTTCTAGTCTTGGAATTAGAAAGAATTTTTGCCAGACCAAGCTAGGAAAGTTTTATGTGCAAAGATCAATGCAAGACATCTGGAATGAAACTATTCAACCGCCAGTTGAAAATGTAAGCTTAGATCTTTGACTTTTACGACATGGAATTGAAGAGGGTTTGCAAACTCACATGCTTTCTGAGACTACTAATGTAACAGGCTATGTTCAAAAGTATGAAGTCAGGGAAATAGAGCACATTGGAAAAATATGCTGTTCTAAAGCTGCCACTTAGTTTCAACAGATTGGTGACCTTGCAATTACAGATCTGCTTTTCTAAGACAAGCCAAAAAATTAGATGTTTTCCCTTTTCTGTTGTTACTGTTTTGCCTTCCCTATTTAGTTGCTGGTAAGAAAATTAACTCAATAGACTGAAGTAACTGTGGAGAGTAAATAATTCATGCCTTTAAGCCCAGTGGTCTACAGGCTGCTGGATGTGTTTGAGAACACTGTATTAACCTTTACAACATTAGTTGAGATATAACAAAAGATTAAATTGTGGGAAATAGTGGAGATGTTCAATAGGACAACTTTAAAGAGAGAAGTCTTAGAAGAAATCCTCGAATATTTTTTATACTAAAAAGTCAAATTAAAAAAAAAAAACAATGTTTCTATATAGTACAATGGTTAAAGTAAGAAAAATATATGAGAACCTAAGTCAGAGAACGGAGTGGTAAAGTGACAAAGATAGCCACAGTGCACAGCATTGAAAAATTAGACAATAGGGCCTCCCCGGTGGCGCAGCGGTTGAGCCCTTGGTGAGTGCCGGTTCGATCCCAGCTGCTCCCCGGCCACCTGAGGAGGGTCCCACATGGCGCGCAGACCTCTCCTGCCGCCCGCTGCTCCCCTCAGCAGTGTACTTCGGTCCTTCTGCCTGCTCTGCTCCCGCTCTGGCTCTGGTGAATTCTCTCACCCTCCCACGCTTCTGACTGTACCCAGTGCTTGTATAAATAAGTAAATAAATCTTTTTTCTTTTTTTACAAAAAGTAGTTTCTCCCTACTTAAAAAAAAAAAAAAGAAAAATTAGACAATGGAAGACATGCTCAATAATGAAAAGATAACATGAAAGATTAATGATGTAAATTATATGACATTTTTCATTATATAACATATATACATTGTTTTCAAAATCTGCATTTATTTGTAAATATACTTGTATTGAATATTGTGCTGAGTATTTCTACTTTTATTCACTAACATGAAGAGATATTTATTGTAATTGTGAAGTTACCTTCTATTACAAGAAGAAAAAACAAGGACTAAGAAGATTCAACTGTTCATTAGTATTTTTAAATAACAAGTAACAGTCATGGTTTTATTGAAACGTATTAAAGTGTAAAATGAATTTGATGTAATGATTAGAAAATATATTTTTTAAAGATTTATTTATTTTTGCATACAAGAGCAGGGGTGCAGGCCAGAGGTGCAGGCGGTGAGATGATTCACCAAATCGAGAGTGGGAAGCAGAACATGTGTATCTATTGAAATACACTGCTAAGGGGAACAGTGGGCGAGGCAGGAGAGGTCTGCTGTGCCATGTGGATCAGCTCCTGGCTAGGATCTAAACTCATGCTGAGATTTAAACTCATGCTGTACCACCAGGGCAGCCCTGATTAGAAAATATTTTAAAGTATTCTCTCTATCATGTTCTACTCATTGACTTTGAGAAGACATTTAAGAAACAAATAACTGCATCTTGCTGAACACTCAGACTTTTTTAGTAAGAAATTTAGAGTCTTGATTATTAATGTTTACATTTTCTATGAAAAGAAGCAGTTCCTCAAATAGATGCCTGACCACAAGATCTTGCCACATTCATCAAATTTAAACCACTAGGCATTGGATTTAATTCTGTGGAGAAGCAAAGAGAGGCCAAATGAATCAGGCATCATTAACTGTATTCTAAAAAATCAAATGCAACAATATCAAAAATTAAAAAATAAAAAAAAACCTTTCTTGAATAACAATGATATTGGAAAAGCTTTACTTTGAAAAGCTTTTTGAAATGTGCAAAGGTTTGTCGAGAAAGTGTGAGAACATGACAATAAAGAATATTAAGATGGGCAACAAAACTTGAAAGAGAAGCACATATTTGAGTGACTGTGTATATGTTTGGATGTAATTTGTATGTGGAATATACTAGACACTCAACACATGCTTGCTAGGTTTGCTGCTCACAGATTTGCTCCCAAATTTCTCCTGACAGGCATTTCTAGAGAGCCCACACCAACCTGGCTACCACATTTTCCCCCCAACTTTTCGCTATTCTGATGGACACTGGAACTTTGCTGATTTTTTCCCAGTATCTATAATTCATTTTTTAATAACCATGTATTATTTTTTTCTCTCTCTCAGCTTAAAAATCAGTTCAAATATTCTTCATTACTTAACAAGCTTTTTCTTCCATTTATCTATTGCAGTTTATTAAACACTGACATCCCAAAATTAGTGATTGGAAAACAACCATTTTGTTTTTCTCTTGGACTTCAGGGTCAGAAATTCAGGCAGAGCTCAATAGGCATTACTTGTCTCTGTTCTAGAATGTCTGGGTCTTCAGCAAAGAAGTCTGGGTCTATAATGGTAACTGGAAATGCTGGAGGATGGAATCATTTGGTAGGCTTTTTTGTACCGGTCCTGGATAATTTACTGGAGCCCCTACATTTGTTATTTGCACATGGACTTGGGCTTCTCATCGAAAAATGGCTGAGATCTGAGAGCAAGTTTCCAGAGAACGCCAGTTCAAGAGACCCAGGAAGAGGCTGCATGATTTTTTATTTCTATTTATTTTGTATTTATTTATTTTTTCCAAGTATGTTCATTGAGGCAAAGCTGGTTTACATCACTATTTGTTTTAGGAGTGGTAGGTTCAAATCTCTACAAATACATGTTTTCACACCCTGCCCATCACTAAATCCACAATAATCCTCCAGTGGGCCTTTTATGTCCTAGTCTCAGGAATCACAGGCTGTCACTTCCACCATCCTTTATTGGTTGTAGCATTAACAACCCTGATTTAAGTGTGGAGACATAGATTGCTTCACCTAACAGAAGGATATGTCAAAAATTTTGTGACCATTTCTTTGCTGACTTTTTAAAAAATTATAACCATTTTGATGTTACTGTACTTGACTTTCTGATCTTATATCATTTTTTTTAATATTTATTCATGCATACAAGAACTGGGGTACAGGCCAAAGATACAGGGGGTGAGATGAATCACCAGAGACAGAGTGGGGAACAGAACAGGTGGATTGACTGAAATACACTGCTGAAGGGAGCAGTGGGTGAGCCAGGAGAGGTCTGCTGAGCCATGTGGACCACCTCCCTGTCCAGAGATCGAACTCAAACTGCAATGGCTGTGGACTGCTCCACAGCGCTGAGTCTCAACCCCTTGCACCGTCAGGGAGGCCCTCTTATATCAATCTTATATATTCTGAAATAATTGGTTTATAGTTGTTAATCCCTTATTTTTATGACAAGCTTTTCTATAACCTCTAACAACCTGCCTGTTTTCAAAATCATCCCACTGAACTTCTCCCAGAAGTCACCAACAAATTTCATATTATCAAATTTCTTCCATTCTCACCATGACATTGAACACAGTCATTGAACATTTACTATGTGCTATATACTATTCCTTTCTTCCTTTCAATAACACTCTCATGAAGGTAACACTCTTTTCATGTACCATACAAATAAGAAATACAAAATTTTGATGATTTTTCCCTAAGATTATTGAAATGAAAAGCATTTGAGGTAGAAATTGAACTCTTTCTAGTTATTAAAAAAATTATCCATCCCTTATCAATAAGCAAGATAAAAGTTGATACAATATGGACACCATGTATGGCATGAGATGCTAATTCAATTCTATCTGTTCAATCTATGGACACCTCCAAATACATTGTTAAGAGTTAATGTTACACAGTCAGCAAAGATGTTTAATTCATCATCTGGATACACTTAGGAGAATAAAAACAACCAGAGGTTTGTGTTCTATTATCCATAAAGCAATTCCTGCCTGACATTCCTTGTCCTGGCAAGTCATCGATATTTCTATTGTGCCTCATCTTATAGTTCTTGTAAACCTAAGTAGCTGAAATTTAAAATATGCAAAACTTCAACCTCTATCCCTACATATACACAAACACACCTAGTTCTTATTAATGTATATGACATAATGGCTGGAATTACCACCAAACATTTGGGGTGTATGGAAAATGAGTTATATATTTGACTAATCTTCATATAATAGGAAATGAGCTGGAACTGGGTACTGTGGTATCAAAAAGAATGACAAATGGTCAGACTCAGTGGCATGACCAATTACAAGTTCATGTTAGTTAGTCTTATCAAACTTATCCAGCTGAGTATAGAGGAAGGGTAAGAAAATATTACATATCACTCATTGAATAGAGTGGCATTTTTTTAATCTTCTGAATTCAACTCTTCAATTGTCTTTTAAAACTAAAACTCAGAAACATTTCCCTAGTTATCATCTCCTGGAGCTAGCAGTAGAGGGTAAAGGTTTGAAAATGTATTCAGAAAGGAAGATGCCTCCTATGTCTATGTATATAGGCAGCACAATCAATAAAAATAGATGAAAAGTTGAAGGAAAAGTGAGTTGTGAAGTTATGAGCATGTTCAAGATTGTATTGTGATATATATTTCCCTCTTTTAAACTCTTAGAACTCATACCTTATACAACAATTTAATAAAAACTTCATTCTCTTTAACATTGCTTTTAATTAATTAAATAGAGGCTTTCTGCAGCTATTTAAACCATGCAGGCCCTGTGTGTTTTATTTTTTTTAATCAAATAAAGTTCTTTTTTTTTAAGATTTTATTTATTTATACAAGCACTGGCTACAGTCAAAAGCATGGGAGGGTGAGAGAATTCACCAGAGCCAGAGCGGGGAGCAGAGCAGGCAGACTGAAAAAGTACACTGCTGAGGGGAGCAGTGGGTGGCAGGAGAGGTCTGTGCACCATGTGGGACCCTTGCCAGGTGGCCGGGGATGGAACTGGCACTGCAGAGTCTGCGGGAAGCTTTGCAACCGCTGCACCACCGGGGAGGCCCCCTGTGTGTTTTATTAACCTTTGAAAGAAAATTTTATTATATTTATGTTAACTTTCTGAAATATAACATATTACTTTTTCCATGAATGATACACTATAATACTTTGCTGGATTTAATTGGATTCTATGTTGGTGTTTAAAAATGCAATGCAGAGGCCTCAGTGGTGTCACAGCGGTTAAAATATCGGCACTATCAAGCAATCACCAGCCACTGTGGCATGTGTTGAATCCCCAGTTTGGGAGCAAACCCACATAACACAGCAGATCTCCCCTGTCTCCCCACTGCTCCACTCAGCAGTGTATTTCAGTAGATTTGCCTGTTCTGCTCCCCACTCTGTCTCTGATGAATCCTCTAATCCCCATACTTCTCACCTATATCCCTGTTCTTGTATGCATAAATAACTAAATCTTTAAGAAAAATAAATAAAATAAAAATGCAATGCACAATATAATGGTTAAGTAACTAAGATAAACACAGCAGAATTTGCAACATTTCTTATGATGTTTGACATTTGGTTGTTTCATATCAGTCCAGATTCTCAGGGGGCTATCTGTATATGTGCATAAGACAGAGGAAAATGTACACTAATATGTATATTTAATTTTTTGAACATTATTATACTTCTCTCAAATTTCTAGAATTAAAGTATATAACTTAAAATTTATATTAAAAAAAAATCCAAAATGTTGACATACCTCATTATAAGTAAAATGCAAACACAAGTGACATGTGAAGGTGAGGGTGTGGTATATAATTGGGAGAAAAATAAGTAAGAGAGATAATGGAAGAGACTGCAAGAAGTAGAGTGGAGCACTAAACAGTGAAGTGGATGGATTTTATAAGAAGTGAACTTTTATTTCAGATCTATAAATGATGTCATTTTTGCCTTCATAAAAAGAACTTCGTGATTCAGGGAAAATCCCCATGTCTTAATCTTTTCAAGTTAAAATAAGCTAAAACATGTAAAATATTTCACTCTTTTCATGTGCCAGATGATATGGTACACACTGAAGATACAAAATATAGAAAGTAATTAAGAATCAAAACCAACCTTATTTCTGTCCTTAGTTTCAACCATTTTGCGTTTGGACATCCAGTCTGCATGTGTGTGAAATAGCACTGTGCCTCAGCAAAAATAATCTAGAGCTTTCACCATAAAATGTTTGCTTCTGGAAGTTAAAATTATAAAACAATTTTAAAAATTGCTTGTAAAGACAAATAGCTTTCTCATCAAGAAAAGTTTTCAAGACCTCATTTGTATGTGTATACCAATTTGAAGGTATTATGCCATAAGCCCTACCCAAGTTCAATCAGTTCCATACGTTACTAGACACCCCAAAAGCCAATCAACCAACCTATGACCTAAAGCACTGTGTCTATCATCCTCTGTTCTCCTCCTCTAAAATTCTAAGACTCAGTCAAAGTGGTGTTCTTTCTTACTGCATTAAATCCGATAAGCATAGCTCTACCACACACGTGTGTGTGTGTGTGTGTGTGTGTGTATGTGTGGTAGCTAAGGTGAGTCAACTGCTAACAAATTGTTTCTACCTTTATGAAACTCATAGTCAAAAACATATGACACTTAACTACATGCAGCTTTTTTTAAAAGATTTATTTATTTATGCATACATGAGCTGGGGTATAGGCCAGAGATGTGGGAGTGAGAAGATTCACCAGAGACACAGTGGAGAACAGAACAGGCAGACCAACTGAAATACATTGCTGAGGGGAGCAGTGGGTGAGACAGGAGAGGACTGCCTTGCCATGTGGGTTGCTCCCTGGCTGGCCAGGGATCAGACTTGTCCTGCAGAGGCTATAGATAACTTCATAGTGCAGTGCTTAACACATTGTGCCACCAGTGAGGCCCATAGATGCAGTTTATCAGAGGTAAAGTGATGTAAAATTTTATCCAATGTTGTCCATCTATTATGATTCTCAGTTTTTTCCATATCCACTCACTCATTCAACCATTTTAAATAGAAGTTATGTAAATTTGAAACATAATATATGGATGGGATTATAGCTAAGTCACATACATATGAAAAAATGCATTCTCTATATTCAAAGATATTACAGCCTGCTAGAGAGCAAATATATACTCAATTGTAAGAAGAAATAGCAATAATATTTACAATTCAGTGTGCAGAAATAGAAATATAGAATGAACAGTGATTCTATGGAGAATGTCTATGCTTGCCTAGAAAAATCATGCAAAATGTCATGGAAAGTCTGTAAGTCACTATGTAAAAATGTATGTGAAGAGGGAGAAATGACTTGTGCAAAAGATCTAAGTGAGCACATTAAGTTAAAAATCCATAACTGTCTAATATTGTTGGACAATATGTATAAAATGTGTGCATGCAATAGACTTTGAAAGATATTTTATTCGGTGTTAGAAAGTTTCTCCAATACTTTTTAAATAATATCAATTACAGGATATGGGAAAAATTACTTCCTTTGCATGTTAGTCCTATTTCTCAGGTAGTACTTGGCAGTATGATTAATTAAAGTATTAGAAATATAGGTAGAGTGACTAACTCAAATGCTATTGCAACAATTCAGAGCACCATGAAGACAGTCTGACTTCCTTATAAAAGGCAAGGGATAGAACAAAAAAACACTGAGGGATTTGAATTAAGACAGTGTAAAAATCGATGAATCATTAAGACGAAGATGGTCAAAGTGAAGAATCTATTTTCAGATCACTATCAATAAATGGTTGGTTGATGATTATTGTGCTATTTAGCCAAGCTACTGATAATGAAAGATTAGCTTTATAATATATTAGTGTTAAAACATTTCTGAACTCATTATGGACATATCAATCTCATTTGATAAGTCAGTAATATTGATCCACTCAACCACATGCAGTTTTCTTTATTTAACTGACTATGTAGAAACTGATGGCCAAGCAGAAGGTAGTTGATAATGATGAAGAAAAATGGTGGCTATAAAAGTACTTAATATAATCCATAGGTGCTTTTTGTATACATCAATGCCAGCAACTGCCCAGTGTCAATCAGATCTTGAACTTAAACCTATTGAAAAGATAATAAATAAAATAATCTAACCCATGATGTCTACTATATTAAATTTTATTAGCTATTTTGTCATGCTGTTCTGTATGAGGGGGCATTGAGAGTTAAGGGAATCATTTTCACCCCTGCCTTCTAGTAGAAATATGCCCCTGATAATGGCTGAATCAAGTGTAGCTTAAAAATAGAAAACTTGTGGATTTTTATAGGAAAGTGGGTGATTTTAAGAATAGTACATTGAAGTTAAAACATAATGGGTTTACTGTGAATGCCAGTGAATTGAGACATATAGGAAATCTATGAGGTATTTCCCTATATAATATTTTTATAGTAAGTATGTTTAATTAAAGCATCCGTATATATAAACAAGTTTTCAGTACTCCTGCAGACCTCATTCATTTTTCCTTAAGCAAATGACCCATTAATTCCTAATCCTAAATTAATTCCTAATTCCTAAAATCTTTGTTGTGGAATATTGAGGAAGTATTTTTATCATGCTTCTTCTAGATAGGTTTACCATAAATTGTTAACACGTAATAGACTCTTTTTGGTAACAGGAATTCTAGCTGTTTAATAAATGGCAAGGAATTATAAAACTATTAGAAATATTAAAGAAACTGTTTTTACTTTACTATAATGTATGGTTTAAAAGTCATATTATGTATCAAAGTCTTTTTTTTTTTAAGATTTATTTATTTATTTATACAAGCACTGGGTACAGTCAGAAGCAGGGGAGGGTGAGAGAATTCACCAGAGCCAGAGCGGGGAGCAGAGCAGGCAGAAGGACCGAAGTACATTGCTGAGGGGAGCAGCGGGCAGCAGGAGAGGTCTGCGCGCCATGTGGGACCCTCCTCCCGTGGCCGGGGAGCAGCCAGGAATCGAACCGGCACTGCAGAGGCTGTGGCCAGCTTCGCAACCCAGCACTCAACCGCTGCGCCACCAGGGAGGCCCTCAAAGTCTTAATATATCTGTTCTTTTAGCAATATAAGTATACTCTACTCTGTGTTAAAATTTAGATTTTTTTATTACTAAGGTTTGGTATGGCCAACAGATTAGGAAGCTATTGCCACTGATAAGATAGTTTGTTACTCAGAGTTCCCCAGAGGAAAGGCATGCACACCACTCAGGACCATACAGATGAGCAAGGGGGTAGGTTAGGAGCCAGGGGAAGTAGAAGGAAAGCATGAAAGCATGGGTAAGAGACTTTATAATGGTTTCTGTTTCTATGGAAGTGATAGGACAAGGAAAGGTAAGCAATATTAAGGTGGTTAATTGGAACAGTTTCGGTGGGCACTGCAGCAGAGTGGTTCTCTCATTATTTAGTACCTGGTCTTGGCTGATTAGCGGCAGAGATATAGCAGCAGAGATCAGTATTATTGACATCAAATGAATGTAAGAAAATTGTGAGAGTCTGATAAAGTTGGTGGTTGATGTACAGGCTGATGATTGATTGGTTTGTTTATGAAAGACATGTTTAAAGGTGAGTTCTTGACCATCTCTTAGAATTGGGTAGGCCTGGGAGAACTCTCCTTAAAGTAAGCAAAGCTCCAGATGGCAAAGTTTCAGGAATATAGAAAATAAGAAGAAATGATTAATAGTCAGTAGCAAAAATTTTATTCACCCCAAATTGGAAAAAAATAATCACTTGAATTTTCACTTATAATATGCCCCAATTGGTAAATCTTACCCAATTTGTAAGTCTCTTGCCAGCAAGAGACTTCTGTGCTGGCATTACTCTTGTTGCTAAAGCTGAGAAAGACAAAATTATCTTTTGATTGTGTTTTCTAAAACTTAATACAATGCATCATGAATTAAAAAAAAAGATATTTAAGATAAAGGAGTATTATTATTATTCTTTGTCTAGTGGGATAAGAACATAGACTGGTGTTTAAAATCATCAGGAAAATGAATAACTATAAGAAAGTGAAAATCAAAATCAACAAAAAACTATGAACCAGAGACACTTTTAGGGAGGCGGGGGCAGGAGGGGAGGGATTGGGGTCAGAATGGGGGGGCTGCAATTGTATGGGGAATATAACAATAAAATTTATAAAAAAAAATAAGAAAAAAAAAAAGATTATGTCATCTGCAAACAAGGACAATTTTATGTATTCTTTTCCAATTTGGATACCTTAAATTTCTATACTATTTTGAATAAAAGTAGCAAGAGTGGGAAAAAAAAAATATTCCCTGGCTATCTGGAAACAGAAAAAAAATAATAATAAAAAAAAATAAAATCATCTGGGAGAAAGAAAATTTAGAATGGAATTCAGTTTGCTCCTTTTGTCTTCAAGCAAAGTAACGTGCAACTTATTTACAGCAAATGGAAATCCATTTCACTCTTAAGAAGGTAATAACTATATATGATAGATTTCTTGTAGAAGACAATGTGAGGCTGCCTTTCTCTTCCTTTCATAGTGTACATGTATTGATTTAAACCTGCAAGATAAACAGTCTTGCAGTAGATCAAATGTTTGTGCCCCCCCCAAAAAACTGATATGTTGAAACTTAATCACCAATGTGAAGGCTCTAGAAGGTAATGGTTTGGGGGGTGACTAGGTCATGAGGACTCTGTCCTCATGATGGGATTAGGGGGCTTATAAAATGACCCTGACAGAATCCTTGATCCCTTCTACAGAGTAGTGTATATCCTGAGAGTTAGCTTTTCTCTTTCTAATGCAAGTGCCTGCTTAAACTTTGATGCACAGGCATCAAAGAGAGCTAGCTGGAATAAACTAGTTGTTAATCATAAAGCTAGATAAAGAGCTAGAGGGCCTCTCCTTTCTGAGTTGATTTGTTTTACAGACCCTTGTTGATCTAGATAGCAAGTAATTTGGGGCCACTTGTGTTTTTTCAATTTGCTTTCTTCCTCTTCCCACACTTTAAATTCCTGCTTTTGTATTTTAAATTCAACAATTAAGAGTAAGCCCAACAAAATCTAGCCCCCAACCCTTGACCCAATAAAATCAGTATTTTAGAATCTTTCTCCCTCACTTTCTGTCCCCACTATATGAAGGGTATGAAATTTCCAGGTCTTATGAATAATAAATTTATTTTTTTCAGTATGTTAATTATTATTGCTGAATGGCATCTTGCAATTAGAACCACAAGGACCAGTCTAACCACAATATTGGTTGATTATAGGGTAAAATTGGCACAAAGCAGTCATATACTGAATCTTTCAGTGCCTTGATCTTGAACTTCCCAGACTAGAGAAGTTTGAGAAGCAAACATTTATTGTTTATAAGAGTAGTATGAGATCTTTTACTCAATGTTCAGATTTAGAGTTTATAGAATTGTTTTTATATCTTGAAAATAACATTTCATTTTTGCAATGAATTGTGTTTGTATCTATCTAGTACATTTTTGGCATTCCCAACAAAAAAGTAGAAATGTACTTTTTTACTTTACAACTACACACACACATGTATGTACTGTGTGTGTGTGCATATAGGTTTGATTGACAAAAAAAATCTGTACATGGTTAGTATATATATAATTGGAAGTATTTGAATATACAAATACATCCATAATACCATAATTAAAATTCAGGTAATAATATATTTATCATTTTTAGAAGTTCCCTTGTGTATCTTTGCTTTTTTCCTTTATTTTTTCTGAATAGAACACCTAACATGAAATCTTCCCTAAAAACAAATTTTGAAGTGCACAATTCTGTATTTTTAACAACAGGCACTATGTTGTATCAATAGACCATCTGCTATAGCCCTTTTATGAACTGTATTTCAAACCAAGAATGTGGCTTTTGCCTTTAAAGGAATCAAAATATATATAAGCATTTAGCTACTCAGTAAGTGTCTGATAAATTTCAAAATATATTAGTTTTATCTCAGTTACTGTGGGTATAAAATGATTAATATTCATTGCAAGATCTACAATTAGCCTTATAAAACTAGGAGATCACTTTTACAATGCACTTTTCAATCTGGCTGTTACTGAGATAAGAATAATAAGAGTTGTAGGATTTTCAGATCACAATTATATATCTTAAAGTACACATTATAGCTTAATCCTGAAGTTAATTAATAAATTGGTTGAAATAGCAGTTTGATTAAAATCTCAGATGTGCTAATTTGCTTTCCTACTGCCCTTTAATTAAGACATTAATAGAGTCTTCAACTACTGCAATTTTTTCCTTGTCTTAAATATTTGTGCTTCTGTGCTTAACTTTCAAAGCTCCTTCAAGTCACAAAAGCACAAGGATGATCACTCTTAGAAATTAAGTAAATCATAGAGAAAATAACCATCTTTTTTTCCCTCAATTGGATAAACAAGCACTGTATGCTTTTAAAATATTTGAGATTTGTTGTAAAATAGGTATCTTTCTCCATTTTATGGTGTACTTTTTTCATTGATTTGTAGAAATATTATTTTGGTTAATGATAGAGCATTGTATGGACATAAATTTTCTACTTAAACTATGTGTACTAAATAGAATTTTAATATCAAAATACTTAGCATTCAAATTTATTTTGATGAAATTTTAATTTTTTAAGAAAAATATGTGACTGTCTCATTTTGAGATGAACTATTTTTTGAGCTTTTACTTACTATCAGTTATTTTTGAAAGTGCTTTACATAAAATGTACTATTTACTACTCCAGTGACAGAATTCAGTTATTTCTGCTGCTATCCATATTTTACAGATAATACAGTTAATAATTATAGATATGAAGTAAAGTGTGTAATGATAACAGGCTTATAAATGGTAGAAATAGAACTAAAAGGGAGGTCTGTTTGATTCCAAAATCTGTGGTCATTAAATGCTTAGTTGCTTGACTTAATTGACTTATTATTATTATTTTTTAAAGATTTATTTATTTATTTATATAAGAACCAGGGTACAGGCCAGATTTGTGGGAGGGTGAGAGGATTCACCAGAGACAGAGCAGGGAACAGAACAGGCAGACTGACAAAATACACTGTTGAAGGGATTAGCGGGCATGACAGGAGAAGTCTGCCATGACATGTGGGACCCTTGCAGGCCGGCCAGGATTGAACTGGCGCTGCAGAGACTGCAGACAGCTTCACAGTATGGTGCTCAACCGCCTGCACCACCAGGGGAGGCCCAATTGACTTATTAACTGTACTAGCATTTGTATGTGCAAGACAAAAGTATACATATTAAATCTGTGGTGTGTGGTATCATGAATGTTTTTAACCAATTTATAAACACAAAGATTATTGTTATCTTATTTTAATTATAAATAATGAAGGTTTGATTTTGTTTTGTGGTCAATCATGCCTTCACTTTGTAGAAATTTATTATCCTCTCAAATTTTTACCAAACAAACAAATGAGTATATAGACTCAGTCTGAGACTTTTACCTTTTTCGATAATTAGATAACCACCCATTTTAAATATTTGGAGCAAAAATCCAAGCCTGGATTTGATTGTCATCCAAAACAACTCCTTTCCCGTCTACCCTCAAAAGTGTTCTTTTAGAGAATAATCAAGTGTGTTGCTAGGAAACATGTCTAAGATTGATTCAGGAAATGATAAGAATGCTGTGAAAATATGTGTTATGCCACATATTGGAAAGCACCAAAGCACTGCAAAAAAAAAAAAAAAAATTCCAGCTTAGTTTAGAAGTGTGCAAATTAATAATGATTCAAAGTTTGGAGAGTTACAACTAAAATGACATTCTAGCATATTCAATGATTCAAAATAGAAAAAGTTTATCTGATAATATATAAAATAGATACTGGAATTATAATAGATAATTATCAATTATAATTGGCTCATGGTTAAAAAATGAAAAAAAATATGATTGTATATTTAAACATTATGTATATAATATAGGAAGTTAGGTGTAAGAGATGTGCTAAAAGTTATTCTTCATATACATATAAATGAGCTCATTGCTTTGCTAGTGCTATAAGAAATAAAAAGAAATTGAAGAGCAACTTTCAACTACTTTGTCAAGGAAAATATGCTTCAATTCATTTGTACCACAGATTTTTTTTTTTCCCCACAGATATTCAAAGCTTATAAAATTGCAAGGTAATGGGCCTCCCCTGTGGCACAGCAGGTTGAGGGCAGCTCTGTGAAGCTGTCTGCAGCCTCTGCAGCAAGGTTTCAATTCCTGGCTGGCCAGGGAGATTCCCACATGGTGCGGCAGACCTCTCCTGCCTCACCCTCTGCTCCCTTCAGCATGTCTTTTGTCTGTCTGCCTGTTCTGCTCCGCTCTGCTCCACTCTCTGTCTCTGGTGAGTCCTCTCACCCTCCCATGCCTCTGGCCTGTACCCACACAGTTCTTGTATAAAAATAAATAAATCTTAAAAATAAACACATAAAATAAAATTGCAAGGTAATGTGTCACATAGAAATTGTTAGATAATTCAAATCCCACCATCACTTAGGTTTGGGGAACTAGTGGAAGGAACTTTGTAAAATAATACTAATGTTCAACTTGAAGAAAAAAATGTTGGAAATGACAGTATATTGAAAACATACTAAATAAGAAATGGCTTGTGTTTCTAGACAGTCAACTCATGCAATAATTAAAATAGAAATAACACAGATCTAAAGAATATTAGAACAAAAATATATTACATACATAAAATATGTAGTATATATACAGTTTAATTTTTTTAAAAGATTTATTTATTTATTTCTATAAGCACTGGGTACAGTCAGAAGTGCGGGAGGGTGAGAGAATTCACCAGAGCGGGGAACAGAACTGGCAGACTGATGAAACACACTGCTGAGGGGAGCAGCGGGCACGGCAGAGGAAGTCTGTTGCACCATGTGGGACCCTCACTGGCGGCCAGGGATCAAACTGGCGCTGCAGATGCTGCGGGCAGCTTTGCAGCCCAGCACTCAACCACTGCTCCACCAGGGGAGGCCCTAAAGTTTAAAATTTTTAATAAAGAAATAATTCACACCCAAAAAATAAGTCATAGATCCTTTAACTTATCATTTAATCAATATTTAAATACTAAGGCACATAAATGAAAAAATAATTTTATCTATAATGCACATCAGTCGTTTGGCTACTATAACTGTCGAAAACAAAGTATAAATGAAATAATAATGGTAAAATTTTTCTTTTCATTTTTTGCATGTAGGAATGCAACATATTTTTGTATTTTTTTATTGTTTCTTATAGTGTTTTAGCAATTCTTTAAGGTTTTCTACATAAATCACCATGTCATCTGAAGTAGTGATAATTTCACTTCTTTTCCAGTTTGGATTAATTTTATGTTTCTCTCTTGCATAATTGCTTTAAGCTAGGACTTCCAATAGTATATTGAACAGTAGTGAAAAAAGTGAAATATTCATCATAACTGATCTTAGAGTAGGAATTTTCAGTTTTTCAACATTGAGTATGATGCTACCTATGGATTTGTCTTTTATGATCTTTATTATGTTGAGGTGCACTTCTCATATTCCCATTTTACTGTGAGTTTTTACCATAAATGGATGCTGAATCTTGTCAAATGCCTTCTCTCCATCTATTAAGGTGAAATAATATGTGAAAATATTTTGTCCTTCCTTTTGTTGATGAGGAGAATTATATTGATTGATTTTGGGATGTTAAAACATCCTTGCATTCCTGGACTAAATCACACTGCGTCATGATCTATGATCCTTTTAATGTATTGTTTGATTCAGTGTGATGGTATTTTGTTGAGGATATTTGCCACTAGATTCATCAAGGATATTGGTTGGTAATTTTCCTTTTGTGTGATGTATCTGTCTGTTTTTTGGTTGGTGTATTCTTAACCTCATAAAATATGATTGGAGACATTCCCATTTGCAAATATTTTGGAAGATTTTGATAAATAGGTATTAGTTTGTCTTTGAAGGCTTGGTAAAACTGATTAGCAAATTAATTAGAATGCATTAGTAAATTAAAACTCATTAGTCAAACCAAAATAAAAATCTAGAACACGATCCCACTTATAGTAGCATCAAAAGTGTTACATAACTAGTAATAAACCTAACAAATGAGGTGAAATGCTTATTCAATCAACACTGTAAGATATTCAAACAAGAAAGAAGACACAAAGAAATGGTAAGATATACTGGGCTCATGGATTGGAAGAATTACCATCGCTTAAATATCCATCCTACCCAAAGCAATATAATAATTCAATGAAATCCCTATCAAAAGAAATAGAATAGGGCCTCCCCAGTGGCGCAGCGGTTGAGCGCTGGGTTGCGAAGCTGCCCGCGGCCTCTGTGGCGCCGGTTCGATCCCCGGCTGCTCCCCGGCCACCGGAGGAGGGTCCCACATGGTGCGCAGGCCTCTCCTGCCGCCCACTGCTCCCCTCAGCAGTGTACTTCGGTCCTTCTACCTGCTCTGCTCCCCGCTCTAGCTCTGGTGAATTCTCTCACCCTCCCACGCTTCTGACTGTACCCAATGCTTGTATAAACAAAACAAACAAACAAATAAATAAATAAATAAAAAAGAAATAGAATAAACATAATTGGAATTTATATGGGACCACAAAAGACTCAGAATTGCCAAAATATTCTTGATTACTTTGACAAAAAATGTAGACAAAAAAGAAGAGGAATGGTGGTATCACATTCCTAGACTTCAGAGACTAATCAAAAAAGTAAGATACTGGAATTAAAGGAGAATCACAGATCAGTGGAATACCATTGAGTGCACAGAAATACACCCACTTTTTCTTTTTAATTGACAGTTAATCAAGAGTTTACAATGGAGGAAGGAAAGTCTCTTCAAAAACAGTGCTGGGAAAACTAGCTAGCCACATGAATAAAAATGAAACTAGACCACTCTCTTACACCATACACAATAAACTCAAAATCAGCTAAAGACTTGGCAAGATGTAAGGCAAGAAACCATACAAATAGACAAAAATGGGAAAAACACTCTGAAAGATTGACTTCAATGATGTCTTTGGGGACTTGACTCCAACTGAGAGGAGAACAAAGCCAAAAATAAACAAATGGGACTACATCAAGCTAAAAAGCTTCAATACAGTGAAAAAAATAAAAACAAAAGAAAAAAACTATTATTAAGAGGAAAAGCCACTCTGCTGAATGGGTGAAAATATTTGTACACTATATGTCTGACAAGGGACTAGAATCCAATCTACAAAGAACTCATACAACTGAACAAAAAGAAAACAAGCACCCAATCAAAAAATGGGCAGAAGAACTCAATGGACACATCTCTAAAGAAGACATACAAATGTTCAAAAGGCACATGTAAAAATATCACTGTCTCTTATCATCAGGGAAATACAAGTCCGAATGAAAATGAGATGCACCTCACTCTCGTGTATAACCTGTATCTAAACAAGCAGAAATAACCAATGTTGGGAAGGACTTAGAGAAAGAGGAACTCTTGTATATTGTTGGTTGGAATATAGACAGCTACAGTCCCTATGGAAAACAGTATGGATGTTTATCAAAGTATTAAAAATAGATATAACCCAGCAATTCCACTAGTAGTTTTGAGGAAAAAAGGGGAGAGCCGGCTCAAAGATCTAGAGTCAAAGATGGAGGGTAAAGGATCATGGGTGGTGGGTTTGATGTGGTGACATACTTCAAGGAGGTATGACCCACTCCTAAGTCATAGACAAGACTGTAAACCCATGTTACCTCAATTAAAAAATAGTATTTGCATCTACATGTTAAGGTCTGAATCTAACCAATGAAATACCAATATTGACAATTTTTTCTAATGCTTTTCTAAACAAGAAACAAAGTTTCCCAAGACATTGTTGCTATAATGATGAAACTAGTATTCATAAGGTCCAGGTGTCTGAATCTTAAAATAACATACATGATCTTACATTTTCCTAGATTTGTCTTCTACATGTATTCCTCTCCAGTTTCTGCTTGTACTATTATTTCCCACTTTGATTGTGTAATTCATGGTATATAATATTATTTCTTTGTTATTTCACAATCAGTCTTTTCTAAGAGAAAATACATGTTCTCTTAAAGATTCATCACCATATTTATACTAAATAGTTGTAAAAAGACATCATATATTTTCAGCCACATTTTCATGCTGAGGAATTGTAGACTCAGTGTGATTAGAGATGTAAAGTGTACCTAAGAAAAAAAATCTTAGAAAAAGTGAATTTTGGAGGAATTTGTGGGCCATCTCTATAGAATCTTAAAAAGATTATATAAATGCCCATCACCTTCCACGGGTTTTCCTTAGAATTGACGACTCACAGTAAGCAGTGTGTTAACTCATATTTAGTGATACACTCTTCTATGTCCTTGTTCATTTGATACAAAAATAAGCATTTCTACATGTCCTACTATAATTAAAATATCACAAATCTCTGTTAATAAAATTGTATGTTGGAATATCATATAATGAAGAAATGGGTAATTAAAAGTCACTGAATCTCATACCTTGGATTTAATTTCATTGATAGCAATTTTAAGGTAAGAACAGGTGTTAAATTCAGATTTTCTTCTCTCTACTAAATTTTATGGGCAGTTTATAAATGCTAAACATCAAAAATGATATTTTACCAGCAATAGGGATAGCAAAAACGCTACTTGATAGAGCCAAAAAAAAAAAAAACATAATTAGGTAAGAAAGCCTGTTCTGCTTTATAAAATCAGACCTGGAAGGAAGAAACAGCCTGAATTATAGGTGATTTTGAAAATTAAAGTTTTTGACAGGTAGATGGGGGAGGATTAGGAGTTACAAAAACATTGAGAAATGATGTTCAGAAATTTTGTATACACTTTAAAAAAAAAAAAAAAAGCCATACTGAACTCTAGGGTATGAGCACCTAAAATTGATAGAAGCACTGGAACACACATTGGTGAGAAAAAAAGGGGTGGGGAACAAATTGTACTGACTGATCTCTGAGAGGAAAACCATATCTGATTGATGTAATTAAATTTTTCCCCTCCCCTCTAATAAGAGTCTTGAGCATATTACCTTTAGAAACATTGAATTCCAGATCCTTCTCATTTATTAATGTAAAATAGATATATAGCTAAAACTCATTATGCCATGTTTAGATGCATGGTGTTGTAAGAATCTGACTCCTACCTGGTCGTATTTAAATTGAAAAACTGTGTATTAAGTATATTTTAGTTTGTCTACAACAGTTTCCCTAGAAGGGACATAGAACAAAAGTTTTCGCATCCACCTAACTCTTGGGATTGAGGACAATTATTGAAACTAATGTTTACAGTGTGTTGATTCAACCCCCACTCTTACCTGACTTCTGTTTTGTTCCCTAAGATCTGGTTACTACCCTTACACTGTGCGGTCTTTCTGTTACATTTCATTAAGGTAACTATTATTTGTTACCTTTTGATTATACAACATAAAGTAAAATTCCTGAGTATGATATCAAAAGTCTCCCATAAGTTATTCATAGAGTTCCTATCTACAGTTGCACACTTATTTCCCCTCTAGTTTGTTTGCTTTGTGTTCTAGAAAAAAACAATTCTTATCTATTGCTGGAGTCATGCTATTTCCATGGCAAGGAGAGAACAGTTTTTCCTTATGCCCCTTCCCCGGCCTCCTCATTCATTAGCTTCCATTTGTAAACAGCAACTCCTTGTCAAGGTCAAGGTCAAAGATTTAGTTTAAATGTTATCTTCTCTCGGGAGCCTTTGCTGATTTGTCCTATAAAACTTTGGTGTATCATCCATATGTGTAGTGCCTCCTTTCCAAATTTTACTTCAGCATTTTATCAATATCCTATTTTTATTGAGTTATAGAAAGAACACTTATTTTTTTATTTTATCTTATATGACTAGAGCCCAGCTTACTACAGGTTCATCAGAACTTTGTTGCCTGGATATATAAAGGAAACTCAACATTTATGAAAATCCTGGCAACTTTTTTCTCACATTTTATCACACTAATTTAAACATCATAATTTTATTGATTTTAAAACTAAATAAATTTCAGCTACAGATTTTTTTGTCTGAAACACAGCAACTCTTCTCTATTGCAAATTATAACTATAGTTATACCCCTATTTAGACTATTAAAGGACCACAATTATTTGCTAATCAAGATATAGTTAACCAGATTTTTCTTTCTCACCTGAAATTTGTTCAGAAACTAACATTTCTAACTTTCAATGTCAGACAACTCTTCTTTAATCAAATTTCACTTAGAGTCAATTTACTTTAAATATATACTTCACTCTATCCATCTAGTGTTAAAATTAATTTGATGAGAGATACAAATATCACATATTAATTTATACTTTCTAGGGATTGATAACTCAGGCTATCATATCTTTTCCATTGAATTATTTAAACAAATATAAACTAGAATGACTCCACCTCTCAACTCAACTCTTCTGTAGAGGTCCTGTAGTTCTTTAATTAAACTCTTGTGTGGGAAGATTTTGAAGACATACTTTGTTATGGTAATTTCAAGTTCTCCATGTTTAATAAATGCTGTCCTAAAATGAAGCAGTTATAACCTAATGTACTGTTCTAATGCATAGTATTAATGCTTTTGTTTCTCCACTTGAAAATATATAGATAGCATATTATTTGTAAAATGTGCTTGAGATATTCTTCTGATCTACTTGATTCTTAACTCTTATTGTCCCCGGTGAGAAATTCAGAGTAGTTGGATTTTGCTTATCCAAGGTATCTGTTGCAAATATCAACTGTCATTTTTGTAATTTCAATTGGAATTTTACCTTTAATTTTTCTTTGCGTGGGTCTTTGTTTCCCAAATACCAGTGAGAAATTGCTTATGATAACATATTTTAGCCCTATTTTGTATATCCCTTATATATTATCTGATTACTGTTTTTAAAAATGTATTCTCAGAGAATTTCCTTCCCCAAGGCACCTGTGTACCATCATCACAGTCTCCTGTTCTTCCTCCTTCCAACCCTCTGATCCCTCTCCTCCTCCCCTGCAGGATGTCTCTGATTTGTAATTGTCTGTTTTTGCTTTGTTGTGTTTTGTACTGTTATTGTATTTTTTTACACTGATGTCTTATTTAGTTCCCCTATATTCCTGCTATAAGTGAAACCATCTGATACTGTCTTTTTCCTTTCACCTAAGGGGGTGGGGGAAGCAAATATTGTTTAAAAAAAATTAAAAAATAAAAACTATTTGGCATTTCAGCAAAGGATACTCAGCACTGACAAATGAATAACATTTTGAAATATGTCTCTTTTTCACTTTCATCTTACTCATAGGTATAAATTAAAAAATAATCAACCAACATTTTTGTTGGAATGTTGCTTGTTTATCATTTGCAACCATAGGTTGACAATAGATACAAGAATTCAGCAAAAATCAACAAAATCATTTTGTGCTTTTAGAAATTAAAACATAAATTCTAAAAAAAAGTTATTATCACCCCTTTTTAAGTTATGTTATGGTTCTATTAACTGATCCAAAAACTGTGATAACTTAACTTTGGCAACCATAATTCCATATTGACTTATACTTATAGTGTAATAAAATAAGACATAGTTTTTACAATGAATAACAACTGTTTTGAAATATAGACTGTAATTAATCAAGGAAAGCATCCATTATATTGAGTATGCTCTTAGAGGATAGCAAAGTGTTTTTTTTTTTTTTAAGATCAATTATTGACTTATTCATTAGCCACATTTGGGGTATCATTTCTGTGTGCATTGAAGAAGGTTTTCTTTTGAAAGTGGTTAAATAGCTAAATCAGATCCTTAAATAAAAGCATTTAATTATTCAAGAAGAAGCTTTTATTTTGCTGTGTATTATCTAGCTCACTCTCTATAATCAAATAGAGATATAGGTGACATTTAGTATTCTGGATAAGAATAGAGTTGCTTATATTCAATATGGTACACTCTGTAAATTATTTCTCATAGTGCTTACATTATAGAAAACACTAGTGAAAAAGTTTCCAATAGGAGAGAAAAAATAGCAGTTCTGGAATGGTAGGTTATTGAAAAAGAGACCCAGTAGCAATGCTGAAACATTAAAGTCAATCTTAACATACAAGGAAGAATTGATTTATTTTATTGTTTTTTGTTTTGTTTTGAGAAGACAACCTTCTTTTTAACTAATATATATAATATATAATATAATATATATTATATATAATATATAAAACCAAAAAAATAAACCAATTCTTCCTTGTATGTTAATTCTTACATGTTAATTCTTCCTTGTATATATATTACAGTTATAGATATATATAGAGATAGATAGATATAAATTCACAAGTAAGACTGTTCCAATATTTCTTTCATTTCCCCACCCTTTATTTTTCTCCCATCCTCATATGCATTCACCTGATCCAGTATCTGTCTGTTCCATCATTATATCCACAACAGACTTAACCTGTTTCTACATCCATATCAAAAGTGTGACAAATATATCTATGAACAAGAGGTAATGTAGATATATTAAATGAAAGACTTAGAATTGGATGTAACGTGTTATTTAAAATAATTTTAATTTTAAATAATGCATACTTGATATTTATAAACTTATGTAATGTTCTTATGCAGTATTCAATAAATTACTAAAAAGACTTTGAGGTGGTAAGGTAGCCTGATATCTGTGATATAATTAACTCTACAGTTTTGGACAAAAACTTTGACCACACCAAAAATATATATATTTCTTTATTTGTAAAATTGGAGAATGGCACCAGTTCATCAAGTTATTATGAAATTTAAATGAAATAGGTAAATCAAATATAGTAACTGATGTTTAATTATTATTATTATTACAATTCTTAATATCTAGTGTAGGTAACACATTTATTTCATTGTCTCCTGGTCCTATGCCAATGCCTATCTCATTTAATGTGTTGACTTTAGCACACTGTACAAAACCATTTATCAGTAGTTTACCTTGTTTCCATATTTCTCAGATTCTTAATCCTCTTCTCACACTTGCCATTCTTGTCATTTCCATTAACATAACTTGGGGACGGCCTTGTTAGAACATGTCAGTGACCATCTGGTCAAACTTAATTTAATGATAAGAATCTGATTTGTGCTTAGCAACTCATCTAAAACTATTATAAATTACATCTTTGAGTCTTTTTTATGAATCTATAAAAGTATCATGCCTAGTGTGTCTGGTAACCATTTTATAATTGTTAAATAAATTTATTAAATATTTGTTAAATAAGGATTGAATGTAAATAGATTTTAGGATGAGGTCTATGTCTGTCCCATATTACCTTTTATTTGTTTATATATTCTGCAAATTTGTAACAGTCTTCTTTAGCAAAATGATTTTTTTCTATTATACCAAGAGTGTGTGAATCACATGACGCTAGAACAGCCATCCAAGGAGTACTGCTGAAGTGGATTGTGTCCATTCCCTTTCATCTGCTGGCTTTATTTTTATTCTCTAATTATAAAATTAAGTTTAATTTAAAATATTCAAACTCATAGAGTAAAAAAGTTATTACCAGGAGCTGGAATAGGGGGAAATGTTAAAATACTCTGCAATAGGCATAAAATTTCAATGGTGCAAATGACTAAGTTCTAGAAATATGCCGTATGACACTCTGCCTATAGATAACAGTGCTGTTACTATACATATAAACATGAGGGTGGAGCTCATGTCTGGTGTTCTTACTATAAGTTTGTTTTTTAAAAAGGACAAAAACTGAAAAAGCATTCTGTGTAAAATAAAACATCTGCCTGTATAAACTATTAGATTAAGTTTTACTTAAAGAAAAATATAGGTCCTATACAAATTGACCACAATGCCCTTTCAAAGTTATCTTGAAGTCAAAAATTAATAAAACTCAAACTGAAGTTTCTCATAATTATAGAAACCCCCCCTCAAAGAAATGACAAATAACCCTCTCCCGGAAATAACAGAAAATGTGGGTTACTCAGGTACATTTCAATGCACCCTAGATTCTGGAACATAGAAATGGATCATGGCCGGAGGCGAGAGAGTAAAGGACTTTCAGTGCATGGGAGAAACATTAGAATTTACTATAAAGATAATATGAGCCCCTGCCGAGTTTTAAAGTAATGGGTTAAGATTAGATTACATTTTAGAATTATTGTTTTCCCTGAAATACATGAAAAATGGGTTACAGAATAGACAACACCAAAACAAGAAAATCAAGTAATGAGGAGTTCTTACAAATCCTGCCTCATAAATCTAGACAAGAGATGGTGGTCTAAACTGAGACAGTGGACATGTCTTTCAAAGAAATGAGGAGAAAAGAGAGTTTTGGAAAGTTTGAAACTTTAGTAAATGTACAAAGCTTGGTGATAGGCTATTGTTCTCAGTTTTGATTTCGGATTATTCACATTCTCTCATGTGTGCACTGTGTCTTAGTACTGATGTACATTTAAAATCATCTTGATTTCTATTATTATTGTAGCTATTAAATTTTCCTAAAATGTTCTAAACTGATGTTTATTGTGTTCAATGATGACTGAAGCAAACAAACAACAATTGCTCTAAGGTACTATTACAGGAAGTGGATTCTGGATAAAGTAAAGATTTGATGTATAGCATGAGCATACAAAATGAAGAAAAGCATCAACCTGTAGAAAATCTGTGATGAGTAGGTCTGGAAAATTTAATCAAAACAAAACTAAAGTGTTTAATGTTTATACCATAGTAATACTGAGTGGTACTTTTAAAGCCATAAATGAAAGACTCATATTTAGTGTGTGACTGGGAGTCATTAAAGGTTCTTGAAATATTATGAAAGTGACATTTTTAGAAAAACATTCAGTATTTGCAAGAAAGATGTGCTTAGTAATTGACAGTTGACTATGTATTAGAAAGACTTGCCCAGTTTTACCATGATGATTAGAAAATATAAGCTGCATAAGAAATTGAAATTGAATTTATTTTCAAAATGGAATTGTTTTAAATGTTTCCTACTGAATTAATCTCTGACAATCATCATATAATATGTACTTTTTCCAGACCAGGCAATGTAAATGTCTGTATTTCCTGCCTTTGAGAATCTTTGGGCTGAAAATGGATGACAAGAACAATTAACATAAAGAAAAGCAGACAAAATGAATCTCCACTATATAGAAATCCTGAAAGGCAATGCTTTGAAAGAAAATAAATTGAAAGAAAATAAATTCAATAAGGAAGGGCATATATTTTATAAATGAAGCTATGCAGGAAATTAAATACATATAAGCAAATATGAGGCAAGGATTGGAAATGTTATTTGGATATTCCTTTCAACATTCCTAGTGTCTATAATGATATGTATTGTAGTGCACTTTCATAACTATTAACCGTATTTTTAAGTACTTTGAGTATATTAAAAGTATTTACATATTATACATATTTACAATCCAAATCTCATGAGCCAGTCCAACAGTTTCTACAGAAATTGAATATCAATTACTGTAACATGAATAGCTGATGCCAAAAGTTTGTTTGCCTTTACCTTTTTTTATTTTCATGTTCTGTTTTATTTGCTTATTAATTAATTCGTTTCTGGAACATTTGTCTTGAGGCATTTTATTGTGTGTATATACTACTCAGAGTATTTATTATTCAATTGTAATTAACATATACATATTTTCCCCTTAAATTTTATTCTGTGTACTGTAGTTTCTCTCTTCTTCTTTTTTATTAAAATACCCTGGCTCAAAGTAATACTCTTCCACATTCAGAGATTTAATTGCTCCATCCGTTCTCCTGCCCATTCCCTGAAGATTTCTCTCAATCACATACATTTTCTTTACACCTAAATACATGGAGAATTTTATGAAGCCACATACTATCTCTTGGTCTTACTTTGATTTCCTTCTTCCTCTTAGACAGGATTAAAATTTTGCTTTTTCAAAGCATTATTTCCTAATCATTATCAATGTACAGTTTGTGCCTTTCCTTTTTTTATCTTCTACTTTCTCATAGTTACAAGACCCTATCACAGCCTGTGTTTCTTGGCATTCTAAACTCTTTTTAGATTACTCCTTTCCCCAGAGGTTTGGCATGTGTAGGAAGAATTAGAAACTTACACTTTAGCCACAGCCATCTTCCTTTCGAATATTGAAAAATAAAATCACCTAAAAATCTAATCAACTGCAACAGAAATTGATTCTGCCTAACCTTGTACATTTAAGGTCAGTCTATGACCCTGTAGCTTCAGGGTTCACATAAACCTTCATACAGAAAATACAGCAGCTTGATTTTGTCCTGCTATTTCAAAAGGAAGGCAGCCTGCTGGACTCCACATGGGGCTTACAGTCACCATCCATAATATCCAACACAATTCACACTTGCCTACATGTGAACCACAGGTAATACACTAAACTAAATAGGCCACTAAACTAAATAGGCCACTTGACCACTGTTCTTGTCATTTTCATATCTCTCCCCTCCCACGCATTCAGACTGGAGATTCCAGTGACACTGGCAAACAGAACATTTTGGCATCATTCAACATTTTGTATTTTCTTAAAGAAAACATAATTATTTGCTTGTTCAAACATAATAAATAGCCATTCTGCAATATATTATTTTTTGGAAAAAATGAAATTTTTCATCCATCAATTCAGCAGCTATATTTTTTGTTCTAAAAGTCCTTTTGTGAAACATGCTAACAATAATGGGCGTAATTAAGATTTAATGATACTAAATAAGGTACCATCCCTTTCTGGCCCCTTGAATTGAGGCACTGTAGCAGCTGTATCTGGAGGTCTTAAGAAAATATTATCAGATCCTTAGATACCTCCTAGGTGAGTTTGTGCAACGATACCCCTAGCAATGTGTCTGCACCTGTTATCAAAACTCATGGTCAGCCAGTTCCTGTTCAAACATAGCATAAGTGTCTTCACATTAGAAAGGAGTCCCTTCTTTGAAGTTTTTCCTCTCCTGAATTTCTTCACGTGAAATTATCAAAACAACACTTCCCAAAACAGACAAGTTCTGAGCACTTTTTATCGCTTAACTTAGGTGATCCTTAAAGAATTTCTGAGGTGGGTACCATTAAGAAAAGAAAGAGGGCCTCCCCGGTGGCGCAGCAGTTGAGCGCTGGGTTGCAAAGCTGCCCGCAGCCTCTGCAGCACCAGTTCGATCCCCGGCTGCCAGGCTAGGGTCCCACATGGTGCACAGACCTCTCCTGCCGCCCGCTGCACCCCCCCCCCCAGCAGTGTACTTTGTCAGTCTGCCTGTTCTTCTGTATCCTCTGGCTCTGGTGAATTCTCTCACCCTCCCGCGCTTCTCACTGTATCCAGTGCTTGTATAAATAAATAAATAAGTAGATAGATAGATAGATAGATAGATAAATCTTAAAAAAATAGAAAAGAAAGAGGTGAGCCCAACAATATCTATATAGCACACTTTTCTTAGCCACTTCTCAGACTAGTATGTAGTGTTGGAAGAAGAAACCATATTTTCCCTTTATATTATCAATAACAATTAGAAAACACATTTTTATTATTAAATATGTAGGGATCAACTTAAAATTTGAGCACAAACTATATATTAAACAACAAAATATTGCTTAGGGTAATTAAATTTGGCAAACTAAATGGAACTATAAACTGAATTTATGAATTGGAATCTTGAATTGCTAACATTAATCATCATATTTATATATAAATTCAATAAAATCCATTCACTACTAACAGACCCTTTTTCCCCAGAAACAGACCAGAAAATTCTCAAGTTTTTATAGAGATACAAAGGACCTAAACTAGTGCAAAAATACAGGATGAAAGGACATAGTTGAATGATATATAACTTTGTGATCATTGTAAGTAAGAATTAAGAAAAGGTATGGTATTGACACATAGCTGTATATCAATAAAATAGTATAGAGATTTCAGAAATAGACTTACATTAGCTGGTCAATTTAATTTTGAAAAAGGCACCAAGTCAATTCAGTGTGAAAATGATAGTATTGAACAAATTATGTTCAAAGTCCTTGATATTAAAAAAAAATACACTGACCTTCACCTAATACTGTGTGTCAAATATCACTCAAATTTCATTACAGATATACAAATAGAAATTTAAAATCATAAAATTCCTATTATGTGCAAATATTTTCATTTGTAGTAGACATACCTTTCTTAATTTCAATACAAAAGTACAAATATAAAAGAAACAGATTGATAAAATAGATAATACCAAAAATAAATTCTGCTTGAGAGACCCATTACAAAATAAATTAAAAGCCATAGACTGGGGTAACTATTTGCAAGATGTATATCTGGCAAGATATTTGTTTCCAGGTCCAACAAGGAACTCTTGCTGCTGAATAAATAAAAACCAAATAAATCAAAAATGGAGAAATTGGCAAATGGTTTAGAAATAATTTGATAAAAGAGATAGAGAATTGGTCAATTCACACATGCAAAGATTTTCAACACCATGATCATTATGGAGAAGTAAATGAAGTAAATTTAAATCACAATGAGATACTACCATATATCTGCTAGAATAGCTATAAATAAAATAACAGCATATTAACAAGGATCTGAAGAACTGAAACTCTCATATATGTCTTATGGGAATGGAAAATGGTAGAGCTACTTTGGAAAACTGGTTTTTGTTTGATTGTTTTTTAATGAAACCAATACTTAACACAGGATCGAGCCTTTCCGATTCTAGGTAAATACTCAAGAGAAATAAATACATTTGTCCACACAAAGATTTGGAACGGATTCATTTATAATAGCTCTAAACTGTAAACTATCAAATGCTCATCAACATATTAATGGATAATTTGTGGTATATCCATATGGCAGAATATTACATGTGGAATACCAAATGGCTGTATAAAAGAATACTACTGATTATGCAGCAACATGGATGAATCTCAAAACTATTAAAGTCAGTTATGATAGCTAGGTAAAAATGGAATCCTTTATGTTTCCATTTATATGACCTTTTAGAAAAAGTTAATTTACCCATACTGACGCAAAATGAAAAATAAGGGGGCGTTTGTTGTGATGGGGATTTCTCTTGATCAATAAATCTTGATTATAATGGTTATTTCTTGAGTGAGTACATTTTACAGTTTTCCTAACAATTAATATCAGGAAAATGTTCATGGAAATTTCAGGGAACACTGCTTACTTTCTATAAAGCAAGTTACCTACATTTTGACTGATCTCTGTTCTGGGTGGATATGAATTAATCTTACACACGATTCCTTGAAGTTTAATAGATTGCTAATACCTATTAGTAATTTTCAAGTAATTTAATTGGCATTTTTGTTTATTCTTACATGTACTTTATTTTTTTAATTGAGGTAACATTGATTTACAAAAATGCATATGATTGAGAGTTACAGGATCACACCTCTTCAGACATATGTTACTAAACCACACCCACATATATTTTAAAAGAAGACTGGCATGGTTTAGTAGTTTCCAAAAACACCTGATTGTAGCTATCTCACGATTCCAAGGAAGTTTCTTTGCTTTCACATGGAAAAATGTCCTCAATTCTATTGTTTCATTTGCCTGGCACCTCAAAAAATAGCCAGTTGTGCATATCTTAACTTCATCCTGGCAAGCCTTTAGTAAATTTGCAAAGCTATGACTTTTCCATCAAATATTTGCACACTTTTCTTTTTACCTGAAGTCTTTCTGTGTTCTTGTTTTTCACACATTTCATATTTTTGAGAGACCCCTACGGTTTCTTTAACACTAAATAACTAATTCCCAATGCTGCCTTGTATTGTACATACATAAAAAGATCCTGAAGCCTTTTAAAATTAAACATGAAACCACAAACAGCCCAAGAGAAAAATTGTGAGAACATACATGTTACAATAAACATGAAAGAATTTACCTCATAAGTAAGCAAAAGACTGCAAATTAAACAGTGAGATAACATATTTACTTATTGTCAGGAAAAAATAAAAACATTCATTGTTTTAAAAGCTGTAGGTAAAAGAGGCTGCTGGTTAGAATATAAATCGTCTTCATGAAAGGAACTTTATATACATTTTTTTTTAAAACCTTTAAAATATATATTATCTTTTGCCCAGAATCAGGTGTTCTAAGTAATCAGGGCACAAATATGTAGCTACATTCTCATTTAACAACAACAATGTTGTTGTTGTTTATTTATTTATTTTTTTTTTTATATAGAGAGGCATGTTTTCTTTCTTTTTTTTTTTTTATTTGTTTGTTTTTGTTTTTATACATGCACTGGGTACAGTCAGAAGCGCGGGAGGGTGAGAGAATTCACCAGAGCCAGAGCGGGGAGCAGAGCAGGCAGAAGGACCGAAGTACACTGCTGAGGGGAGCAGCGGGCGGCAGGAGAGGTCTGCGCGCCATGTGGGACCCTCCTGCGGTGGCCTGGGAGCAGCCGAGGATCGAACCGGTGCTGCAGAGGCTGCGGGCAGCTTCGCAACCCAGCGCTCAACCGCTGCGCCACCGGGGAGGCCCTGTTGTTGTTTTTTTAAATGGTAAAAATCCCTAAATTTCTAATAAGGGGAATAACTGATGTTATATCACATAAATAATATCTGTCCAAACATTGATGACTCAGAAAATTATTGTTCAACAGAGTATAGTAAATAGATGTCATCATTTTATTTTCAAATAATTATGTACATTAAGAAAACAATCTACAAATGGATATTCTGAAATTTTAATTACAAATTTATGTCTTGAGATTTAGAATATGTTTGTTTCTTATGTTTTTCTGTGTTTTCCAAAATGATTGAAATCTAATTATGGTATTACTTTTATATTCAGATTTCATCCATATGATTAGTTCTGTATTTCATAGACTCTTTTCATACCTGTCAGTTTCCTTACAACCTATCTGAATTTGGTCTCAGTAGCATTCATCCATACTGTTGCTTGGTATATTTCTTAAGCGGAAAGTGATCATCATCATGATTTTCTCATAGATTTTCTGGTGACTCAATGCAATGTTCTGTGAGATAAGTTCAAACTACTCACATAATGGATAAAGACCTTCAAACTCTAGCTCTAATTTCCTCTTCAGATCATCATCAGTCACTGTCTCAGCCTCCTTTAGTTTATATTCTGTTCTTAGTGAAGCCTTCACCATCATTTTTTTTCAACCTTGTGCTTTTTCCCTACTTTCTTATGCCTGAGGCATCATTTTCTTTCCATTATGTCTGGCACATTACCCAGTCATTCTATCTAGGTAAATTCTCATTTCTGTTGAAAACTTCCCTGACTGTGTCAGGAATATTATTTTGATTATACTTCTTTCAAAATCATCATTTGGGAAATTTTATCATGATGAATTAAAATACTGTGTTAGAGCTAAGATTTGGATGGTAGAGAAAAATTTTTTGTACCTATCACCCTAGACACTAGTACATCATAAATTTCATTACATATTTGGGGAAAAGAAAAGGAAGCCAAAAGTTCATAATCAGATGAGGAAACTGAATGCACAGACACAATATTATTTATGCCCCATGATGGCAATATAAGATACTTCTGAACTCACCTGCTCTTATACACAGACTAATTCTGTAGCTATACATGGAATGAGACTTGTAAACTCTAAAGCAATGAATTATCATTTTTAAAAACAAAATTGTTCAGTAATACATTAACTGCATTTGAGGATAACTGTCTTATCCATAACATGGTGTTAGACTATGTTTCACTGATTTCTAGAAAAGGATAGAATTCTGTTTTAATGTCCAAAATTTAATGCTTAAAATATTTTGCTCAATGTTCTAGTAAGACCAGGTAAAATATACTCCAATTTCATTGAGGAAAATATTTCCTTCTGAGCCAATGTAAAATCTCCTATCATTTCTAGGAATGCATTCACTAAAGCAAAATGGATCTATTTGCCAAAAATTAAATGAAGCAACATGTAATCTAACCACTCAGGCAGAATGATATTTTGCCTACCTAAAACTCCTCTTGATATTTTCATTGGTTAAGGAATTACTCTTCATATCATGACTTAAAGTTGCTTAGTGCTTCAGTAAAAACAGCTGCTGAGTCTCATTACTGAAGTGACTTTGAAAATTTAAAATAAAGCCGTGCTTGATATTACTTCATATCTTAATTTGTAAATTATTTGAAATTTTCAGGTAAAAGGTATGCATTTTAATATACATTGTAAAAATACTTTATACATTTAAAAAATCCATTATGTATGATTTCTCATTTCTACATTGTTAAAAAAAAAAACTTAAATGAAAACACATCCTTTGTTAGAAAAATTAACCAGTTGATAAATAATATGTTCTTTGGGGCAAAATGGATGCAATCCTTTTCAACAATCTGTGAGCTCATTATTTTCCCTGAGAAATGAACACTGTTTTCAGTTTGATGACATCCTAAAAATTTTTTTTCATATATTACATGAATATAAAATATATAAGTATATTTTATTTTTACCTAAATACTAACATGATATATTTTGTGCTACAATTTATTTTTCTTAAATTATCATTCTACCTTTATTTTTAACTATACAAACTGAATATAATATATTGTAGGTTAACAATCATTTATTCTGTTGATAGAAATTATCAGCAGTATTGCTTACAGTTGTTTATATCAAACACTTTTAGATGTCTTATTCTGTGCTCTTATCCTAAGTTGCCTAAATAAATAGTTTACTTTCCATGAAATTTTAATAAATAAGTTTTATTTGTATCCCTACTTTACAATTAACAACTAGAAAGTTGAAATAATTTTCTCAAGATCACTTCTGCTAGGAAGCTGTGCTATTAGGAAATCTGTCTCCAGAGCTATGCTCTAAACTCTAAAATTTCATGTTTTGCTACTACTGTCTGAAGTGTTGACTCTCAAAAGAACAACGGGAAAATCTGTAACCAAACAATGGCAAGTTGATTAGATTGACTATAGTAAAAGAGAATATCAAGTTGACAGAGTCTTAGGAATGTCTTAGAAAAGGGGGTCAGGATTTTGGAATTTGATTTTTTAAGAAAGTTTATAACAGACATACAGCAAAGGAGGGGACAGGATGAGGGTCAAAACAGGAGGGATCAACACAAGGGAATATGGGGTGGTTCAGGGTGATATAGTGGTGGGAGAACTATGAGAACTACAAGGATGAAAGAAAAAATAATTAATAAAAAAGTTTATAGGGTAATCAAATGAGTGGGTTTGGACAGAATTTTTATCAATTTTGGTATGATGGGTGCAGAAAAATGAAGTTCTAAAGCAAGTTTAATAACAACAAAAATCTGCTTTCATTAACAAGCGTGCTATTAGAGTTGGTCCCTGATTTTATGTTCCTGGATCAAATTCCTAAGTTATTTTGCATCTTCACAATATTGTTTGACAAGGAATGTGTATTTACCGGAATGTACCTAAAACTAATATGGATGACAGAGCTGTGCCTGCCTCTCCATGCAGCACAAGTGTGTTTTTCTGAGATAGATTTAAAAAAGTGAAAATTCTGGATTTCATTCTGTACATTTTTAACTGTGTTCCCAAAGACTGTGCTACGATAATTAACATTCCCAGCAAAGACATATAACAATGCTCAATTCATATTCTCAATATCTCTACATATGATAAATTTATCAATTCTTCCAATGTAGTAAGAGAAAAATACTGCTTTATTTGATGTTTTAATTATAAGTTTCCTAATTTTTTCCATCTTTACTATGGTGTTAACATATTTATATTTTGTCTTTTGTGATAGATATCTGTTCATAGACTCTTTTTTTTCCTATCCGTATTTAGGTATAGTTTATTTAATGTGGATTTCTTACTCATGTCTGAGGTTGGGTCAGCCTGTTGAAGGCCAAAATTGGGTCTGGCCTACCTGTATTAACTCTGAAGTATGGTTTAGTGGTAGTGGTTACATGGACTATCTGTTTTTTGTTGAGGAAGTGGCAGAACCCAGGGAGGAGGGTGGAAATATGGGATTTCTCATAAGGATAGACAAACTCTTGTTTTTATAGACATTCTGTTGCTCAAAGCAAATCACATGCCCCAATGCCAAGTCAATAGGATAGAGAATTTACTCTGTTCATGGATATAAGGTGGGGAAGGGAGTAAATATTTGTGAGCAAAAAAATCTAATGTATTCAGTTATATAATTAAAGCATTTTCTAGCAGGATACCTCCCAGGAAATATTCATTGAGCATAATTTAGGGACTGCCATTGCTATATATGTTTTGTATTTACTTAATAAATGCAGAGTTTATCTCCATAAACTATATTGTGTATACAATTGCATTAAAACTTCATGTTTATGTAAGTAATCACTAATAAGCATATGAGCAGATGCTCATTTCTCAATATAATTAAAGAAATATAAATGGAAATAATAAGCATTCTCATCCTTTTTACTAACAAATATATGATACCAAGTGTTGGCAGGTAAATATGAAATGGGAATTCTTATTTATTTATGATGAAATTATAAATACGGAGAGAGAGATTTTGTTTTGAGTCATAAAGAAGTAATTGCAGATGCCCTAAAATAAAGCAGCTTCCCTTGTTTTTCTGGAAGAGATTAGATAACATGAAATTTTTTCTATTCTTTCAGTGATACAGCCTTTGGGGACTAATGTAGATTTTGGTATAAAACTTCAACTACATTTTCTTAGTTTGTTTTTTTTTTAAAGATTTATTTATTTATGCATACAAGAGCTGGGGGATATAGACCAGAAGTGCAGGGGGTTGAGAAGATTCAACAGGGACAGATTGGGGAACAGAACAGGCAGATTGACCGAGGTACACTGCTGAGGGGAGCAGCGGGCGAATCAGGAGAGGTCTGCTGTGCCATGTGGGTTGCTCCCTGGCCTGCTGGGGATCAAACTTCTGCTGCAGAGGCTTCTGATTGCCTCATAGTGCTATGCTTAACCCCTTCGCCACCAGGGAGGCCCACGTTTTCTTATTTTTCTATTGTTATGATATCCAGAATGTTACTTTATTCCTGAATCAATTTACATTTTTATCTTTCTAGTAGATATCATTGATTTTATTTGGGGATCTAGTTGATATTTATACTTCCTCTGCAGATTCCTCATTTGTTTTCTAGCACTACATTGTGTGTTGCTCATTTTAGATCCATAATTTACAGGATTTGATATTAGGATGTGATATTAGCCTGTCTGACTAGGTTTCCTGTCTGATTTCCTCTGTTTGTTGCAACATTGATAGACACTATGTTCCTTTATAGGTCATCTTTGACATGCCATGCCTTTGAATTTTCACATTAAGTATGCATACCATAAACTTTGTTAGTTCAGAAGGCAATGTATGTAAAACTCTAAATGTTTAGGTCTCCAAGAAACATGGTAACTTCCATGAACCTTGTTATAGATCTTGATCATGGTTATAGATTTGAAAATTTCTTTGATTTAGCATCGTCTTTTAGGTTTTAATTGGAAAAAAAGCTAGCACTTGGTAAGAAAATGAAGAGGGTGGTAGTGTCATCATTTCTTTCTCAGTTTGCTGGGTAGTGCCTATTCTGTGTTTCATTGCTGTTAGGTTGATAAAATTCTTCATATTCTCATTATTCAGGGAATCTAGTCAATTTTTGATGTGAAATAGGAACAAAAAAGCACTGTTATCTAGAAAATTCAGAAAATATTGTTAATTTTATGATTCATACTTGGAAAAACTGAAGCTAATCCATATTCTAACTTTTATTTGCAGATTATTTATAAATATTGAGAGTTTTTGTACAGCTTTTAATAAATATTTTCATGCATTATTTCAATATGTTATAGAGATTTTATAGATGGTCTATTTTTTTTTTTTCTGTGCACATCAAATTATCTGGAGTTTGGAGACTCATTTTTTTCTCAGACTGGTAATTTCAGCTATACATTATAATTTAATATTAGAAATATATACATATCATATAAGAAAGTTAGAAAGTTGCACAATCTTAAATTAGAAAAGCTGAGGTGTTCAAACAATTTATAGAGTTTGCCCTTTCAATAAGTTTACTCTTTGGCAGAACTAATAAAATTTCACCTAATTAAAAAAGCTGTAGGATGAAATTGGTGGTAAAACAGTTATCGCAATCCTCGTACAATACCCAAATCATTCTCATTGATAGCCAATATTTTATCTAAAAATCTTTCCATATTCTTTAGTATTGTATTTTTTTTCAAAATATATCTCTACATAAATATTTATATATTTTCAAAATATATCTCTACATAAATATTTATAAATATTATCATCTTCCTCATGTTTTTGAATAAGACTACACAAATAAAGATTAATGTGATTTTTTTCTAAAAAAAAAAAATATATCTCTACATAAATATTTAATATATCTGCTAAAAATGCAACCTTAGCCCAAAGGCATATGATGAGATTAAGTAAATAGTTAGAACTTTAATTTAGTGAAATATCTTTCAGAATATTCATTGAATAGCCCCACCATTGCCAACCAACTGGCCCCATAATGAATTAGCCTGCTGTCTAATACATTTCAAAAATGCGATGAGATACATATTTTAATGTAACCCCAAATGTTCCTTTTTATAAATAGACAAAAATCCCAACTTCAAATTCACAGTTTATATATATCAAAATTAAAAGGACAGCAGTGAGATTTTAGCATATTTGAACAAATTTGGAGGTCTCAAGCTGTAATTCTGTTTTAAAACTTTGTATGAACAAAATTGCTATTGAAAATGAAAATTGCATTTCTCAAATACCAATATAATTCCAAACATTAAAAAAATTCAACACATTTCCCACTCATTATTTTTCTTCAGGCATAGTGCTGTTCATATTCTAATTAGTCATTATCAAATACTTTCTAATTATCTCAATTGTAAACCATTAAAAATTAGAAGATCAGAGTTTTAAATGATAGTAGTAATGAATTAGCCACCAGGAGTGGTGAGAGAATCGCATTCAGTCTAAGAAAAATATCTATTATTTCCAAATGTCATTTTTTCATTAAATGAATTTTACTTCTTATTACCTGAAAATACCAATTCCAGTAATTTTAGAAGTAAATTGAAAGATCTAATTATTGAGGGGAAAGATCAACTGATTAATAAGATGATATTTCAAAAGCCTCTATTACCTCTAATGACATAAAACTATAAAATATTAATATATTTTTGCTACCCACACATCTCAGTACAACTTGTAATTTTCTAAATGAGATAGTACTGGTAAATAACTTACCAGGTTTTACAGAAAAAAACTTCACCGAAGTGCATAATCTCTTCTCTGCCACAGGGGTGATCAAACTGAACTGGAAGTTTATGTAAATATCAATTAAAAGGCCAGCAGTTCTGACCAAAATGAATTTTATTTCAACAAGCAAATGAGGTCAAGTGGTAATGCTATTAAGTAGATGAAGAGGGCAGCATTCAAATTGGTGTAGGTTTGTATACAGACTTAGGGGTAGGATAGTAGTTTTGACTGGAGATAGTGTTATAGAAGGAAAAGTAATATATATATAATATATAACATTATATATAATATAATATATAATATATAAAAATACATATTTGAAATGTATATTATGAAAAAGCAATTGAATGAACTTGGAAAAATATATATAATATACATATTATATATATTCAAGTTCATTCAAATACTTATTCAAATAAAAGCTAAAGGTTAATTATAAATTCAGAGGATGCAGACACAGAGAGATTATGAGTTAAAACATTGGAAAGAAAGCTAATTTAAATGAAGGATTAAAAAAGTGTGTATTTATTCTAAAAAAAGAAAATCAACACAATTATATGGCGGGCAATTTTAAAATTGGGACAAATAAAAAGGGTATATGGTTCATTGTGAAAGTAAAATTTGATTCATAGGAAGCAATGGCACTTTTAAGTAACTTACCAACTTACAAAACTTAAAGTTAACTTTATTATACTCAAATGAGCTTAAACTGTGTTTTCCCATTTTTGACACTGGTGTTAATGGCAAGGTTAAATCAAGGAGAGGCTTAAAATAAAAGGGACAGTTTGGGAAATAATCAGAAGGGGAACAATCGGAACAATAGAATTTTAAATAGTTTTGAGGGCTGTTGCTGTTATTTTATTGGAGTTGGGGTAGAGTAGGAAGAATAAGTTGGTGGGAAAATAATTCTTGGAGAAAAATTGAAAAAAGAAAATGTTTGGAACAGATCCCAGAGGGAAATAGGTGTGTGAGGAAAAACTAGCATGCCAAAATAACTTCACTTTATTTTTCAGAGTATATATCCAGGTAATAAAATTGGAAAACAAAATTAGGATTATAGGCTTCTAGGTGTGCAAATATAAGATGTACTTATATTGGATTTTATTTATATTGGATTAAATCTCAGAAATGAAAAAAAAACAATTTTAAATATTAAATACAGTTTTTAAAAAGCACTGAAATATAACCAATTGGGAGGTTGAAGTAGAGATGAACTTTAGACTTTATGGAAATGGATAGACCTTATTCAGTAAGATTCAAGAAAGAAAAGTAATAATATTGTATTAGTATACTGCAGTCGTCCATGGAGAGAAAGGGTGATTTTTTTTTTCTAATATTGTTTATAGAACTAGTTCAATGGAAAAAATGTAGTAGTGGTGGTATTATAGAGGCATAAAGAATGTTTCTCTTTTCTAAATTCAAATTTCCTCGAAGCCTTAAGTTGTCTTGCTGAGGACTACAAAGACAGGAACAATACAGCAGTGATTCTTGGGGCTTCTTTCATATTGGCAAGGAAGAATTGGTTCATAAATTGAAAATGGTAAGACTTATAGCAGGAAGGGACTATAGTTACAATGTGTAATATTGAGGATAAAAGAATAAATAATATAATGACCTGGACTAAAATGCAAGTTTTTCCTCCTTTGTGATTCTTGAGTAATAAGGACACAATTACACTGGACTATGATTATCTATTGATCTTTTGTCTCCCCATATAGACTTTGGCCCTTTCAAAATCAGCAGTGTTATTTTATTGTCTTTATATCTTTAAATGTACAGCACAATATTTCTTAAATGGTAATTTGATACAGTTGATCTTTATTATTCATAGACTCTGTATTTGCAAATTTGCCTACTCACTAAAATTTATTAGTAGCTCCAAATCAATATGTATAGTGCTTTCACAGTAATTTGTAGACAGGCATATGGACAAAAAGGTGAGAAATGTGTCAGTCAACATAGTTCCCAGCTGAGATTGAAAAAGGAGACAGTTTGCTTTCTTATTTCAGCTGGTATATTACAAACAAGTATACTTTTGGGAGGCCATTTAATGCCACATTTTTTTTTTTGCATTTTTGTTCATTTTACTAGTGATGTCACTATTTAAAAATGGCTCCCAAACAGTGTCGAAGTGCTGTCTGGTGTGTTTTTTTTTTTTTTGAATTTTATTTTTTTAATTGAAGTAGCATTGGTTTAGGAATGCTATCTATTATTCAGATTAAAGGGAATGGTCATGCCATTTCAGATGTATGTTACCACATGGCACCCAACGCCATAGTCTGCTGTTTTTAATTACAGAACACTATTATGTGCCTTACTGAGGAAATATATCTGTTAGATAAGCTTCATTTACACCTGAGTTATAATACTATTGATTGATCAATGTTAGTGAATCAACAGCCTATATTAAATAAGTTATCTTAAATACAACATAAATATGTCTGAACAAATGTTGTGAACGTTTTCACCAATATAACCCTGTATATTTCCTCAAGGAAAAATAATTCATTATTTGTTAATTCAATATTCACAGGAACTTTTTTGAACATAACACTGAATAAAGAGACTCACAGGTATATATTTTTTCTTGAACATGTAGATTTTTTTTAACTTTTTTTTTTTAATAGAGGCATATTTTATTTATTTGTTTGTTTATACATGCATTGGGTACAGTCAGAAGCGCGGGAGGGTGAAAGAATTCACCAGAGCCAGAGCGGGGAGCAGAGCAGGCAGGAGAGGTCTGCGCGCCATGTGGGACCCTCCTCCGGTGGCGGGGGAGCAGTGGGGATCAAGCCGGCGCCGCAGAGACCAAGGGTAGCTTCGCAACCCAGCACTCAACCACTGCGCCACCGGGGAGGCCCCTAGATTTATTTTTTTTTTACAAATACAATGTTATATGTTTTCAGAAAATGGAGTTAATTTGCAATTAAATGAAGTCAGGTTTATTTAATTACTAAGTTGGGGGTATTCAACAAATGAAGTTCATGGATTTAATTTGTATCTCCTCTCATTGTAAGTGAGATATAATGACTTTATGTAAGTCTTTATGTTCTTTGAATTTATTTTTAATTAAAGATTTATTTTTATTTATTTATGCATACAGAAACTGGGGTGTAGGCCAGAGGTGCAGGGGGTAAGAGAGAGTGGGGAGCAGAACAGGCAGATCTCCTGAAATACACTGCTGAGGGGAGCAGCAGGTGAGACAGGAGAGGTCTGCTGCACCATATGGATAGCTCCCTGGGCCGGGATCAAACTTGTGCTGCAGTGGCTGTGGAAACCTTCATAGGCTGTGTCTTAACCCCTTGCCCCTCCAGGGAGGCCCACACCTTGTTTCTAAAGCACTCCCTTAACACTGAGTTATAAGTGTGAAACCCTCAAAAGTTGGAGATCAAAAAAGGACATATTATTGGACAACACAACTCCCCATTCTTGATACTACTTCGATGTAATCAGAATCTATTTAACACTGCATCCTCTACTTCTCTAACACAACATTTTTCAAGGTTGCTAAGCAACATCAATAAATCAGCAGCTAGTGGATATAGGAAGCTCCTTAAAAACCCAGTCCTCATTCAATATATATATAATGTATTTTATAGAGAAGTGGAAGGAAAGGAATGTATTAAACCCTCATTATATTTTTCTCATTCAATGTTCCATTTGATTGTTAAAACAATTTAGTGAGATTATAGTTAGTTATATTTTGTCAACTTTGGAGAAAATAAGCAGGTTTTTATTAATAATTTTCTAAAATTATAGTTACTACATAGTAAAAGCAGTATTAGATCCTAGATTCTAATATCTGTGCCCTTACCATTTTTCTGTAACAGAACAGCACCTCTAAAATCCTTGTCAGAATTTTCTCAAGTCACAGTAAACAGACCATGCCACTCAGACACTGAATATATTCCAAGTCTGAAAGAAAAGTTCCTTTTCTCTATGATGGGAAGTGATTAATTTTGGTCCCTTATTTTTTCCTTTGGTTTGCTCCAGTGAGCCTGCAGTTTCGCCTGGGATGTGGGACACTGAAACTTACCTCTTTTGTTGTGTCCGCTCCCATTGCTAATCATATTCTGATACATCCTTTTCACTGGGTCTGGGCAGAGATCAGCATATAAATTCTGTCCTTGATAAATTTTCTCAAACTTAGTGTTGGAGACAGAACATTTAAATTTATATTACTACTCCCAAATACTGAAATGTACTTCATACAGAAGCCAGTACAGAATTCAGCAGATTGTTTGGTTTGAGGTTGATGTGAGAAGACAGAAGAGTGTTATAAAAAATAATATTAGCATTTGAAGAGTGAGTAGGGATTATGTGAAGAATTGTGGAGTGTGGATTAAGTGATCCCTTAGGGATGAAACAAATAAAAACAATCATATTCTCATCTCCTCTCTCATTTTCTACAAAGCCCATATTCATATTTAAGAATTGATTCAAATATTTATTATTCCATTTGCCTTCTCTGACTTCCTCAGTTCTGTTCACTATTCTACCTAAGTGTTTCTTTCATATCATTCCATAAATTATGGCATTTACCATATAGTACCATATTAAAGACAGAGATAATGCCCTTTACATTGTATATCCCTAGCACTAAACATGTATTTTGTTTAGTTAGTTGATTAATAAATGTGTTCCTAGGACTAAAAATAATTTTAGTGTATTAACAGCCATTTACATACATTCTATTTTTGATATTGAGTTATATACTTTAGATTTAACCATGTATTGATGTATGATTTAAAAATATTTTCTTCTATTCCATAGATTGCCTTTTCATTGTGTTGATAGTTTCTTTTGCTGTGCAGAAGCCTTTCAGTTTGATATAAATGTATGTGTTCTAAACATAAAATCCTACACAGATCAAATTATCATTTAAGTGACGGGAAATGCAACAACACTAGAAAACTTAAATAAGGGACCAGGAAAATGAATAACTATAAGAAAGTGAAAATCAAAATCAACAAAAAACTATGAACCAGAGACACTTTTAGGGGGGCGGGGGCGGGAGGGGAGGGATTGGGGTCAGAATGGGGGGCTGCAATTGTATGGGGAATATAACAATAAAATTTATAAAAAAAAAATATATAAACAAACTCACTAAAAAAAAAAAATAAAAAAAAATAAAAATTACCATGTATTTAAGAATTATGAAAGAATGTATTCAAAAGAGAAAACATACACAAAAAATTGGAAAAAGAAATCAATAATACATATGTGTATTAAATATGAATGTGTGGTCTATTTAAAAAATATGTTCAAGAATATAACTGAAACTCTAGAATTAGTTGTTCTAAATATAAAGAGATTGTGATGATTTGGGAAACGGGAAACGGGAGGGAATAGTAGAAAAAGAGATAAATGCATTTTCATTTCATTTTCTCTTTTTATGAATGTTAAAATATCTAATGCTAATAATTGAAGATCTGTATTTCTTATAAAACATTATAAGATCAAGAATTAAAACCGTAAAATCAAAAAATCAATACGAAGCAGAAAATGAGATAGTGAAGAAAAACATGTTAAGCAGAAAAAAAATACATGACAGAAATAACTGCAAATATTGCATTAATGAAAAAGGGCCTGAATTGACATTTGAAAGACATATCCAAATAGATTGAATAAAATCTGTTTATAAAAATTAGAATAAAAAATACAGAACTACCATCAATATATAGAAGTATATGAATACTAAAAAAAAAAAATAAAAATTATGAAACAGTATCAGTCTCAACATAATTACTGATGAAAAATCAGAAGGGAAAGCCATTTACAATGACAAAGCTATAGGAAGATGGTATTAGTGATAGGCATAATGCAATGCATATTTATATTCCACTCAAGTCATAGTCCCATTTATATTAAATGTATTCTTCCACATTTCTCCTGTATCCAGTTCCTTCCATTTTACCACACTGCATCTTCTACAACATCCCTCAAAAGCCCTTTTCCTCTTCCTCATTCTGATGATTGAAGAAAATGGTAAAAAACAATCATCTGTACTTTTTGTGGATCCTGCTCTGGAGAGATACTCATATTTTAGCCCCTTAATGTTGGCCAGCCCCAACTCAACTGTAAGAGTTATAAACATCAAGGGATACTAAGAAGTATAATCATTATTTGTTCTCAGCAAGCAGCATTAAAACATCTACTCAGTCTGTAAAATAAAGTATCGCCATATGGACATATCTCTCATGTCATATGAAGCAAACATTGGAAAAGTGATGGAATCACTGACTATTCCACAAATATAGTAAAATACTTTATAACTGTTTATTTTATAAATAAAATTATACATACAGGCTTGATATGATTGTTCCTTAGGGTTTAACAGAAATAATATAAAGTGTATAAAGCTTGTATTTTGAATGAATTGAAAAGATAGAAATTAAGTAATATCCTCATTAGTTTTCTAGATCAACTTTTTATCAGACATAAATATGTATAGATGCTGTATATATGTATACATATATACACACATATATGCACATACTTACAAATACAATATGTGCATATACATATACAGATGTGTACATACATATATTACATATCTTATATTATTTTTCTTCAAAATACTAATATGTGTATTCTGGCACTACTGATAAATTAATATTAGAATGTTAAAGTTCAGGAACCATCGTATAAACAATTTACAAAATCCTATTTTATTTGAGTAAAAGTTACAACTCCAACTAATTCTCCTGTTTTGCTGGTTGGTCAATTTTGTCTATTTTAGAAAATAAAGTTTGAACAGCATGAAATGAACCTCTTGTGAAATTTAAGCATATATTCCTAGTTAGAAGTATTTATAGTATTTAGAATAAATAGCTAACAAGTTGTCAAATATCCCCCAAATGTTGTTAGAAATAAACATTACTCTTTTAGATTTAATTTTATTGCATTTGTACTTGGACTTGGGAGGGCTTGAATCAATAAAATTTCCTAATATTCTGATCTTCATGCAAGTATTCTAAGTCACAGAGAAGGAAAGTAGGAGATATTACCTCATCTTTCACCCCTCCTCTGCTGGCAGAAAAACTGAAGAAACACATTGCATTTGACTATATCCCCATGGTTTGCTTGTCTCTTTCCTCATGTACGAATTATTTGAGGAAAAAGAACACACATTTAACATCTTTGTATGTCCAGTACCTGACACAAAACTTGAATATAGTGGATTTTGAAATGGTTTCTGTGTGAAACTTTATATGAAAAGAAGTGGCAAGATGAGAACAAGGTAAATATTTTAAAAAGAAGAGAAATGGTCCTTTCACTTTACCTTTCTCCCTAGACACACCTGTCCCTACTACAGCTCCTAGCTCTTGAATCTTAAAAATGCACTGGTCACATTTAATTGAACATTAGTTAGATCTTTTGACAATTAGGAATACTGAAGTCAAGATCTACCATGGGAGTGTGTCAATTTGTTTGTTAATTGCTAACACAGAGTCAAGAATTGTTAATTAAAATAAATAAAAGAAATTCATTTTTGAAATAGTGCTTCCCGTTGTCCCAGTCTGTCAAATCTTCATGCAAATATCTCCTAATACAATGTTAAACTTCCTGACAAGACAATGACATTTTCTTTCTAGTCAAAACCTGACTTTCTTCTATGAGTACTAAAATATTGAAGAACTTAAGTGTTCACATTGATAATTCATTAAGTTGACCTCTAACAAAATATGGATTTCTGGAGTTTATTCTGCCTCCATGTACAGCTTTCCCCATGATTTATTGTTTTACAATGAGTTCTACTTTCCAATCTTCTTGTCACCAATTTTCCTCTCTCTGATCAGTATTTTCTGCTGCTTTCCCTGGACTCTCATTTCAGGCTGCCTCATAAAAAGTATATTAGTTATCATCCTAAAAAACTCCACTCTTGTTTCTGTGCCCATCTGCATGCATACTGCTGTAACAGACGTCACCAGCTCTGCTTGTTAGAGTTTATTGGGGCCCAGGTATAATATTCAAGGTAGCTATTTGAGTCCTAATAATCTGGTCTTGTGCTAACGGATTTTTCTCCTAAAGAGGCAAATAAATGACTACCTAATTTCCTAATTTTATTTATCTCAAAATGAGGTGATCTTGCATCTTTTCAGAGTCAAGAGCATACTTCTTTCTGAAGTGCTCTATTGAGATGTTTTTGGGGAGTTGACAGTGTAAAATATTCAGTACTAAGTAACTACCATAAACTAGATGCCATCTGTAGAAGGGGATTTGCTGAAGGAAGCTTCTCCCCAACTCTTATTTTTACTATATATGTAAAATCTTTCTTCATTCTACATATTACTTTAGGAGAGATGTTAGGATTCAAACACACTATCCAAAGAGCCAGTGTAAAATTAGGACTCTGTGAAAATGAAAGTGAGGCTTCTTGTCTGCTATAGTCAGATTAATTTTCAATCAAATTAATCTTAACACTTTTAAAATCATACTGTGAAAACTGTGTTCTATCACTGTTTGAATTTATTCAATTCTCATTCCAAGTCCATGCTTCCAGAACTTGGATAATTTGTACTTGAAGTTAGGAGAGTGAATAGGGTAAATCAAAGTAGCAAAGATTTCTTAACCAAATACTTTATTTTATTATTACACAGTAAATGTAATATATTTGGAACTTTATGGAAATATGAAATGCAAGGAACAAGGGTGTTAATGTTATCCAATCTTCTATATTTATCATTGGCATTTATGTTTATCATGCATACTCAAATGAACAGCCTCTGAAGCATAGTAAATACTGAACAGATATTTATTGAACAGATGAATTAATGAATATGACTTCATTAAATTTATTTATTTTCTTATATTGTTTTTCATTTTTGAACATATTTGATTTCTCCCCTCAAGTGTAGTCCTGGTAGTTCTACCACTATAGCCCCTGTGATCCTTCACCATGGCTTTCCAAATAACATTGGTTCCCCTGATAAAAATATTGCATGCAGTCTTATGGCATTCACCTAGATAGTAATTTCACATTCGTCTAGGGATCAAATTTCTGCAACTAGGCATCTGGAAAGAATTTCAGAGCCCCACTCATTGTATGTGAGTATATTATATAGCTCTCGGTGTTCACAATTGGGTAACTCCAATATCACAAATATCAAATAGCTATCTGTTTAAGAAGGTGAGAAAAGATATCAGCGAAATAAGCCAGAAAGAAAAAGAAAAATACCGGATGGTCTCACTCATAGCAGGAATTTAGAAAACCTAAATTAGGGACCAGAAAAAAGACTAATTATAATAAAGTAAAAATCAAAATCAATAAGCAATTATAAAACAGAGACACACTACAGCGGGGGGAGGAGGGAGTAGGATCAAAACATGGGGGAGGGGTGGGAATTGCATGGGGACTCTAACCAAGATGGAAATGAATACATTGTGCACAAATGACAAATGATGTAAAAAATATATAAAATTAAAAATAATAAAAGCAAAAGATGTAAAACACAGCTGTTTCACATTCTGGAGTATGGATAAACAGAGAAATAAATTTAATCTGTAAAACAGTTCTTTTAATGAAATTTTATATCACAATACCAGGATAAAGGAGGTTTTTTTGTTTTGTTTTGTTTTGTTTTATTGGAAAGACTGATGCACAGAGATTCTGGAGGAGGAGAATGGCAGGTAGAATATGTGTCATGATTCATTGCTCTCAAAGTGTAGATGGTGAATGGATTATTCAGTTAACCAGGAACAGTGAGGACAGATCAGTAAAAATAGATAAAAGCTTATTAAGTGTTCCTAGATGAGTGAGAATTACATTTCAGAAATATAGGACTTGGAAAAACTTGTCCATCCTGTTCATTATTGTTTTTCTAAAGAATTTTTATTCTAATCATTGACAAAATAAAAAGTTCCTTCTAAATTTTTATTTCTAAGGGGGAAAATAGCATTAGGACAATTTACCTAACTGGCCTACATTATTTTTTAAGAATCTCTACTCTCAAAAAGTTCTTAATATCTAAACCAAAATTTTGCTGAGTGACAGGCTGATAAATTATCCATACAGATATTTAAATATTTACTAGTCTATTTTTCAACTTTTTTTTCTTTTCATAGTTCTCTACTTGATGTTTGCAAAGTTTCCAGGGCACATATATTTTTCTGCCTTCTCTACATCAATTAATAAAAATGTTTGCATCTCTTAAAAAAGGTATATGAAGCTACAGTCTGCTAAATATGTTAAAAATTTCATCAAAAGACAATTATTATTTTTCAGTTCAAGTCTGGATTAAAAAATACAGAAAAAGATAGACATCTTTGCCTCAGAAAACAGAAAAAGATGTATAAGATTTAGAAACATTTTTTCTTAGATATGGGGCAATAGTTAGCATGGGATCATGAGGCCTGAGTGCAGAGAAACAGATGCAGGGAGCCTTCCATTTCTTCAGCTTCCTGCCTATATGTGGTTTGGGAGGCTGTTGTGCAGGGAGAAAAAACCCACAAAGAATATGGGGGTCACTAATATGAAGAGACAGCATTTTGTAGAGTTCATATAGTCTCTGGTTTGTGGCACAACAGTGGAGAGTAGTTGTTGCACAGAGGGACAGATGGAGAGATCTATAGGGGCCACTCAACTCTGAGTAAGTACTAATTGGTGCATGTGTTTAAGGAAGCCACACAGGCTGGACAAAGTCTTATCATAAAAAACAAACAAACAAACAAACAAAAATCCAAAGCTCACACATACCTGGGAGTGATTCATATTACCAACAACTAAAATGGGGCAATCTCAGACACAAGATGCAGTTCTCAGAAATGATAACCATAGAAATAAAACTGAATTAGCTTCAGATTTAAGACTTCTCCACACTGTACTAACAATGTTTAAATGCAAACTTCAAAAGAAACAAATTCCTTGGAAAGCTGTGTGAAGTTTCCCACAGTACTGAAAATGGAGCTATCATATGACCCAGCAATTCCACTCCTAAACATTAATTCAAAAGGATACCTGCAGCCCTATGTTTATTGCAGCACTATTTATAATAGGTAAGTGTTGGGAAAAAAATCTAAATGCCTAAAATAGATGACTGGATAAAGATGTGGAATATATACATAATAGAATACTATTTAGCAATCAAAAAGGATAAACTAATGCCATTTGCAGCAACATGAATGGAGCTGGAAGGGATTACACTCAGTTAAATAAGTCAGAAGGAAAAGGAAAAATATCAGATGGTTTCACTTATGGGAGGAATATAGGAGAACAAAATAAGGGATCAGGGGAAAAAGCAATAACATTAAAAACAAAACAAAAGAAAATCACCAGGCAACTATAAATCAGAGACATCCTGCAGGGGTGGGGGAGGGAGAGGGATCAAAACAAGGATGGGAAGAACCTAAGGGGCTATGGTGGTGGTGCACTGGTGAATTGGTGGTGGGGAGTCTATGGGGACTATACCTCAGAAAAGAAAGCAAATATTGTACAAAAATGAAAAATGATGTAAAATATATATAAATACATTAATTATATATAAAGAATTAAACAAATTCCATGTACCTTAACTACATACCAGAAAAAGCCTAACATTATTCAAATTGAGTGCAATAGGTTTAAACTGTTCGCATCCAAATGACCAGACATGTTAAGAAGCAAAATATATGATACACAGCCAGAAAAATATTAATACAAGCAGACTCAAAAATACATAGATGAAGTATTTTTTTAATTTTATATTTTAATTAAAATTTCATTTTTAAAACAGAAATCTAGAAAAATAATGTTCCATATGTTCAGAAATTGGGGAGAAATACAAACCTTAAAAGAAAAATGAGTGAAACCAAAAACATATCTAAATGCAAATTCTAAAGAAAAAATTGAATACTAAAAAAGAAAATGAATAAAATTAACAGCAATTACATATTGAAAGGGAAAAATTCACTGGCTTAACAACCTAGCACTAGAAACTAAACAAAATGAAATACAGAGGGAATTTTTTTTTTTAATTTTAGAGGATCAATCACCTGAGAAACAATATTTGATTGTCAGTAGAGAAGCGAAATAGAAGAAAAAAAAATATTTGATGAAAATAAATGGCAGAATCTTTTCAAAATTTGATGACTAGACTACAAGACTAGAGATGCTGGAGACTCTAAGAGCCCGGAACAGAACAAACAAAGAAAGCCACACCAGGCGCCACTGGAATACAATTTCTAAAAACCATTAGTAAATCTAAAAGCAGTCAGAGAAGACAAAAAATATGTACTATTTAAGGTGATATGATGATGTTTTTAAAGTATTAAAAAGTAACTTCAACCTAGGATTTCTTATCAGCAAAAATCTTAAAAGATGTGACAATTTATCACAAGCAGACCTATACTACCAAACATCTTCAAAAGTTATTCTTGTTCATCTTCTTATTTCTAATACAGATATTAATTTTTCTCATTTATAATGTTTTTATTTCACTCAACTCTATTTTGGTCATATTTCATTTTATATCCAGTTCTGTTGTCATCTCAACTTTTTCTCATATTTGAGAAAATATAATATTAAAGTATGTTGAAAATACAAGGTAATTACTAATATTTATCTGTTTTCTGTAAGAAAATACTATTCAAAATGAACTGAAATCAATTAATATATTAACTTTTAAAAGCAGAATTTATTGAAACAGAATATATTTTATTTATTTATTTATTTACTTATTTTAGGAATTAACAGTCAATTTTATTGGGCTTAGACCAGGAGGCCATGGGTCTTGAGGACCTCTGTGAATTTGTTAATTTTCTTTTCCACGTTCTTTTTGGCCTGTTTCCATAGCTTCATGAGCTGTTTCTTGCGGTAATGAATCTTGGCCTTCTCCTTCCTCTTCTCCTCCAAGGTGGCTGTCACTGCCTGGTACTTCCAGCCAACCTCATGAGCCAGGCGCCCTAGGTAGGCAAACTTCCGGGTGGGCTTCAGCCCCACTACCTTGAGGGCAGCAGGAACCACCGTCCGTTTTTTTCTTGTAATAGGGTGGCGGGATCCCATCAAACACCTTGAGCCGGTCCAGGGCAAAAACAGAATATATTTTATTTTATTTTTATTTATTTTTTTTTTAATAAATTTTATTGTTATATTCCCCATACAATTGCAGCCCCCCATTCTGACCCCAATCCCTCCCCTCCCGCCCCCGCCCCCCTAAATGTGTCTCTGGTTCATAGTTTTTTGTTGATTTTGATTTTCACTTTCTTATAGTTATTCATTTTCCTGGTCCATTATTTAAGTTTTCTAGATTCCTGCTATGAGTGAGACCATCCGGTATTTTTCTTTTTCTTTTTGGCTTATTTCGCTGAGCATGATCCCTTCCAGCGCCATCCATGTTGCAGCAAATTGCATGTGTTTATCTTTTTTGAATGCTGAGTAATATTCCATGGTATATATGTACCACATCTTCTTGATCCAGTCATCTATTTTTGGGCATTTGGGTTGTTTCCAAAGCTTAGCTATTGTAAACAGTGCTGCTATAAACATAGGGGTGCAGGTGTTCTTTGGAATTGATGTTTCTGTGTCCTTTGGGTAAATACCTAGGAGTGGAATTGCTGGGTCATATGGAAGCTCTATGTTTAGTAGGTCCAGAAATCTCCACACAGCTTTCCACAGTGGTTGGACCAGTTTGCACTCCCACCAACAGTGCAGAAGAGTTCCTTTTTCTCCACACCCTCGCCAACATTTGTTGTTGCTAGTTTTTTTAATATGTGCCATTCTCACTGGTGTAAGATGGTATCTCATGGTAGTTTTGATTTGCATTTCCCTGATGACAAGTGATGTTGAACATTTTTTCATATGCCTGTTGGCCATTTGCATTTCCTCTTCAGAGAAGTTTCTTTTAAGCTCTTCTGCCCATTTTTTGACTGGATTATTTTCTTTGTTGTTGTTGAGTCTCATCAGCTCTTTGCAGATTTTTGTGATCAGTCCTTTATCATTAGTGTTGGGTGCAAAAATGTTCTCCCAGTTGGTGGGGTTTCTCTTTGTTTTTGTTATTGTCTCTTTTGCTGTGCAAAAGCTCTTTAATTTGATGTAGTCCCAGCTGTTTATCTTTGCCTTCACTATCACTGCTTTGGGTGATGTGTCTGTAAAGATGTCTTTGATGTGAATATCACGTAGTGTTTCGCCTATATTTCCTTCTATATATTTTATGGTTTCAGGTCTTATGTCTAGTTCTTTAATCCATTTTGAGTTGATTTTTGTGTATGGTGTGAGGTGGTGGTCAAGCTTCATTCTTTTGCATGTAGCGACCCAGTTTTCCCAGCACCATTTATTGAACAAACTTTCTTTGCTCCAATGCATAGTCTTTGCTCCTTTGTCAAAGATTAGTTGACCATAAATCTGTGGGTTTATTTCTGGATTTTCTATTCGATTCCATTGGTCTGTATGTCTGTTCTTGTTCCAATACCATGCAGTTTTGATGATTATGGCTTTGTAGTATAGTTTGAAGTCTGGGAGTCTGATGCCTCCATTCCCTTCTTTTTTTTTCAGGAGAGCTTTGGCTATTCGGGGTTTTTTGTGATTCCATATGAATTTCATCAATAATTGTTCTATTTCTTTGAAGAATGACATTGAAATTTTGATTGGAATAGCATTGAATCTGTATATTGCTTTTGGAAGGATGGCCATTTTAATAATGTTTATTCTTCCAATCCATGAGCAGGGGATGTCTCTCCATTTCTTTGTGTCTTCTTCTATTTCTTTTAACAGTGTTTTATAGTTTTCTTTGTATAGGTCCTTTACCTCTTTTGTTAGATTTATTCCCAAATATTTGATTTTTTTTTTTAAAACAGAATATATTTTAATACCACATAATTCCCCCCTCATTTTAGGCTGACTGATGCTTCTCAAAGTCTGGGAGACTAATTTTTTTTGTTTTCAGTTTCCTACATTTTAGATATTAAATAGAAGTACACCCTGAGCAAAGCAACTGTGTGTCAAGTTTCTCTGGTCTAATGATGAATGATTTTGTTGGAATGAGAGAAGAGTTCCTATTTCCAAAGACTAATAATTTGATCATGGAGAAGAACACTTTTATTTCAAACCTTCTTTTGCTAGACATTCTATTTGAAACTGCTACACAGAGACATTACTCTGTACGTGCACTTTTATTTTTTTACTAATTTTATTCCCCAACCTACAATGTCCCTGTTATTCTGTGCCTGATATTTTTGCACTAGGAGGATAAAAGGACACTAATTTGATAAAAAGCGCAAGGTAGTCACCTGGCTGTCTCAGAAAGCAGATCATGGTCAATAGGTAAAGTGGCTTCTGACCGCTTACTACATCAAGTGGCTCCTATAATACCAATGAACATCAAATTATAGTTAGCATTTTTAAAGTGACTGCTGACTGAACTCAGAGCTCATTTACAGGCCATAATAACTTTTGGAGTACTTTTTACAAAGCTTTGTATTAAGCTTTTTTACAAGCATTATTTATTTTCATTACAGATAACATTTAAAGTAAATACTATTATTACCTTCATATTACAGATGAGAAAACTGCTGATTGAAAGTGTTAAGTACATTTCCAAAGTCACAGAGCAAGGTGAAAATAAATGAAAGAAAAATATCTCAGTAGATCTTTTAGTGGTGTGAAAATTATTGCTCCTCTTTTTCTTCATCGTTTTTTTGCATACCTAACTTAGTGTGTGTATTGTTCAAGTAAGGTTGCCCGAATAACACTTTCTAATGGTAATTACTTTCAGCCCAATGCTTTTTTCAGCATCAAGTTGATGATGGTGACACTAAGTTATTGCAGACAAAGAGGAGCACATAGGTAGTGACATATAAACTCAGATCCTTCTATCCTTCTACAACTCTAATTTTTCTTTTTCTTTTTTCTTTTGTCTTTTTAAAATAATTTTTAAAATATTTTTACATCATTGTTCATTTTTAAACAATATTTGTTTCCCCCCACACCCTCAGGTGTAGTCTATTTTATAATTTTTTTAAAGATTTTATTTATGCACACAACAACTGGGGTATGGGCCAGAGGCTTTGGGGGTGAGAGGATTTACCAGAGACAGAGTGGGGAACAGAACAGGCAGACTGACTGAAATACACTGCTGAGGGGAGCAGCAGGTGAGACAGGAGAGGTCTGCTGTGCCATGTGAGTAGCTTCCTGGCTTGGAATCGAACTCATGCTACAGTGGCTGTGAATTGCTTCATAAATTGTGTCTTAACACCTTGCACCTAATTTTTATTTTTAAAAAGGCCCTCTGATTCTTATTTTAAAAATTAGTTAAAGTAATGTCATCACTTGTCATGTACTTTAAAATTCTGCAATAATAATGTAAATTCACACATAACTAGTGATCCCTTAATTACTCAATAACCCAAGAGTTAATTAAAAAAATCTTCTCTGTGAAGTGAATTTTCTTCAACTTTTAAAAATTATTCACAGTGTCTTAATGTAAGTGTACAAAGTGAACTTCCTTTGTTAAAGATATTTTATAGGCAAAGTAGAGAAAATATAAATCCTTCCATCTCAGAACTCTTGTACAAGTAAAATGTAATTGCTTTTATTAAACTAGACAGATTAACAAAAAAGTAAGTTTAAAAAGAACTGTCCTGAAATCTCAGCACCATACAATTCTTATCTTTCCACATTTTTTTATACAGACGTGATGGAAAAAGCAAAAACAAAATAATTCCAGACATACTCCGGATGAAGTGTGTGGGGTGGGGAGAGACACAATTTATTCAATAGCTCAATAGAATCCATCCTGTTTTAATGACTACTATAATACACTCTTCTAATGTTAGAAGTTTTGTAGTTTTAAATACCTTTAACTTCAAATAGTTGCTTATTTTTACTGAAGGTGTAACTCTTTGTCAGCTTCTAAATCTTTTCCATTTTAAAAAAAATAAGGATTCTAACAAATGATGTTCCCTGATAAAGGTAATTTTCCAGAATGCTTAAAGGGTAAATTAACACCATAAAGCCGGGGTTGGCAATTTTTTTCTACAATGAACCTAATTGTAAATAGTTTAGGATTGCGGGTTATACAGCCTCTGTCACAATGGTAGGAATCCCTGGCTTTGCATGGTAAGTGAAAACAGCACTGGAAAAATGACTATGCAATTTGAAACAATAGAAAATGACTTTAATAATTAATGGGTAAAATTTTGACTGCTTTGTAGCCTCTAAAATTATGAAAGCATAAAACAGACATAGTCTGTAAATATACAGAAATGTCCAAGACAGTAAAATTAATATTATGCTGTAATTTCTAATTTTGAAATCTTTGAGAATCAAGTTGCTTTGCTTCTTCATATAAAGCTTATCATGTGGTAGTAAGGTACTAACATTTTAGAAGACACTACCATTGGGTAAAGGGTATATGGGATGTCTGCATTATTTTTACCACTGGATGAGAATTTAAAGTTATCTCAAAATAAAAGAGATTAATTTAAAAAATACTTAGTAGTAGTTTGACTAATCCTTATTGTTTTATAACTAAATATATAAAGTGGAATTTTTTCTGTGCTTTGGTGCATTGTCATGCCTCTTTGCATTGTTTTTTCAATATTTCAGGAATTTTTTAATGTTATGAAATATTTCCAAGAGTTTCTTTATTGTGACGATTTTGTCTGTGACATTTTCATTGAAAATATTCATTTTTTCTTCATCACAACCACTTGTTACGTAAGTTCTCCATCAGATCTCTCCAGTTTTGTATGCAGAACCTCTCTAACAGCAATGGGGTCAATTCATAGTCATCTCTTGCTTCTCTAGCTCTATTACATTATGTTCAAATTTCACTGCTGGTATTATTTCTATTTCTTTGATGCATCTTCTGATTTTTGGCCAACTCTTTCTTCTGATGATGCTCTTTTTATATATGATATAGTTTTATATAGGAAACAAGGAAGAATGCAACAACATAATTCCCCGTCTTTTTAAATTGGATAGTGGATGTTCAATGATCACTTGCTGATGGTCACTAATTATGATATGCCTCTGTTATTTGCATAGCAACTGGGAAACTGAAGAGCTAGCAGCAATGTTTGTACTTTATTCAATTACAGCTAATATACCATGGTAACTGAGACTTGAACCATGTTGTGAGAGATTGGTGTTATCTAACTAAATTGTAAAAACAGAAAATTGCACACAACAGAACCATACAAAGCAAGAGCTGCCTATGTTACAACCCTGTTGATATAGCATGAAAGCAAAGATAGTATGTATGTGCACTGCAGTGTTCTGACAAAACTGTATTTGGAAAAGCAGGTAGCTGGCAAGATTTGGCCTGAGGGCCATTGTTTGAGTCTTCTGAGTTATATTGCCTGAGCTGTAAGTCCACTTGCAGTCTAGTTTATATTATAATTTGGAGTCGCTGCTATAAAATCTTTTCTTACACAATTTCTTACCCAAGTGTGCCTATTCTATCACCAATTAAAGAAATACCCCAAGCGTAGAGCATGCTATCTTCATAAACTCAAGAAGTGAAATAATGGCCATACTTCCTCATGAGTGATGGGGGGGGTACTATTTGCAATAATTTGTCCTTTATTATAGACAGTATATTTTGTTATGTTTCAGTAAACTGGACCCATAAGCATCTCACTAATATTGGTAACCCCTAAATTTTCAGAGATTTTAAATCTCTCACCTTCTGGACTATAAGATTTTTACCTAAGTGCATGACATGTTACCTATCATTCATCATGTCCAATTAACACCATGACAAATATATAGTAATATCCTATAGGGTATCCACAGAATCCTGTCTATTTGGACTGCAATGCCACAGGGAGAAGGAAAGCTAAAATGGCCTAGAATAAGATTATAAATATTTACACTTATTCTTACCATGTAAAAGCCATTGTGTTTGATTCATCATCTTGACAGGGCTGAAAAATAAAGTATTCTTCAGATAATGACACTATATCATATACCTAAAGTTATTTTAATGTGCTCTAACAATTTCTACCACAATAACAGCAATTGGAGCTATTCCTTGGTTCAATTTTTGGTTATCCACTGTCAAACATTAAGATCCATCTGGCTTTTATAGAGTCTACACTAATAAAGTAAATGGGAACATGAGAGAGACTATTAGTCCTGCATTCTATAGGCCTCCAAGGGTGATGATAATCTCTGCCATTCAGTCCAGGAACTGAGTATTCATTTTGTGTAATACCTTTACCAAGTTGTTGAAGGGACACAATTCCAGAAAATTCCCTTTGGTTTTTCCACTATAACATTCACGTTACAGAAATCAATGGGAGGTAAGGCAATTTTACTACATGGTTTCAAATTCCTTCACACTCCTCACATTCTTTCTCCTTAAATCTTGGTGGTTTGTAACTGACTGAACAAAAGAATGCTGTGAAAGTGAGGCATTATGCCTTCCAGGGTTAGTTCAGGAAAGATCTGGCATTCTCTTCCCTGGTCCGCTGGCATGTTTGTTCAAGGAGAAACCATAAGGTGGATAGTCCAAAATTCCTGAGAATACCACGTTAGAGAGTCAGCATGCGCCGGTATAAATGACAGTCTCAGATGAGCTTTTTGCCAACAGCCAGCATCAGCTTCTATCCAGCTGAATGAGTCATCTTGGAAGTCTAATCCAGCTCATCTTCATATGAATACAGTCTCAGCCAACATCTGACTGCACCAGTGTGGAAGTCTTAAGTACAAACTGCCTAACATATCTCTTCCCAAATTCCTGACCTAGAAAACATGAAGGAAAAAAAAAATATTTTACGTCATTAAACTCTTGGATAATTTGTTACATGCAATAGTAAATAGTAGCCAAAGCATAATGTTTTTTCAACTAACTAGTGAGATACCCATTTAATTACATATTTGGGGGCCTCCCCGGTGGCGCAGCGGTTGAGCGCTGGGTTGCGAAGCTGCCCGCGGCCTCTGCGGCGCCGGTTCGATCCCCGGCTGCTCCCCGGCCACCGGAGGAGGGTCCCACATGGCGCGCAGACCTCTCCTGCCGCCCGCTGCTCCCCTCAGCAGTGTACTTCGGTCCTTCTGCCTGCTCTGCTCCCCGCTCTGGCTCTGGTGAATTCTCTCACCCTCCCGCGCTTCTGACTGTACCCAGTGCATGTATAAACAAACAAACAAACAAATAAATAAATAAAACATGCCTCTATTAAAAAAAAAATCTAATTACATATTTGGATACTTGAGCAATGACTAATTGGTATGCATGTAGAATAATTAGAACCATAATGAAATGACCCTGGATCAGAATTCTATTAAGTATCCCACCATTATGAGTATGGTTACTCTATAAATTCTTTTGGGGAAGAACTCAGCCTCTCCTTCAGTCTGTGGAGTCTTGGTCTGTAAATTGGCTTGAGTATCGAAACTAGGCAAAGTACTGTGACTTTTTTTTAAGGTTTTTTTTTTTATTTATACAAGAGCTGGGGTACAGGCCAGAGGTGCAGGAGGGTGAGAGGATTCACCAGAGACAGAGTGGGGAACAGAACAGGCAGATGGACTGAAATACACTGCTGAGGGGAGCAGCGGGCATGACAGGAGAGGTCTGCTTCTCCATGTGGGTTGCTCCCTGGCCAGCCAGTAATCAAACCTGCACTGCAGAGGCTCCAGATAGCTTAACAGCGGGGTGCTCAACCTGCTGAGCCACCGGGGAGGTCACTGTAATGTGACTTTTATTAAGAGAATGCCTCTTGATCTCTTAATCACCAAGGATTCTGTTTTGTTTGTTTTGCTTTATAAATAAAGCAACACCATTGCTGGCTGTCCATGTAGCTCATTCTCAGGAGCACTGTACTCTAGTAACAATCATCACAGCTATGGCTGTTCTAGTCCCTGGTTTCCACTTTGGCCCTGACACATTTTTCAATAATTCCACTCCCATTCCTCCTGACAATTAAGCCCTACTACCTGGCCTCTATTAATTTGGCATTCCGTCACCTTCATTTTGTTTAGATAGCATCATATTTTAGAATCATTCCTAACCCACAGAGAACAGCCACCACATCAGTGAGGTGAACCCTTCATTAACAGAGCTCTTACCACTTGCTAAATGAACTGTCTTAGGGTTCCCATAGGGTATCACAGACCTATATACTACATACCTATATATACATGTACTTTTACTGCCTTATTTGTGAGATTTTTACCTGCTTTTCCTATGTGCCATTTTATCTCTGTATTTTTTTAAACATTTATATATTTATGCATACAAGAACTGGGGTATAGACCAGAGGTACGGGGGTCAGGGTGAAATATTTCAACAGTGAGAGCGGAGAGCAGAACATGCGGATCCACTGAAACACACTGCTGAGGGGAGCAGTGGGCGAGGCAGGAGAGGTCTGCTGCACCATGTGGGTTGCTCCTGGCCAGTGGGGGATCAAGGATCAAACTCATGCTGCAGCACCTGGCAATAGCTTGATAGCACTGTCTTTAAGCCCTGTACCACCAGGGAGTCCATGTATTTTTCTTTTATTTAGTTAGGGCAATCATCTCCAAATTAAGAAAAAAAAAAAAAGTAACATCTTCCTGGGTCCTTGTCAAAGTTTTAATTTCTGTATTATAGGGAAGGGATTCTATATGAAGAAACTTTCCCTTATGCAACTTGCTATTTTTTTAATTTTATTTTTATTTTTTTATACAAGAACCAGGGTATAGGCCAGATGTGTGGGAGGGTGAGAGGATTCACCAGAGACAAAGCGGGGAATAGAACAGGTAGACTGACAAAATACACTGCTGAAGGGAGCAGGGGCACGACAGGAGAGGTCTGTCATGCCATGGGGGACCCTCGCCAGCCAGCCGGAATCGAATTGCTGCTGCAGAGGCTGCGGACAGCTTCACAGCGTGGCACTCAACCGCCTGCACCACCAGGGGAGGCCCTCTATTTTATTTTTAAATAAAATTGTATTATTTACCATTGGTTTGGAATACTGTATAAACTTCCTGAGTACAGTTTCCCACTTCAACATGTCTATGTCACCACACCTGTAGTTCTAGAGCTAGTCCCAATATCAAATTGACTTTTTCTACCCATTTGTCCTCTTCGTCCTATCCCCCTTCCACTCTGGTAACTCATTTTTCTTTTCACAGAACTCGAGTCATTTTTTGGGTTGTGTTTTGTTAATTTGTTAGCTTTGTTTATTTCTCTTTTTTTTAAAGATTTATTTATTTATGCATACACGAACTGTGGTGTAGGCCAGATGTACAGGGGGCATGGGGAAGGTAAGAGGATTCACCAGAGACAGAGTGGGGAGCAGAACAGGCAGACTGACTGAAATATATTGCTGAGGGGAGCAGTGGGTGAGACAGGAGAGGTCTGCTGCACCATGTGGGTAGCTCCCTGGCGGGGATTGAACACATGCCACAGGGATGTGGATAGCTTCATAGTGCTGCATTTTAACCCCTTGTGCCACCAGGGAGGACCCCAGCTTTGTTTATTTCTAATCCACATATGAGTGAAATCATCCAGTAACTGTTTTTCACATTCTGACATATTTCACTTAGCATTGTCACTTCAAGATCTATTCAAATTGTCACAAAAGGAAGAATTTCATCTTTTTTAATAGCCAAGAAGCACTCCATTGAGTATATACACCATGACTGAATGACTGGTCATCCATTGATGGGCATGTAGTCTCTTTGCATGTCTTGACTGTTGTGATAATGCTGCTATAAATATAGAAGTGCATATATATTCTATAATTCATGCTCTCATAGTCTTTAGATATATATACCTAGGAATGGCATTGCTGGATCATATATGAGTTCTCTATATATTTTGGATATGAATCCCATATCAGATATATGATGTGCAAATATCTTCCCCCAGTTAGGAAATTACCTTTTCACTGTACAAAATGTTTTTAGGTTGATGTAGTTCCATTTTTTTCAATTTTGCTGTTATTTCCTTTGCTGTTGGAGTCAGTGCACAAAGACTTCTCTGAGATGAAAGTCCAGGAGTGCATTTCCTATTTTCTTCTATTCATTGTATGATTTCAGATCATATATCCAATTATTTAATCCATTTTTAAAAAGATTTATTTATTTATACAAGAACCAGGCTACAGGCCAGATACACAGGAGGGTGAGAGGGTTCACCAGAGACAGAGCGGGGAACAGAACAGGCAGACTAACTAAGAAATACACTGCTGAGGGGAGCAATGGGCGAGACAGGAGAGTTCTGCAGTGCCATGTGGGATCCTCGCTAGCGGCACTCAACCATCTGCGCCACCAGGGGAGGCCCTATTTAATCTATTTTAATTAATTTTTATGTATAGTGTTAAATAACCATCTAGATGTGTGTGTGTGTCTGTGTCTGTGTCTGTCCAGGTTTCTCAGCATTATCTGTTGAAAAGGCTTTCTTTTCTCCAGTGTATGGTCAAAGTTACTTTACCATAAATTCATTGTTCATATATTGTATGAGATTATTTCTGGACTCTCAGATCTATTTGATTGGTCTGTGTGTCTGTTTTTATTGTTTAATTTTTTTAAGATTTATTTATTTATGCATATAAGAGCTGGAGTACAGGCCAGAGGTGCGGGGTTAAGAGGATTCACCAGAGACAGAGTAGAAAACAGGACAGGTGGATTGACATAAATACATTGCTGAGGAGGAGCTGCATGGCACAGGTCTGCTGCGCCATGTGGGTGAGCTCCCTGGCCGGGGATTGAACTCGTGCTGCAGTAGCTGAGGATTGCTTCCTAGTCCTGATGCTTAACCCCTCACGCCACCAGGAAGGCCCTATGTGTCTGTTTTTAATTCTAGTATTATATGTTTTGATTACTATTGCTGTGCACTATAGTTTGAAGTCAGTTTACACACAACTCAATTTTTCTTCTTTCTTGTCATGATTGTCTTTGCTATCCAGAGTCTGTTTCGGTTCTATACAATTTTTAGAATTGTTTATTCTATTTTCTTGAAATTTTCCATTGGGTTTTTAATAGGGAGTGCATTAAAAATATAAATGACTTTAGATAAGATTCCTATTTATTTATTTTTATTTTTTAAAGATTTATTTATTTATGCTTACAAGAGCTGGGGTATAGGCCACATATGTGGGGGGTGAGAGAATTCACTGGAAACAGAATGGGGAGCAGAACAAGTAGATTGACCGAAGTACACTGCTGAGGGGAGCAGTGGGCAAGACAGGAGATGTCTGCTGAGCCATGTGGATTGCTCTCAGGCTAGCCAGGGATCTAACTCGTGCTACAGAGGCTGCGGACTGCTTCACAAGGCTGCAGTCTTTGCGCCACCAGGGAGGCCCCAAAATTCCTATTTTAATAGTGGTTTTTCTTCCAATTCATGAACACAGGATATATTTCCAATCTTTTGTATTTTATTTATTTTAGCAATGTTTTATTGTTTCAAATTTACAACTCCTTTGTTATGTTTGTCCCTAGGTATTTTATCAATTTTGATGTAGTTGTGAATGGGTTTACTTTCTATTTTCTCTTTCTTCCATTTCATTGTTTGTATATAGAAATGTAACACATTTTTGTATATTTAGTATCCTGTTACTTAAAAGTTTTCATTGATTATTTCAAGTAGTTTTTGGTGGAATCTTTAATATTTCTTATATATATTTATTGTCATGTGTAAATAATGATAATGTTACCTCTTTTCTAATTTGTATTTCCTTCGTATATTTCTCTTGACTAATTGCTCTGGGTAGGTCTTGCAAAACTCTGTTGAACTGTAGTAGTCAGACGGGATATCACTTTCTGGTAATTGAATCTTGAGGGAAAATGTTTCAATTTATCACCATTGTGTATGATGTGACCTGTGGGTTCATCATATATGACTCTTACTATGATAAAATATGTTCTTTCTATTTCTAGTACATTGAAAGTTTTAGCATATATGGGTGCTACATCTTGTCAGATGCCTTTTCACCATCCATTGATATGATCATTTGATTTTTGTCTTTCCTTTGTTTATGTGGTGAATTAACTGCTCTGCATATGTAGTATCTTCTTGTAAATACATAAAGAAAATTTTATTTTCTGATGTTAAAGAACAATAAAAGATGAATAACAGTCTCAGGATTGATATAGAAGGGTAGAGGAACCCCAACAAATTAACTATGCTTTGGATTGGGAGAAAGAGTAGAACCCTGAATAAGAAGGCATTTCAACTTTCTTACATTGCCTTAAAATAATAATCAACAATAGCTACAATGTTAGTCTACCTTTGTTGTTTTCTAGTGCATTGATATTACCCAGCAAAAGTCATCTAATTATATGTAATCCCATACAAGAGTGATTACTTCCCTTTTATTTTTAAGAAATACCCCAGGTATTATTCTACACAGTGCATTTCTTTCCCATTGTTAACTACTGGTGAAAGCTCAATAAGTGATCACTCTAGTGTACCTTATTTCCCAGTACTAACAGAAATTAGATTGATAATGCCAGTCCACCAGCAAGTGATATAGTTCTAATATCTCATAAATAAAGTTTGCTCTTTAGTATCACTCTTAGTAGCCATTGACTTTGGTCAGGGCATTCAGAAATAGTATTTAGATATGAATTTGCATGTGGATATTATATTAGGAAAGACATATTGGAACACCTATAAGGAAGTAAAGGAGCAAAAATAGACAGAGGGAGAAGTGGAACTGTGTAACAGAGGCCTCAGTCAATTCAAACACATCTCAGTACGAGTTGGTTCCTCAGAATCATCTCAGGTTAAAACAATGGATCCAGGTCTTTGGCGACTCCCATGTACCAGACATTGAATGTGAACTTACCCCAAGAATAGTTTTGAATTTGTGAGAGGCAACATCTTTGGTTTGGGTGTAATTACCAAAGTAAAATAAATACTAGTCATCTTTAACCAATACCATGATTACTAGAGCAATGAGTGTCTCCATCCTGAAGGGTAGATCTAAAGGCCATACAGAAGAATGCACTACAATTCACTAAGTACATGGAAGGTGATATAACAGTAATGCACATATTCATCGAGGAATCTGATAAGTGGTAAATAACACTGTGTCAGAGGTCTTCATTAGAGAATGCATTGTAGCACAGAAAAGACTCATGTAGTAAATAGAGTCCAGATAGTATGCTTAACTAAACTGGAGAGAAGATACTACCTACAGTCATTCCTAATAAGAAGTAAAACAAACAATTAAGTTTGTTGTTTGGAATACAAAACAAGTCTTCTCAACTTAAAACAAGAAAATGTTATTCTGATCAAAAAAAAAAAAAGTAAAAACCAAAAGTTGTCTGCAAGTATTAATAAAGTTCTTACATGACCTCACAGAACAGTGTGGTTATCAGAAGAAAAATGATAGAACTTGGCATTTCAAAGAGGAAAAATAGCCCAACCAAAGCTTTTGGGAAATGCAACCCTTAGACCTCATCCCCACTAAGAATTCTCATCATTTATCTTATGGGGAAAAAAATCAGAACTTCACTGAAGGGTATATTCAAAAGGAAATGGTTATAGGTATCTCATACCTATAGAGTTTGGACTCAGTAATTATCAAATTGCAGTAAATCTTAAGCAATTTCCAAGTTATAGAATGCCTATAAAATGCTTATATTTAGAAAGTTTGACTGTGTCAACTCTGCCTGATTGTGGCAGTCACTATTCCGGAATCTAAGACAGAAAAATCAGGGAAATCTCATAAAGATAAAGTTTTAAGTGAGCCTGATCACTGATTCTGTCTAGATTGCCTACCTATAAAAATATTGACACAATGACAAGGATTTTGACAGAATTAGTAACTGTTATTATAAAATATTAATAATGCAATTGGCAATGAAATTATTTAAACTAAACTGCATTGAGAGAATCAGTAATTATTTGTAATATGAAAGTTTAGAAATTATTTTTATTGGCAGGAAGTGGGAAAGAGGGAACATCTGAGTCTTTCTGTTTCTCTATTTTATAAGCAATTTGAGGGTAGTATTGGAATGTATCATATTCACATTTGTAGTCCTACTAATTAGAAATTTCCATACTTATTGATATTTGCAAAGTGAAATGAAAATATGCCTCAACAATATTTCAATGCATTTAATGTTTTATAAACTGTTAAGTCTTTTGCCTATAATTTTCTTAACTCTAAAACTTGTTATGCTTCGACATTTGACTTCAGGTTTGTCGTATCCCTCTCTTCCCTGTTTGTAACCTGCCTAATCCAGTTCTGCCCTTTTAATGTCATTTCCTACTTCCAAGTGCCGGAGATAGGTCTTCAGTCTGTGTTCTCCTTCTGTCCTAAGTTTAGCAAAGGATTTTCACCATACAACAGTGACCTTCAAATCCATGCAGTGGAGCCCTTTTTCTTCTTCCCTGACTGAAGACAGAAAGAAAGAAATTTCCACCCTGTCAGCTCTTTGCGATCTTTCATGGATTTCCATTGCTCACAACTTTAACTGTCTAAATTTAAAATCATGCTTTCAACCTTGAAATTCAACCTGTAAGTGAATTTCCAAAGCCATTTAAGTATTGTAGACAGTTTATTAAGGGATATCAACTTTTGATGATATAAACATGTAACTTTTTTTTTTTTTGCAAATACTCCTATGTAGTAAGTTCCTTAATCCCTTGGAGTTTTCAGTGCATTTATAGCCATTTCTGAGTAATGAGATTAGTTTCATTCCAGGATTTAGTAGGCTATAGCATTATTATTTTTTAAACTTCACATTAAACTAAACTCAAATGTTTTCTTCTCCCTTTTATTTAACCTAGGCAAAATCCTTTGTGACTTTGGTGTTTTGAAAGAAGAGCAGGGAAAGGAGAGAAATGGGATATCTAGCTATTTATATATTCCTTCCCTTCCTTTTCTAGCTAGTTACTCTGGCTGGAAGGAGAAATGGAGAGGTGGCATGAGAGTGTCCCTTAACTATCTAGGAGAGTTGACATGCCTGTCAGGCTGATTACTGTTGTTTCTCTTGAGAACTAAAGTGGGCAATTCTTGCTTTCTATGTAGCAACTAAATGCTGGCTTTCTTCAGAGACACACCTACTGGTTATTTTATTAAGTATCCCTTATGAAGGGGTGTTCAATAGCACAATTTTCTAATGCCAAAGATCAGCTCTGGCTTAATTCATCCCAATGCCACTCATTTCCCACCAGTATCAATATATCCAAAGCCTCTTACTGATAAGTCCCTTCTGTCTGCTCACTAGACATCGCCAAATTGTGAAGGTCAAGCAGCTCCACTCAGCAACCTCTTTCTTAGCACTGCCATTTCTTTCTAATTCTCTCTTCTGCTTGTGTTGTACATGAGCACAACGGAGATGTCACTGGCTAAGCAGATAGCCACTGGAGAACAAAATCCTTCCTTTCTTTTGGGCATTCATTATTCAGAATTATTCCCTTGGCTTTGGAAAGGAGAAACATTTTCTTTAACAGCATTCACAGAATTCCCCATGGACCCATCTTATTTTACAGTTCCTTAATATACTGTCTCCTGTGCTCGGGCAACTTTTTTTGATGAGACAGGGAAATGCTTATGTGGTCTCATTTGACCACATTGAGAAAATACTAAACTTTGTTCCTTAAGAAGATCTAGTGGGCAAGACCGACCATGAGCAGCCAGGAAGCTTTGACTCGAGCTAGACTGACAGATCTTTTCAAGTTTCCCAGTTGGCTACGTCAAGGGGATTTGCTGAGATGTAGCGAAGTCTGGCCAGATGGCAGTCAGAGCAAGAGACAGAGAAAGACATCTATTGTCAAAGTTAGAATCACAGTCAACTGACTCCTCTGAAATACCAAAAGGAATTTTATTACATAGGAGAACAACATACATAGCAATTTTTAAATAAATATTAAAAAAAGAATTTATGTTTTGAGCACATCTGAATGTTCATAGATTGAAAAGTATTCTTAAACCACAAGAAAAAGTCTGATATAATTGGCATCTGATTGGCAAACATACAATAAAACTAAAGCATCAATAAAGTAGAAATCTTCTGCCATGTCTCTAACAGGCATCTCCAAACCTAAACCATTCTAAATCTTTTATAAGTGGAAATGGAGGGTTCTTTATGAGATTTGTGCAGCAGGACTGGGCTTGCTCCACTTCCAATTATTCTTAGGTGCCATGTGGTGCTTTAGCCACCTCAGCTGCACACCTCTCTCCCCACACAGAATGCCACGGTCACCACACTGCTCTGTCCCAATTACTAGGAACACTTTTTGCCACTGAAGATATGAATATTTTGTATTTCCTTTGCAACTATCAGTACCTATGTAGCTTTCTGTGCTTGGCCATAAAACAGTAATGTTCCGAGCCCTTTGGTTTTTATGCAGAAGTCTTAGCTTGCACAGCATTTTAAATATTATGACCTCTCTCTTGCTCTATTTTTTTTTTTTTTGACCTGATCCAAAGGTGCTGATGTAGGAGAAAGGATAGAGTTCATGGAGAGGTGATATTGAGATTGTCCTCATATCCCTCACCCTGTAGACTTTTATTCTTTTCCAGTACTGCCTGGAAGACTAGGTGTGACTTGATTATGAAGTAGATTAGGTGTCTTAGCCCTAGTGACTTAGTAATAGGGGCTTGACTTAGTTATCATGTATGAATCATCTTAAAAATGACCAATTTCTTTAAAATAAGGTACATATACACATTCACATACAAACTCACCGCATTTATTTCCAAGACTGAAAGTATACTCCATAAGGAAAGAATCTAAAAATAAAAATGAAATAAAATACTGAAAAAGTACAACTGAGCCAGCATATTTCAAACATACTTTTCCTTACAAAGTGTGCTGTCAAAATAATTCTCTGCTGATATTATAACTGCACACCTTTTTTTCCTATATTTTTCTGATAGAACAAAAATCCAGTTGGTTTTGTTAATTTATAAAGACAATTCTGTCCAATTAACACAAAAGTGTTTAAATATTGTCAGAGGGAAATTATTCTATCAAATGAGCTAACTTCATCAAAAATGGTATCTAATCATTTGATACTATAAACGATATTCCTTCAAAGGCATTTTCTAAAACATATTGCTCTACAAGTGCATATATTATAGATTATGATCCCTGAAGTTAATTTATGTCATTTCCTGGACATGACTTAGTAAACAACCTGAGACTGTCATATCTGATCAGAATGAACATGCAAAAATGACTTTCTAGTAAGAACAAACCATGTTTGTTTGTGAATTGGAATAGTCTCCCTGTTTTCTTCCCCCATAAAATACCCCCCTCCTTTTTCCTCTCCCCCTCTCTCCTCTCCCCTCTACCTGAGTTCTTTTTGACATTCTACTTTACAAATTCTACCTGCCTTGATCTACTTGAAATCTGAACTGTGTCTCCAAACTCACAATTCTAAAAATGTTCTCCATGTGTATCATGAAAACATCAATGAGCTCACCTCTTTTTGTTTTCCTCCTCTCAGATATTATCATCCTGCTATTTCTGTAGCACAACAGTCATCACCTTTTATATGTGCATATAAATATAATTGTTTAAAGGAGAACAAATCTGGTCCCTGTTTTCCAGTCATAATCTTAAGTATTAAATGTGTATATAAAGCTTTTAGTTAGTCCGTTCTTACTATTGCAAGGAAGGAATTTAGATGTGTTTGACCATGAACCCATTTGTTTTTCAGTTAATTGCTATTTCTTTTCCCAGAGACATAAAAGTCAAAGAGATTCACAATCGCCTAAGTTAACTAGAATCCTAAAAACAAGCAGCTGGAGTTTCGGTGGATAGGAATGTGCACTTAATGTGCATTGGGAAGAAAAGTAGAAAAGTAGGAGCTTTGTTTGTTTTAGGTTAATTCTGTTTGTCATGCTTCGCTATCTCTATCTGTATTACTTAAAAATCTGTTGTTCAGAGTAACTGATAGGAACTCTAGTTGTTTTTGGAAGAATTGAAAAATACACATTCATGCTTGATTTAAAAGTGGAAACTTCTATCATCAATTCACCATCCTGGGTATGAATGTATGCTACAAAGCCACCAATATATATTTTCTGAATAGAATGAAGTCAATTTCAAATGGATGTATTGAATATTGGGTAATAACTCATATTCTACTTTGATAAATACTTTAAAATTATATTTATAAGTAGATATTTGAAAATAAATTCATGTCTGTAAAGTAATTATGAAATGAACAAACATAATTATTAACTTGCGAAAACCAAGTCTATTTTCTTATATAAATATTTTCCAGATCACTTTCTAAATGGTTATTTAGAGGTACATTTTGTTGGTGATTATGTTTTCCTTAGCAGAAAATAAACCTAATACTTCCTTCTAATTTAATTGATGTACTCCTATGGCAAATTCAATTTTGTCAACAATGATAAGATGTGCTTCTCTTTGTCTCAAAAATGTTTTAATCACCTGATAGGTGCAAAAAAAAAAAAAAAAGAAATTCCAGGAATCTGATCTTGTAAATTTTAATAGAGTATTAACTAGTCCGCCTAATTAAATTAGTTTAATTTTTGATCAAGAAAAAAAGTTAACCCTTGAGCACATTTTAATAAGCCTACTTTAAAATCCTTCCATCACTGCCATTGAAGATCTGCAAGAAGAAATTCCACAAGTGATGCTATTTTTCACATCTCTCCAAAGACATTATCATTTAGACAATTGTGTTGGATAGCACAATATATCCAGAAAGCATTAAGGGAGGGAGAGTCTCCTCACCATCACCCTCCCAACATCAATTAGTTTGAGTCCAAATTAAGAACTGCACTTTGCAATTCACCCCAAAATCTGTGCTGTCACTGGAAATGTTTCAGAAAGTTTCCTTCTTCTTTATGCCATTCAGTTAAGTATTACAAAACAGCATGAGTTCATTCACAGTGCTTTCCAAAATATGTCTTGCAAATGCCAACAACTGAGCACAACCTGAAACATCTGCGGATTTGGTCATTTATGGGGCAAAGTAATCATTTTCCATACTCTTTAAAACCAGCTGTTCACAGGCATTAATTGCCATGTCACTTACATGCTTTAGAACAGCAGCATTTGACAATGGCACACGTGTTAATTTGTTTATCACATCTGGTTCTTTTTCAGTGAATACCATCTTCATGGCAGATGGCAATAGAAGAGCTGTTGCAATTATGTAGTTTTAGAGGGCTTTGAGTTGCAATGGATACAGTATGCATTTAAGTGACTACTATTTTCTATTAAACCCTTATGAAAAATTCTTGAAATTTTTGGCTAAAGAGTTCTATAACATAGGTTTTGTTTTATTTTTAGTAATGCACGTGTGGATTTTATGATGAGGAAGAAAGTTCAAAGACATACTATTTTCACATGTCAGATCTTCAAAATATATACACTGTCTATCTTTGAGAGATGCCATGCCTATATCCTCTCTTCTTCAATTGACCCAAGATCATCAGAGCTTTCCCACAGAGGGAGGGATTAATATTGACAGTTTCCAACACCCAGAGCACTTAAAACAAATTTTGACTTTCACAAGGTATATTTGAGACCACTGAAAACTCCTTTTAATGTGAAAAGGAAAATACAACATCAGTTATTTTTTTTCTAGTTTCCTGCTGGCTCCTCTCAGCTTGCTTACAAATACACTACCCTGAAGATCTGGTCAGCCTATGAAAATTATTTTTTATAATAATTCTATAAAATGTGAAGTCACTCTGAAATTAATATAAATCTAGTAGTTTATGCTTGAATACTCAATCTATTTTACATTCTTCCTTTTAATTTTTTTGTGTAGAAGAACAGGGGTGTAGTCCAGAAGTGTGGGGGATAAAAGGATTCACCAGAGACAGAGTGGGGATCAGAACAGGCAGATCTACTGCAATATACTGCTAAGGGGAGCAGCAGGGAGATAGGAGAGGTCTGCTGCACCATATGTGAATTAGTTCCCTGGCCTGGCCAGGGATCAAATTCAGGCCAAAGAGGTGATAGTTCTGAGACTTAACCCCTAGGCCACCAGGGAGGTCCTATTTTACATTCTTTTTTTTTTTTTTTTTTTTTTTTTTTTAAATTTTCTAGAGGCATGTCTTATTTATTTATTTATTTATTTATTTATTATTTGTTTGTTTGTTTGTTTATACATGCACTGGGTACAGTCAGAAGCGCAGGAGGGTGAGAGAATTCACCAGAGCCAGAGCGGGGAGCAGAGCAGGCAGAAGGACCGAAGTACACTGCTGAGGGGAGCAGTGGGCGGCAGGAGAGGTCCCTGCGCCATGTGGGATCCTCCTCCGGTGGCCGGGGAGCAGCCGGGGATCGAACCGGCTGCAGAGGCTGCAGGCAGCTTCGCAACCCAGCGCTCAACCGCTGCGCCACCGGGGAGGCCCCTATTTTACATTCTTGATGCTTTGTTTTTTATATTTCCTTGGTGGTCTCGTTTCTTATGGTGTCAAAATTTTCAGTTCTTTTGCTTCTCGGTCTCCACTCCTGTCTGGAACCTCAGTCTCTAGTTTTAGCCTTCATCCAAGTAAACTTTGTGTTTCTAAAGAAGGGAATATAAGTCCTATAAACTAAAATAATGTTGCAGAGAATTGTCAGTTTAATCATATCCTAAAATATAAACATAACAGTGAATAGAACAGGAAGAATATAAACAATCTAATTTCATAAAACACACCTGCTGTAGCAACTGTTTCTATAGTTGAACACAAGAGTTTATTAAATAACTTAGCTTAGCAGATCTCTCCAACTCATTTCATGTCCTCTGACCATCTGCCTCTGGATTACTTAAATAGATCTTTACCTGGTTGAGTGTCCTAAATATTTCTTCTTACAAGATCTGAATTCTTGATGATCTCTTTATTGAGATGCTATACTTTTCCATTGACTGGAACTATTTAGCAAGGAACTATTAAGATGTGCTTCAAATTTTCGTAAAATAATGACTTGGAAAATCCCTAAAGTTTCAAATCTGGTTCCCTTTGCAAAAATATTATATCAACGATTTATTTTTTAATAATTGGATTAACTCGCCTAGCTACTACAATGACAACTGAATCCTTGTGATTCATTTTCATTAAAGGCTATTTGATCTGGTGATTTTTTCAACTTGTGTTTCACGGAAAACATAGTCAAGGCACCTCATGGAAACATTACTTCCTTTGGTATAATAATGTGTAAAACCACTGAGTCAAAGGTCATGAGGAAAGGTGAATAAATTCTTCCAGTAGTGATTCATATCTCTTACATTTGCTTCCTGATCCTTACATACCCTTACGTACTGGTTATGGTGGAGATGGCACAAAATGTTGGTCAGTAGTCTGAGCCATATACTCCATTCTGTAAGACTATATACCAAATTTGGAGGGTATGGTCCTTCTCTGCCATGGTAGCTAAGCCTAATTTAACGGGCAATTCTATTGTACTATTACATTAGCTTCTTCTGGATGATGGGGAATATTGATGATTAATAATATATACCCTGGGACTGAGCCACTGCCACTTGTCCTTTCCAAAAAATAAGGCCTTGATTGGATAGAATTTTGTGGGAAAATACTGTAGAGTTCACATTTTGCAGAATTTTTTTGAGAAGAGAGGCAAATACATTTAATGAATAGGGCATTGTGAGAACAAAATATGATGGCCAACATAATTAACATTTCATCAGGTAAAAAGTTGGTTCCTGTTGCCAACCTATAAGGAAATGGTACCCTACAGAAGCTCAGCCTCAGCTAAAACCAAATGGAAAACAAAACAAGTTGATATAATAAATCTATACTACAGCACGGAGAATAGAATAAGAAAGGGAAGAGAACAGGTGGATTTGGGAAGCAAAATGAAGGCTCTCAATAAAGCAATAAAATAAAAATAATAAATGAACAAATGGAAAAATTTATCAATTTAATTCAGAATTAAAGTACTGCTATTAAATAGTGAAAAGCTGCATTTCATCTATCAGATTGGCAAAGTATTTTTAACAACATTGACAACAGTGTTGGTGCATAGAGAATGTAATGAAAGTACTCCCACATGCTGCTCATAAAAGTAAAAATTAATATTCCTTTGGGAAGTAAATTTTCATCAAAATCTAAATGTACTGAACCAGATTCTACTTCAAGGAATACAGGAATGGAATATTTATAAAAAGCACAGAAATATTGCTCAAGTTGTTTATTGCTTCACTGTGCAATCAACAAAATATGGAGGAATTTTAAAGTCTATAAATATGGTATAGTTGGACTGGCCTAATATGAGAATAAAATAAATTATGGCACAATGAAGAACAATGAAATTTGATTCAACTGTTTTAAAGAGTATTATAAAATCTATGGGTACTAACATGGAATCAATTTTGTGACATAAAATATAAAAATTAAGTTGCAAAATTACAGAACTATATGTAGAGTTTGTGTGTTTGATAATTAAAAAAATATAGTCATGAATATCCAGACATTAATCAGATTTTTTTATAAAATGTACCCATTAACTGGAGTAGTTTTCAGGAAAGCCTGATCTGGGGAAGTACTTGGGATGTTTTATAAAAAGGTAAGAGAGCTGCATAAAAGGAATCTAGAAAACCTAAGTATGTACCAGGAAAAAGAAAAACTATAAGAAAGAAAAAATCAAAATCAACAAATAACTATGAACCAGAGACACTCTTTGTGGGGGCGGGGGGCGGTGAAGGAGGGATTGGAGTCAAAATCGGGCTTGCAATTGTATGGGGAATATATATATAAAAAACAAGGTAAGAGAACTGTGTGGTTTAGGCAAGGAAATTGAGGTTTGTAGGATAAAATCATCTCAGAGACTTGAGCATAGGAATTCAGTCCTTTTGTATGTAGCGTTTTGGACTTTATCTTAAAGCCAATGATTCACTGGAAGGACTGGTATAGATTAATAATGTTCACATATTCTTAATTATCTTTGCTCTATCATTTATTCTATTAAAGGACATTAAAGAGGTAGAGAGGAAGCAGGTCATTAAGAACCTGTAAGATACTTACTTTTTCTCTATTATCTTTCTCCATTTTGCATTCCAGAAATCTGGATATATTTTTTACTTTTCTAGTCCCTTCACTTTGCTCTACCATTTTGTGATCAAGTTTTGGAAATTTTAGATTTCTGTTTCTCTATTTGTGCTGTCTTAAATTAGGACTTCATAATTAAAGAAAATGGATTTATTGCAATACAGTAGTCTCCCTAACACATTTCTATGGCTCTTATCATGCATATCAATGCTGCACATGGAAACTGATACCTGAGTCATCTCAATAAAATATAAATTTTAGCATGGTACTCTGCTACTTACACATCACTGGATGTCCACAATAAAATGTATACATTTATTTATTTAGGAAAATCCCACTTATTGAGTATTTCTATGGGCAGATAATATACCAAAATTTTATCATAACTTTACATGTTAGGTTTTGTCATTGTTCTCACTTTTTTACATGACAAGTGTACATAGGGAGAGTAAATTAGAGAGAAAGGGAGTATAATATAACAAAATTTTATCATAACTTTACATGTTAGGTTTTGTCATTGTTCTCACTCTTTATATGACAAGTGTATATAGGGAGAGTAAATTAGAGAGAAAGGGAGTTTTGGTCCATAAATCCTAACTTAGGAAAATCAATGGAGAGATTGCAGGTCATCTTGAGATGAATTGTTGAATAGCTTCCCACCTCAAAATTATAGGGAGCTGTATCATATTTCAATAAAGAACAATGATGTAAGAAAAGAAAAGCCTTTGAACTCTATTAGGTTTTCTACTAAAACTAACTTTGCTAATAACTTGCTATGGAGTTTTGGCATCTTTAGGACAACTTTAGAAAGTTGTAAAAATCTGGGATTAAGCTAGTAAAAACAATCCCTATGGTAGTCTATTACAATATTTTATTTCTTTCATTTGCATCAAGATGTTTTGACAAACTCATAGGAAATTTCCCAGATTTTTATTTTATGATACATTTCCTCCTAAGAAATAATTAAGCATAACAATTTCAAATGATTGATCATTAAGATCAACAGAACTATATTTCTTTTTTTTTTCCCCAACATGGTGACATCTGTACAATAAGGAGTGTAGATTTGTGTCAACTTGTGACACATTAGAACCAAAGCTCACTCTCATCCAATCTAGGACATGGGCTTGGTAAATTCAATATCTGTGTTTATTGTTCTCATGCCTGCACCCAGCATACCATCAGTCCTCTAGAATCAGCTCATTTCCTGGAGAAGTTTACCAGCCAGTCCAAGTGATATTGGTCCCACTGGGCCTTAATAAAGCAAACTTTAATAAAGGAAGATAACAAAGTGACAACTATGGAATTCCTCAGAGTGCTAGTCTGTATCAAAACACACATCAGATTTTCTTTACTTTTCTGCTTCCTTTCTCCTCTCATAATTAAAAAAGAGGAAGAATTGAAGGTTATTGGTAAAATAAGGGTCTGGGTTTTCTTTCCAACGTAAGGATTTGTTTTCCATAGTTCTTGAGGCAACCATTTCATAATCTTTCTGAAGATTTGCTGCTGTTCTAAGATTTCATCCCAATCTGACCACTGTGTATAAAAATTTTATATTGATTATAGATTTTTTCTTTTATTTTCCATTTTTGCATAGAAGAACTGAGCTGTAGGCCAGAGATGCAGGGAGAGTGTGTGTGTGAAAGGATTCATCAGAGACAGTGTGGGGAGAAGAAGAGATGGACGTACTGAAATACACTGCTGAAGGGAGTAGCGGACAAGACAGGAGAGGTTTCCTGTGCCATATGTGAGTTATCACCCTGGTCGGGAATTGAACTCATGCCATAGCAGTGAGAGTGTTGAGATTTAACCCCTAAGCCACCAGGGAGGGCCTTGACTGTAGATGTTAAGCACAGACATATGTAATGAACAAAATATTTTCAAATCACATGCCTTTCTTATTAGGATAGAAGCTCCCTTTTCTTTAGTAAAGAGATAGCAAGAAAAACTGTGATGATAGTCATGCAGATATAAATGAGCCCCCTTCTCAGAGATCTTTTTATCAATCGTTAAATGAATTCTCATTTATTACAAGCTATGTTGCATCCCCCTATAAATTCCTGTGCTGAAGTCCAAATACCCAGTGCCTCAGAATGTGACTGTTTGAAAAGGTTTTTAAGAAGGGGATTTAAGTGAAAATGAGAAAGCATAGTGAGGAGATGACCATCTACAAGCCAAGGAGAACTCAGAAGGATCCTGACAATACATTTGGAATCAGAAAGAGATTAAAAATAGCAGAGTGAAGATTATAAGGTTTGATTAGATAATCAGAAACACTGAAAGGAATTTACTAATAAAAGCAAAGCCAGTTACTATTACATTGTATAAGGCATAAAATATTTACTTTATATTTTCTACAGGTTGAACATTTGACACAATTAATTTGCATACATAAGAGCATTGGATATACATGTTATTATTGTTTTTCAGTAAGTTAACTTCTACCCTACCGATTTATAAGATAGCCTAGCTATAGAAAGTTAACAAAGAGAACACATTTTTATAGAATTAGATATTCATTCAAGGGTGAGCTAGACAAGAGACGCATTACTCCTCTGAAATGATACTCAGGTTTCTCTTTTGCCCATTTCTAAGTGTTGGTCATTTTTTAATTGACATTCCACAACCTCATACCGTGTACATGTCTTCTCTCTCAAGTATCTATCCACTGATGAAATGTATCTCATAAGTTATGAAATATACTTTCCAGTTACACTTGTGGGGATAGGTTGCTAGTGGTATGTAGATGTAGGTCATTTAGGGCAAAAGGACTCCCTGGATGAATCTCCTCTTCTGCTATCCACTAGCAACTAATATTCACAAGATTGTCATGTCTGTAATGTAATATACAATCATCATTCTACATATGCAGAAACATCAGATTCTCATTTAAAAAAATGAGGCTGCTCATGAAATGGGTGAAGCCATTTCCACATATACAAATCTGCTGTGAGCTGCGCTATTCCTTTAAAATAAATTCATGTTTTTTATGTGCATTATTAATTCTTTCAAGAAAACATAAAGGTTCTATCAACTGGAGGGTAAGTGGGGAAGAAGTATTATAGGAAAAATGCAGACAAAATTTAGAAAGAGGAGCTGTGAAATAATAATAAAGCTTTAACTGGTTTATTTTTTAAAAGACTTGGTAGACCACTCATGCCCTTAAATCCTATACTGCCTGGGTTTATTCACACATGACCTGACTTACTTTGTACATCACCTGGCAATTCTTTTTCTTTTTTTAATATTTATTTATTTATTTATACAAGCACTGGTTACAGTCAAGAAGGGTGAGAGAATTCACCAGAGCCAGAGCGGGCAGCAGAAAAGGCAGAGCAACGAAGTACACTGCTGAGGGGTGTAGCAGGCGGCAGGAGAAGTCTGTGTGCCATGTGGGACCCTTGCCAGTGGCCTGGGATCGAACTGGCACTGCAGAGGGCGGGCAGCTTCGCAGTCCAGCGCTCAACCGCTGTGCCACCGGGGAGGCCCCACCTGGCAATTCTTAAGTTGTTGTTTTTTTTTTTTTAATTTTTGCAAGATCTTCTGATGATGTCTAAGGCTGAAATATCTTTTTTTTTTTAAAGATTTATTTATTTATTTATTTATTTATACAAGCACTGGGTACAGTCAGAAGCGCGAGAGGGTGAGAGAATTCACCAGAGCCAGAGTGGGGAGCAGAGCAGGCAGAAGGACCGAAGTACACTGCTAAGGGGAGCAGGGGGCATGGCAGGAGAGGTCTGCGCACCATGTGGGACCCTCCTCCGGTGACCGGGGAGCAGCCGGGGATCGAACCGGTGCTGCAGAGGCTGCGGGCAGCTTCGCAACCCAGCGCTCAACCGCTGCGCCACCAGGGAGGCCCATGAAATATCTTAAAATATAATACCTGTCGAGATAATCTAGGTAAATTTTAATAATTTGTATCAAAGGTTTTCTATTATCTCCTCTCAGAATCTGTTTCTAACATTTTGTCCTAAAATCCAATGTTAGGGACAAACAGGAAGAGTCAGATTCCCTAGTTACTTTTTTCTAAAGGTCAGGCTATAAATTTCAGCCTTATATATATTTTCCTATTTAAATAAAATTTTGTTAACAAATGGAAATATTAGTAACTCCAATGACCAGTTTTTAAAATTAAAAAGGAGCTAAAAATTTGATATGGCAGTGATTTGTGAATGACAGTAATGAGTGTGGGGGAGATGAAGAAAATGAACTCTTTAAAAATGACATTGTTATTTAAAGTGCTGATCACTTACTGATTTAAAAAAAATATGATTTCCTTGTTTCACCAAAAGAAGATTAAGCTGTGCTTTTCATCACACTCTTTCCTCAAAAGCACTGGAATTATCCTCTTTGTTCAGTTCATGCCCAGCTGCTGCCCTAGTAAGCCCCATAAACTTGGCTTTGCAGCTGTGCTGGCTGTTCCAGATTTTGGAGTTGAAGTTTTCTTCTCAGTAAACTAGGTGGTTTTGTCACAGGTTTCAGGTGAACAGTCTCATAATCCACAGTGGAAAAGCATCACTATTTGTGAAAATCACAAAGATATTTAAAAAAAAACGTATTTTTTTCTGTTTGTTTATTTGGCTGCACTTAAATATCTATACCAATTTGCTTATAAAAAGCTCAAAGTATCTGAAAAGGTGCTTAACTTCACTAAATATCAGGGAAATGTAAATTAAGGCAAAGGTGAGAAATCACTTCACATCTACTGGAATGGCAACAACAACAAAAAGTAGCAAATATTGGTGATGATGTGGAGACACTTTGGAAAACATATCAAGGTAAAAACATTTTAAATGGAGCTATCATATGTTCCAGTAAATCTGCTTCTGAGTATTTATCCTAAATAACTGAAGTCAGGATCTCAAAGATATACCTGGACTTCCAGTTCATTGCAGCATTATTAACAGTAACCAAGGTCTGAAAATAAACAAAATGTCCATTTATGGATAACGTTAACAGTAGCCACAGGCTTCTATGGATTGATTTTTATCTGGCACTTTCCCCCGGACCCCCAAGGTCTGTTCTATTCTGGACGTATCCAGGGCTAGTTCCACTGATGTTTGTTCTTCTGCCTTGCTTCTTCGCTAAGCTTCTACGCATTAGTTGAGTACTCATTAGTTGAGTATTTGTTTCAAATATCTCAGTTTTTATCCCTCAGAGAATATCTTCTGTGTTGTATCTTTGCCCAACCTCTCCTAGAAAACGAAATTAAATTATCTTTTGTTTTATCCCACATGTGGTCTGTTTAGTACAAGGTCAAGTTATCTTCTGAATACATCTTGTAAATTATGAAATTAGTTTATTCTATCAGCTTGTGATAGTTATTCCTTCTGTGTTGTTATGTGTGTGCTATTTTGTCATTTAGTAGGTTGTAAATTCCTTGAGGGCAAAATTATGTTTTACTCATTTTTCTGTCACTAAAATTAAGCGATTAGTTTCTTTGTAAGTGTAAATTCCAATCTGAACTGAAAATTTGAACTGCACTAGGGCTTCTCCTGTCCTGAACCAATTTTTTTATATTAAAATATAATTGAAAAGAAATATAAAGAACAAAGGGATTATGAATACTTAACCTGACATGCCTCCTAAGAGGGAAACTTATTTTGCTGGTTATCCACATTTTTATATCATTGATTGGGCTAGAAATGGACTAGACTGATTTTGCTGGCAAGATCTCAGAGCTACGAGACAGGTAAAATGTCAATAATGTGGGAACTGGAATAGAAGCTTACTAGATAAAAGTCAGAAAATTCTGAGTTTTAAAAATAAGTTGTATGAAGTTTATAATATTATAAAAAGAATGAAATCTTCTGGTATTTTTGAGATTTACGTCAGTGTCGGTGTTTTTTTAACCACTGCCCCAAGCAGTCACTAACTTAAAGACAAATCTATATTATGTGGCAATTTAGCCTCTGTAGTGAAGGAGAGTGGTCAAAGTGGTGGTAGCTTTGTGGTCTTCAAATCATATAACATAATTGATCGTATAAACTTTTTTTTTTTTTTTTTTTTTTTTTGGGTGGAACCCTCGCCGGCGGCCAGGGAATGAACTGGCGCTGCAGAGGCTACGGGCAGCCTCGCAGCCCAGGGCTCAACCGCTGCGCCACCAGGGGAGGTCCTTGTATAAACATGTTTTAACTAACCATAAGACTGCTGATATTTTCACTTTTTATGAAATAATTTAATTCATAGATGTTTATTAATTGAGCCAATTACTTTTAAACTTCACATTTACTACAAAGATATATGAAGGCCATATCTTGCTAAACAAGATAATATAAGTTAAATTATTTTTATCTCTAATTTCTCTCTTCCTGTTCATATCTATCTGTATATAAAATTACCATGTAATTAAAAATGCGATAGAAAATATGGTACCACAGAGAGCTAGTTGGTCTTTGTCTCTAGTTCCTGCCACAGAACTCTTAACATCCTTGAAATGTCCTGCATGATGATGGTGCTAGAAGTATCTTATGTTCTAATGAAACACTCTTGACTGTCTCTGGATAGCTTCAGGATTGGGACTATTCTACAGAAAGATCCAGCTTTGATTAACAGTGTGAAACTTTGGGGCCTCCCCGGTGGCGCAGCGGTTGAGCACTGGGTTGCGAAGCTGCCCGCAGCCTCTGCAGCGCCGGTTCGATCCCCGGCTGTTCCCCGGCCACTTGAGGGTCCCACATGGCGCGCAGACCTCTCCTGCCGCCCGCTGCTCCGCTCAGCAGTGTACTTCGGTCCTTCTGCCTGCTCTGCTCCCCGCTCTGGCTCTGGTGAATTCTCTCACCCTCCCGCGCTTCTGACTGTACCCAGTGCTTGTATGTATAAATAAATTAATTAATCTTTAAAAAAATATATTTAAAAAACAAAACAAAACAAAAACAGTGTGAAACTCAGTCAAATCCCCCAGCCCTCAGGAAGGAGAGAGGATCGGGAGATTGTGTTAGTCACCAATGGCCATAAAAATCTGTAATAGAGATTGGAGAGTTTACTGATAAGCATATCACTTATCGGAAAGATGGCACAACCAGACTCCATAGCGATAGTAGCTTCTTTTTGTGCTTGGAAACATTTGAGCCCTCTCCCTATTTACCTCTTTGTCTCCTTTTTAATAAGTCAGTAAACATAAGAGAAGTAATTTCCTGAGAGAGTTCTGTAACTTGTTCTAGCACAATTTTGAGCCTGAAGAAGAAGATCCAATGTATAGGTGGTCAGTCAGAAGCTTGGTGACCCTAGACTTGTGATTGGCACTGGTGTCCAAGGTGGGACAGTGTTGTGGGACTGAGCCCTTAAACATGTGGATTCTGACTCTAACTCAAGTAGTGAGTGTCAGAATTGAATTGAAGTGAAGGACACTCAATGTCAGAATCTTGGTCACAAGGAAAAAAGTACTCTCAGAGAGTCAAAGATTATTAAAACTAAAACATAACTACCTCTCTCTCAGATAGCAGAGCTGAGGTATTTAGATCTATGGTAGTTATATACACTTACTGTTGCATAAAACAAACACACGAAGTAGTTTTATAATAAAATAAGGATACACACACTGTATCCCATTGTATAGTTTTTTTCCTTGTTATTTTTATAGTTATATATGGATGTACTGTGTTCCATAATGTATAGTTATGGAAACATTTTCCTTAATGGAATAAAATGTCATTTTATTAGTGTTGGTAATTTATTTGTCAACTTTTACATTTCTCAATGACATGAACAATTAAAATCATTTAATAAGTAGCTATTTTTGTCTCTTCTATATTTAGCACCTAAGGGTAACTGTAATAAGAAAACATGATCTCAGAGTTGTGTAGTGAAAAGCAATAAATGGAGACAGTCCCTACATTTTTTTATTCTTAAAATAAGACTTGAGATAATGATAATTTCTGTTAAATTTATCCAACAATTCTAAAATACATATTATCTGAATCCTTGAGGTACTATATTCCAAAATAACTTTTAGAAATTTTTTATTAAATCAAACATCATTGGAACAAAACTTTCCATTTTCTTGAAATGAAATACACAGGAAGCTTTGGGATGACTGGGTCTTTGGATAAATTGAGATAGTTTATTAATCAAAAGAAACAAAGGTGCATAAGAAAACTTTCACATAAACTGAAATCAATAGAATTCTATTAGACTGAATTAAGCAATATTGTATTATTAATATCATGTCAAATATTATCTAGTATAATTAAGTAATTCTATTTTTCACCCAAGTTTTTTTCTTGTACATAATAATCTATAGAGTCATGTAATTTTCTAACATGAGGGACTTTATATATTAACCAAATAATACATAGTTTGGAGTGCAAGTTCCTTTAAGGTAAATACTGTAAGTTTTTCTGTAAGACCAACACAGTGACTTGCACAAGTTTACCTAATTTTTAAATTTAAATTAAAATGAGTTCACTGTCTCCAAAAGTTAAATCACTTATCCAATAATTAAAAGAAACTTAGAAGTAGCTAGAATCTATCATCAATTTTCAAATTATGTTTATTGAGGTCAAGTTGGTTTACATTATTGTATCTGCCTTGGGGGTTAAAGGTTTAAAATCCTAAAAAAAAAAATATGTTTTCAGACAATGCCCACCAAGATCTTCCATGACTTTGTGTTGAATTCTGGATATTTGTTTTCTCTGTGGTGAAATATTCCTTTGAGGGCTAAAGGCGTTTTGTATTTCTCCATCTACCCACCTAGCTTTCCAGTTTACTCTTTAATTCATATCTTAAGGGTTCAGAACCTCCATTTCCAGCAGAGGACACTGTATGTCAGGGAGAACTGATCTGCTGCTGCTGAGTCTTGGGGTAGGGGAGGGCTGTGGTGGGACCAGATCACTGGTGATACCATTGTTGGGCTGGATTTCATTTGTGGCACAGCTGACTGCCCTCCTTTCTGGGTTTCCAGACCCACTGTCTCAACAGTCTATGGGCTGGGCTTTCAGCACATCTTCACAGGAAAAATCCGAGTCACAAGAGTCGGAGGACAATGCTTGTCTGTCCAATGTTGTCTCTTTGCTGGGCAACCTGACTGGCTCACCTCAGCACCTTCCCAGGTATCTTCTCACAGTCAAGGCTGCATCTGTACACCAAGGAGCTCTCCCTCCCCCAATTCCTGCCAGTCAAACACAGAGCAGACTTTGTCTGCTATACTTGACCCATCTGCAGTCTCCAGGTAACTCCACCCATTTTTTTGTTGTATAGAGTTTATTTCCTTAGTGTCCTTCCTGTCATGATTAGGACTGCTCTCCAATAAACAGGAAACACTCCAGTTTTGCCACAAATCATGGGATCTGCCAGTCCAATGTCCCTCTGTACCATCTTATTCTCCCAGAGCAAAGTAGAAAATCTTCTCTGATGTCATTTTCCCTCCTTCAGTGTTTACTTTTTTTATGTTAGTTTGAATTTCTGAGTCTTTACTCCATTTCAGGACCAGAAACTGCAATTTTGATGATAAGGAGAAAAAGGAACCTTCCTACACTGGTAGTGAGAATGTAGATTCATCTAGTCCCTGTAAAATACAGAATAGGGGATCCACAAAATAATGAAAATAGATCTGCCATGTGACCCAACAATTCCACTCATAGTTATCTATCCAAAGAATTCAAAAATATTATTTTGAAGGGATGTATACTTTCCTATGTTCATTGCTGCACTATTTACAATAGCCAAGTTATGGAAACAATGTAAGTGCTCAATCACAGAAAAGTAGATGAATAAGTCATACATACACACAATGGAATACTACTCAGCTTTTAGAAAAAGGATGAAATCTTACTATTTGCAACATAAATGACACTGGAGGGGGCTATGCTAAGTATAAGTCAGAAGGAGAAAGATAAATGCCAAACTTTTTCACTGATATGAAAAGTAGAGAAACAAAGAAAAACAATAGACAAAACTCAATCAAAACAAACCCTAGAAATTTAACTATAGAATTAAGGTTGCCAGAGTAGAAAGGTGGGCTGGGGTACACAGTGGGGGGAGGGCGTATGTTGGTGGTAGGCATGGTAGTGGTAACATACAAAGGTGTGAACTAATACCCGTCAGTCATGTATGATGTTACAAACCAATGTTACCTGAGTAAAAAATACAGGGAAAAATGTATTTCCTTTCTTTCTGACAATCTGGGGCTTCTTTATGTGCTTTAGCCTAGATCTTAGCTCTTAAAAAAGGTGTTAGGCACTTTGAAATGCTGACTCTAATATAAAATTTTAGCACTATAGCAAATATCAATGACCTTCACTCCCAATAACCTTGAGCTCACATCACCTTAGTCCAAATTTTAGGTTGTTTACACAATTACTTCTATGCTTCTGTACATTTGCTCAGTTCTGAATCACCTTTCTATTCTTACATCTCACCATCAAATCTATATTTATCCATTATGTCATACTTTGAAATAAATTGCTCTGGAAAGTCTTTTGAAAATCACTGTGTACCTAGCATAATGTTAGCACTTGTTTTATTTTCTCTTATGGAAATAGAATAAAGGTTAAAGATTATAGTTACTGAAATATTTGTTTCATACTTCACTACTTGTTAATTTTTTTTATACAGTGGGAACATACACCCTTATGTATGTTCCAAGACCAACATATATTACATATACCAGACACATGTTTGTTCAGTGCATAAACATGAAAATTAGAATTCATTGGTCACATTATAAAATGATTATTTTCTTTATGACAAGGTTAACTGCAAAGTATATATTTTACTTGTTCGCTTTCATGTTGAAATATTGAGGAAATTTCATTACATTTAGTTTTAATTGATTTTTTTAATTTAAGTAATATTGGTTTAGAACACTATATATGATTCAAGGAAATAAATTCATACTCCTTCAAATGTCTCTTACTACACCACACCAGCCACCCAAGCACCCAGAATATCTCTTTCCGCAAGACGTCTATGTCTACATTACCACTTTTACAAATGGTTTCTGTAATTCATATTATCAGTGGATTTTATTTGAGAAATAGAGTGCTATATTTTGTTTTATTTCTCTTTTCTCTCAGCAACTTGTTCCAATAAGAAATGCCACATTTTTCATCTTGCACATTTTTTCACTTCAGTTCCCTTATCAGTAAATAGTTCATAGATCCAAATATTTATGATGTTCTATTTAATTCCTAATATCTGTTATATGATGGGTATCTATGTATGAACTCTGATAGTAGAGTTAAGTATTATTTTTCCTACTTATATTTGCCATTAGCATTTAAATTTCAGCTCCTTATTTAATAGAAATATTGTGTAAATGTTTCAACTCTTCCAAGATGTTGATGACTTTCATATTTGGAGATTTTTTTTTTACAAGATATACACAAAATCTCCACAAGTACAAAGCTTAGAGCAGGAATCAGTTATAGCTTGTACTCAGTTGTTATTAAGAATTTGTAAATATTTTAAATGTATTCAATTTTAACATTTCCTTCCTCATAAATTCCAATTGTGATTTTCCACATTTTGCCATCACATAGAAAGTGAATACTGATGAGAAAAAATTTGATCTGACTCTGTAAAATTATTTTTATTTCCCCTTCATTCATTTTCACCTATCCCTTTGCTCATATCCAATTTTATATCACTTTCCAATTTTCTCACACCTCTCATTCACACTAACATAATTAGCACTTAGCAGACTTGAAAGGCTAGAATATGTCCATACTATGGTTCAATATTTTCAAATAACCTTTTTTCTCTTCTTCAAAGTATTCTTTATAATTATTATCACCATCACCATTTTATCAATAGTAATTAAATCTAATTTAAAAAGCTAATTAAAAATAAGAAAATAGTATTACAAAATTATTGAGTATCCTTTAATTGTTAGAAATTATTCCAGTTGTTTTTGCTGTTTTCCTGGCTAATCACTATAAGGACATGATGACGTATGTATATACAACTTGTATATAAGAGAACTGAGAATCAGAAAAGTTAAGTATTTATCCAACGCCCTATTGATAGTAAGTGGAGAAACTTGGAAGTGAAGAAAGAAAAGTCTAACTCTAAGCCACATTTTACAGGTTTACTACCATTGCATATATCTAGTTAAAGACAATCCATTCATATTAAGAATTTCTAGATGAATGTTTTCTTTTACATATACATGGATGTTTAGAAGGCCAAGTCTAAGCCATAAAACTGGGAAATATAGAAAGTGAAACTTATTAAGATACATAGATGTAAACTTGAGTCTCCTTTCATTTTTGTCTGTCTGTCTGGTGTTCAGATTTTCTCCTGTTTCAAAGGGAAACCATTGCTTACCTTGCATGAGCGTTGTAAAGAAGACATTGACTATTGTTATTTCAGTATTAGCAGTGGTCAGACCACACTATAATCCAAGCTCTAAAGGATGATAGAGAACTGTGCAGATTAAAAAAAGAAGAAACAGGTCAAAACTAAAATTACTAACTTCTAATAATAACAATGATCCATCTACTTTTTTAAAACATTTTTTCTGAATTATTATATAATATTGAAATATGCTAAGATGCCAATTAAGAGATTGCTGACCCAGACAAGATAGCATAGACTCATTTTTCCCTGCATCTTCCTTCAAATAAAACTGCAGTGCCTCCCCCTTGGCACAGCGGTTGAGAGCTGGGTTGCGATGCTGCCCGCAGCCTCTGCAGTGCCGGTTTGGGTTGGATCCCCAGCCCCCGGCTAGGGTCCCACATGTCGCACAGACCTCTCCTGCCGCCCGCTGCTCCCCTCAGCAGTGTATTTTGTCAGTCTGTCTGTACTGCTCACCACTCTGACTCTGGTGATTTCTCTCACCTTCCCGCACTTCTGACTGTACCCAGTGCTTGTATAAACAAATAAATCTTTAAAAATATATACATACATACATACATACATACATACATACATACATAAATAAAACTGCATGCCCTGGAAAGCATAGTAGACCAACCAAAGAACTCTGACAGGTGTTAAGAAGGTCAGCTAGTTTAGGACACCAGGAGTGCAGAAATAAAACAGTGGAAGTTGAGGGTTTTGTGTGTCCCCCAACCTAAGGAGGAAGGCCACTCAGACACAGCATTTCCCAAGCCATAATCTAGCAATAGAGAAGTCTACCTACAACATCAGGGGATCCTGACATTACCAGAAAGTGGATCACTGGGAGCCTTGTAGGAAATAAGGAGCCAGGAGAGGCACTCTCACTCACCTTCAGGCTGGAAATCCCCTTATCCACCAAGAAATACCAAAATTGGGGGGCAGAAGAGTCAAGATAGTGCATGTTGCAAAATCCTGGAAGTTTGTTGCATTCCATGTGACTAAATTTCTCCTATCTTGCCCAGAGTTGCCAGAGTAGGCTGGCAGATCTGCAAAAGGAACAAAGTCACAAGAAGTACCTTGATCTGCTAAGGTCTTTGTCCCTGCTGTACCCACACTGACTTTCTTTACCCAGCAGGAGAGTGGGCACATAGAATGGGAATATGGAGGCAAAGGAATCAAGCTGCCTGTCCCAGAAATCTTTCTGTCTGAGTGGTATCCAGATATTCCGTCCCTACCAATGACAATGGTTGGAAAAGTACATGAGGGACAGTTGTAACCAGGCATTTAGTATGAGGAGAACCAATGCACCTACAGGCATAAGACACTTATCTCCTCTCAGAGATACCATGGGGAACAAACACAAGTAGGGGACTTAAATTGCACCTTCTTCCTGAGAGGTACTTGACTGTCAGGCCTAGGAAACCTCTTCCATACCCCTAGGCAACTTCATTAGGTGACATTTAGAGCTACTGTAACCTCACCTAAACTAAGCAAATCAAAATATAACCACAGAAGCACTGATAATTAAATTGACATTGGACCCACAGTGTGAAAAATTGGTCAAGCTCTACATATTAAATCTGCCTATTAAAAGAAGTAGGGCCCTGATTCTCCTAACATAAGAGATGGCATCCAAAATACAATAAAAAAAAATCACTCATCATACCAAGATCTAAGATAATATGACTTGAGTAAGAAAAGATAATTAACTGATGCCAAAATCAAAATGAATCATATGTTGGAAATCACTGACAAGAATTTTAAAGCAGTTGTCATAAAAATATTTCAATAGACAATTACAAAATCTCTTGAAGCAAATTAAAAAAAATAGGAAATTTCAGCAAAAAAATAGAAGCTATAAAGGAGAACCAAGTTGAAATTATAAAACCGAAAAATACAATAACAGGAGAAACATTTCTTAATGTACTCAATTGTAGAGTGCAGACGACAGAATCAGTCTGTCAGAACAATATAATTGATGTAAAATAAAACACAAAAAGAAAAAGGCACAAACAAACAAAATGAATAACTCTTCAGAGATGTGGGGCATAAGAAGAAAAAAATTTGGGCCTCCCCGGTGGCGCAGTGGTTGAGCGCTGGGTTGCGAAACTGCCCGCAGCCTGTGCAGGGCCAGTTCGATCCCCGGCTGCTCCCCGGCCCCCAGAGGAGGGTCCCACATGGCACGCAGACCTCTCCTGCCACCCGCTGCTCCCCTCAGCAGTGTACTTCGGTCCTTCTGCCTGTTCTGCTCCCCGCTCTGGCTCTGGTGAATTCTCTCACCCTCCCGCACTTCTGACTGTACCCAGTGCTTGTATAAAAAAATAAATCTTTAAAAAAAAAAAAAAGAAAAAAAGAATAAATAAATCAAAAAAAAGAAGAAAAAATATCCAATATTTTATCACTGAAATCCCAGAAAAGAGAAAGCTATTGGAATTGAAAGAGCATTTGAAGAAATAATAGCTGAAAAATCTCCAAATTTAGTAAAAGTTCCAACTACAACTATGATGTGGAGACAACCCAAAGAAATCCATGTCAAGACAGTTCATTCTTAAACTTTTGAAAACTAAATAGAAATTTTAAAAAGATATTGAAAGCTGTCAAGATAAATGGTTATCAACTTTTCTTGTAGTGGACTTTTCATCTGAAATTTGGAAGCCAGAGTGAAATGGCATGATATTTTCTAAATGCTGAAAGAAAAAGCTATAGATATTAATTCTTCAATAACTGATAAAACTATTCTTTGGGAGTAACCAAAAAAATAATTCTCAAAGTAAAACTGACTTGTCACTAATGATTAGTTAAAGAGAATTCTTCAAGCAGAAAGGAAACAGTTAAAGAAGGAATCATAGTATATTAGAAAGGAAGAAAAAACAATGGAAAGAACAAGCAGGGGTACAGACTACAGACCATGCTTTCCTCTGAATTTTATATACTGTATTTAAAAATTAGGACACCATTGAGAGCTAAGACACTGATTTTTAAAAGTGGAATGAAAATGGAATTGACATTTCCACACCCCATTTGAACTGGTGAAATGTGGATACCAGTAACACACATTATAAACCACACATTTATAAACCACACATTCATATCATAAGACTTAGAATAACCACTATGCAAACTGTACCAAGACTTACTCTCAAAACACTTTGAAGAATTCATTATGAAATCCTAAATAAATATTTTTACTAACCTATAGTAGGACATGCACTCACACACACACACAAACAACACAGGGTAAGTCTAAGAAGAAATTAAGGGGGTTGCAATTGTATAGGGAATATAAAAATAAAATTTATAAAAATTAAAAAAAAGAATAAGAAGAAATTAATGGAAAATTTAAGTATCAAACTTAAATTAGCATATCAAAAGTTACCTAAGTGTTCTAAGTATGACAATCAAAAGATAAAGATTAACAGAGGTTTTTTTTTTTAAAAAAAATGACCTGAAATATATACTTTGTGCAGCAAAGATAATATAGCAGGACTGTGACTGATGTCCTTGAAAAGACCAGTTTGTAAATTAGCTCTTGTCTGTTGTCTGGAAACTTATTTCAATTCATTCTGTGATTAGAGTATCTCATTGTACCTAAATTGTTTGTGCAAACAATGTGAACATTTGCTTTCCTTTTGGATGTGAAATATGTGCACATGTCTGGCATAAGAGGCCAATATGACCAGTTCCCAGTAAAAAGAAAAAAAGAAAAAACAAAAGAAAATCCTCTGTGTGTTAGGCTCATTAGAAATTAGCTTCCTGCTAAAAAAATGTGTCATCACAACACATTGCTTGTGGAATTTAGCACCTACTATATAACTCCACTGGACAGGGTTCTTTACCAAGAATTTTTACTTGCTTTCCTTCAGATTTCATCCAGATGACTTTGCCTTTGTTGGATAAATCCCTTGCCTTAATAAATCATAGCTGTGAGTCTGACTATATGTAGAATAACATAAAACTTGCTAGTGAATCATCAAATATATAGGATGATGGGAACTGGACACATGATACTTATTAGAAACTGACTTCAAATTCAACAACACAGGTAATTTGAAAGTAAATATGATATATCAGGGGTGGCTATATTAATAATATAGATTTCAGTATAAAAAATAAAGCACTAGTCACAAAGAGGGACATTACTTTTGATACAGACACATCTCTCCCCTTGCCCCCCCCCAAAAAGTCCTGAAACTCATGCACACAAAAGCAAAATGCAAGAGCTGAAAATAGAAATAGATAAATCTATTATAGTTCAGAAATAAAACACCTCTTTCATGGCAATTAATGTAATTGTTAGGCAAAAAAATATCAAGATAAAGGAAGATTTGGAGAAGGGAATCAACCAACAAGCGTCAATTGACCAATATAGAATACTTCACCCAATGATGGAAGAATGCATGTAGTTAATCACCCATTCTTTGGCCATAAGACATACCTTAAAAAAATGACAAATAATGGAAATCATATAGAATTTGTTTTCTGACCATGTGAAATCAAGAGGGAAGTCAATAATTAGAAATACAGCAGGAAAATCACAGAATCTAAATAACACACTTCCAAACAATCCATGAGTCAAAGCAATCTTGGAGAAATATTTTTTTTTGGAAAATTTTTTTTAAACAATATTTGCTCCTCTCCACCCCATCAGATGGAGTCCCCATAGAATTTCCTTCCCCGTGGCACCCTTGAACCATCACCACAGGCCCCTGTGCTCCTCCCTCCCTATGATTCCTCTCCCTCTTCTTCCCCTTCAGTATGTCTCTGATTTATAATTGTCTGTTTTTGCTTTGTTGTTTTTTGTACTGTTATTATTTTTTTAAGATTTATTTTATACAAGAACCAGGTTACAGACCAGATGTGTGGGAGGGTGAGAAGCTTCACCAGAGACAGAGCGGGAAACAGAATAGGTAGACTGAGGAAATACACTGCTGAGGGGAGCAGCAGGCGTGGCAGGAGAGGTCTGCTACGCCATGTGGGACCCTTGCAGGCCAGTCTGGATGGAACCAGCACTGCAGGCTGCAGACAGCTTCACAGCACAGCGCTCAACTCCCTGTGCCACCAGGGGAGGCCCTGTTATTTTTTTTAAACTGACGTCTTATTTGGTTCCCCTATATACCTGTTGTAAGTGAAACCATCTGATAGTTTTCTTTTTCCTTCTGGCTTATTTCACTGAGCATAATTCCTTCTAGCTCCATCCATGTTGCTGTGAATGGCTTGTGTTTATCTTTTTTGATAGCTGAATAATATTCCATTGTGTATACATACCACACCACCACATGCAAAAAAAAATGAAACTAGACCACTGCCTCTCACCGTGCACAAAAATCAACTCAAAATGGATAAAAGAACTGGACATAAGACCTGAAACCGTAAAATATATAGAAGAAAATATAGGTAAAACACTACAAGACATACGTCTCAGAAACATCTTTAGAGACTTATCACCCAAAGCAGTGGTAGTGAAGGCAAAGATAAACACCTGGGATTATATCAAACCAAAAAGCTTCTGTACAGCCAAAGAGACATTAGCCAAAGCAGAGAGACACCCCACTGATTCTTAAAAATATTTGTACTCCATACAACTGATAAGGGACTGATCACAAAGATTTACAAAGAACTCACACAGCTCAACAAAAACAAAATAAACAATCCAGTCAAGAATTGGGCAGAAGAACTTAAAAGACATTTCTCCAAAGGGGAAGAATTTAAAAAAAAAAAATACATAGAGGTGAATTTCTTTTTTTTCTTTTTTTTTAAAGATTTATTTTTATTTATTTATACAAGCAGTGGGTACAGTCAGAAGTGCAGGAGGGTGAGAGAATTCACCAGAGCCGGAGCAGGGAGCAGAGCTGGCAGACTGACAAAGTACATTGCTGAGGGGAGCAGCGTTTGGCAGGAGAGGTCTGCGCCCATGTGGGACCCTCCTCCGGTGGCCGGGGAGCAGCCGGGGATTGAACAAGCGCTTCAGAGGCTGCGGGCAGCTTTGCAACCCAGCGCTCAACCACTGCACCACCACGGGGGGAGGCCCGAGGTGACCATCCAACATCTCAAGTTAGTGGGATGTAGCTAAGGCAATGTTGAGTGGGACGATAATAACTCTGCTTACACTAGAAACTAGGAGACGTCTCAGTGTAATGTCTTATACTTTAGAAACTAGGAAAAAAAAATAGAGCACAATAAACCCAAACAAAACCAATGAATGAAATAATGAAGATAACACAGAAAGAAAATTTAAAATAAAAAGAAAAGAAATACTGTTTATTGAAAAATAATAATGTAGGACCTCCTTGGTGGTACTGGGGCTAAGTCTCAGCACTATCAAGCTATCGCCAGCCACTGCAGCATAAGTTTGATCCCTAGCCAGGGAGGTGACCCACGTGGTGCAGCAATCTCTCCTGTCTTGCCTGCTGCTCCCCTCAGCAGTGTATTTCAATAGATTCGCTTGTTCTACTCCCCACTCTGTCTCTGGTGAATCCTCTCACCACCTGCACCTCTGGCCTATGCCTCAGTTCTGTATGCATAAATAACTAAAAATATTTATAAAAAATAAAAATAATAATGTATAACCCCTATGAAAATTAAGTAGAGGAAACACAACTTATCAATATGAGAAATGAAACAGATATGAGTACAAACTGGTAGTGATAAGAAGTTAATAAGGATATATTACAGGGCCTCCCCGGTGGCACAACGGTTGAGCACTGGGTTGCGAAGCTGCCCGCAGCCTTGGTAGCGCCGGTTCGATCCCCGGCTGCTCCCTGGCTACTGGGTAAGAGTCCCACATGGTGCGCAGACCTCTCCTACCGCCTGCTGCTCCCCTCAGCAGTGTACTTTAGTCCTTCTGCCTGCTCTGTTCCCTGCTTTGGCTCTGGTGAATTCTCTCACCCTCCCGCGCTTCTGACTGTACCCAGTGCTTGTATAAATAAATAAATAAATCTTTTTTAAGAAGGAAATGGAGGCATCACACTCCCAGACTTCAAACTATACTACAAAGCCATAATCATCAAAACTGCATGGTATTGGAACAAGAACAGACATACAGACCAATGGAATCGAATAGAAAATCCAGAAATAAACCCACAGATTTATGGTCAACTAATCTTTGACAAAGGAGCAAAGACTATGCATTGGAGCAAAGAAAGTTTGTTCAATAAATGGTGCTGGGAAAACTGGGTCGCTACATGCAAAAGAATGAAGCTTGACCACTACCTCACACCATACACAAAAATCAACTCAAAATGAATTAAAGAACTAGACATAAGACCTGAAACCATAAAATACATAGAAGGAAATATAGGCGAAACACTACGGGATTTGCACATCAAAGACATCTTTACAGACACATCACTCAAAGCAGTGATAGTGAAGACAAAGATAAACAGCTGGGACTACATCAAATTAAAGAGCTTCTGCACAGCAAAAGAGGCAATAACAAAAACAAAGAGAAACCCCACCAACTGGGAGAACATTTTTGCACCCAACACTAATGATAAAGGACTGATCACAAAAATCTGCAAAGAGCTGATGAGACTCAGCAACAACAAAGAAAATAAGCCAGTCAAAAAATGGGCAGAAGAGCTAAAATGAAACTTCTCTGAAGAGGAAATGCAAATGGCCAACAGACATATGAAAAAATGTTCAACATCACTTGTCATCAGGGAAATGCAAATCAAAACTACCATGAGATACCATCTCACACCAGTGAGAATGGCACATATTAAAAAAACTAGCAACAACAAATGTTGGCGAGGGTGTGGAGAAAAAGGAACTCTTCTGCACTGTTGGTGGGAGTGCAAACTGGTCCAACCACTATGGAGAGCTGTGTGGAGATTTCTGGACCTACTAAACATAGAGCTTCCATATGATCCAGCAATTCCACTCCTAGGTATTTACCCAAAGGACACAGAAACATCAATTCCAAAGAGCACCTGCACCCCTATGTTCATAGCAGCACTGTTTACAATAGCTAAGCTTTGGAAACAACCCAAATGCCCAAAAATAGATGACTGGATCAAGAAGATGTGGTACATATATACCATGGAATATTACTCAGCATTCAAAAAAGATAAACACATGCAATTTGCAGCAACATGGATGGCGCTGGAAGGGATCATGCTCAGCGAAATAAGCCAAAAAGAAAAAGAAAAATACCGGATGGTCTCACTCATAGCAGGAATCTAGAAAACTTAAATAAGGGACCAGGAAAATGAATATAAGAAAGTGAAAATCAAAAATCAACAAAAAACTATGAACCAGAGACACTTTTTGGGGGGTGGGGGGCGGGAGGGGAAGGATTGGGGTCAGAATGGGGCGTTTGCAATTGTATGGGGGAATATAAAAATAAAATTTATTATTTAAAAAAAATAAAAATAAAAAAGATTAAATTAAAATAAATAAATAAATAAATCTTTTTTAAAAAAAGGATATATTACAAAAACAACTTGATACTCATAAATACTACAATTTAGACTAAATGGACCAATTCTTCAAATACTACAAACTATCAGAACTCAACCATGATGAAATAGATGAAACAGTAACTTAAACAACTGGGGAACTATGTATGTATAAGGTTGTTGAATTGCATCTGTGTCAAAGGCCTGGTTGAGATATTGAACTATAGTTTGCAAAATCCTATTGTTGGAAGAAACTGGGAAAAATGTTCAAAGGATCTCTTAGTATTCTTTCCTGTAATTGAATGCAAATATGCAATTATGTCCATGAAATTCTAATAAAAACTTAAAACAAGTCTATTAGCCCAGAATATTTATAGTGAAATATATTAAAAAAAAAAATTCTGTGTTGAAAATTATTGTTCACTTAGAGCCAGGAAGACAAGGCTCCATTGTTGGGACAAAATGATGCTGGACTCACTTATAATTGTTTCTTTTTTTCTGAAAAATTGTAGGATTTTCTCAGTGAATGTAAGTTCTGATAATTTTTCATTCACTGTGTTTATGATTCAGACCTCTCTGGCGTGAAAGCATTTAACTCAGAGCAATTTCCTTGTATGAAATTTATTGTTATTATTGTTAACTTTCTCTGAACTTTCCTGTAGTTGATTCTTTTTTAACTCTTATGTTTTCTCTCATAGCTTTACTTCTATGGGTTTTTTGCTTTGTATTCAGGGAGATTCAAGCTTATGTTTTAATCTTTTTAAATTGTGTTTTCATTTTCCAGGAAGCCCCACTTATTATGAGAATATTTCTTTCTCATTATACCTTTTTTAAAGGATATGATGCATTTTTTTTTCTTTTTCTGTCTCTCCTTGAAGATTTTAGAGAGAGGGTTCTGTGTTATTTAGTTTATTTATTTTTTTCTGTTGTTCTGTCTCCTTTAGTTGTTTTTCTTTTATGTCTGTCTTTGTCTCTCATGTCAGAGTCTTAAGTATTGACCAATGGTTAATTATTCACATTTCCTAATAAACTGAAGGAAGGTTTACTTGCAGCTGTAAGTACTTGTGTGAGTTTGGTCAACTGGAGGATATATCTTCTGTGTGAGGGTCTGACATGTGAGCATTTTGCTGGGGGAACACTTAAGTGCAAAAATGGGAATGAGGCTCTACTGCCTACTATTTCTGCTGATGTTATCAGTCATCTACGGTTTTGTTTAAAGCTTTGAAACCTGATTTGTAGGGTGGAATCATAGGTAGGAATAGGTAACCACCCTGTGACCCTACAATGAACCCAGCTTCTCACTCCTGGCTTCTGTAAAGCCTGGAAGGCAGTTTAAGCAGCTCATCCATTACAACTGCTTTGCTTGTCAAGTAGACTAACTCTCCCACATCATCATTCAACACTGTGTCTAATGTTTTCTGTCTTCTAGAAATTTACCGATTTTTTTTCATGGCCTCCATTTAGTGTTCTTTATTGTTGTAGCTTATTGTTGTGGCTTGTAATATTTATAGTTTTACTATTATTTTAATAATGTGTCAAGAAAGAAGAAATATGTATTTCTGTTGTCTGCAGCGTTCAAACATAAGTCACCATTAAACTATATGCAACATAAAAATAGAACTGTTGTACATTTACCATAGTGATTTAAAAATCAATAAATATTTCTCTTTCCCCAAGAATTATAATTAAAAACTAAAACCAAAATTATATTTTCCAAGCTAACAACAAATTGAATCATGGATTTCTTTCACCTTATAACTCATGCTTCATGTGATTTTAGCTACTAGCCTTTCATGATTAAAAATAATTTCAATTTCTTAAAAGCATTTTGAAATCCTTTCTAGAAATAGTTTTGTTTATTATAGAGAAGTGTTTTTCCATTTTATTTAATACTGAGTCAATGCAAGGCATACAGTGTTTAATCAATTAATGCTTGCTTGTTTGCAGATGACCACAAGTGTAATTGTAATGTATAGTTTGTGTTCAATGAATCTCAGTGGGATTTCTATCCTTATCCCTCCTACCCTAAAATCAATCTCTCTTACAACCTTGTCATAAGTTTCTCTGACAATAAAGTCTCTCATCTCAATGGAGCAGAAAAGTAAAAACAAAATCATTGTTTGGAACCACTGACACATTTTACATTTATTTCATTTAGTTTAAGAATCAAAACATCTAAGTCATCTTAACCACAGCAATAATAGCAAAATATCCTCTGAGCACTTCAGTCTCTTAACAGCTACAAAACTTCAATTATACACCTATTTATTTTTCTTCCTGACATCTTATTTCTCAGTAAGGACATTTTTTTTGTAACACCATGTCCTGACTAAGGAATTGTTTCCACTACAATTTGCTATATCATGAAGTTTGGTATAAAATGCTCATTAATGAATTCTACCCAGAGAAGTTTAGTTTCTGAAAGTAATCAATACTAGTTAAAACAGTTTTACATCATGGAAATCATAGGCTCCAATGATGAGATTATGAAGAAACTCGGATGTCATCTTCCCTTTATACATTCTCTTTAAAATGTTTTCTTTTTCAAAATCACACGAGTGGCATTTTAAAAGAAGGACTATTAGATCATACAATCTCCTATCTCTTTTCCCACCTTTGCTGTGATTAATTTTGTTTCTAAGATGGGTGCTTTTGTAATGTGTGTAGTGTAGTGACATATCTTAGGAGGTGAACTTATTCCCCTATGTACAACACTGTGAATCAATGTTAACTCAATTTTAAAAATTAAATAAATAAATGAAAGGTGCAGCTATTTGAATTACATGAGGACTGAATTACAGAAGTTAAGTCAGGGTGGGAAGGAAAAAGGAAGTAGTGTGTGTATGTGTGTGCACATACCAAGTTAGACTTAAATCTAGTGCTCACTATTTTTCTTAAAATCATTGCTTTGTGTTAAATGATGTTATTTCGGGCCTCCCCTGGTGGCACAGGTGGTTGAGCACCATGCCTTGAAGCTGCCCACAGTCTCTGCAGAGCAGGTTCAATCCCGACCGGCCAATGAGGGTCGAGGGTCCCACATGGCGCAGCAGACCTCTCCTGTCGCGCCCACTAGCTCCCCTCAGCAGTGTATTTCGTCAGTCTGCCTGTTCTGTTCCCCACTCTGTCTCTGGTGAATCCGCTCACCCTCCTGCGCATCTGGCCGGTACCCTGGTTCTTGTATAAATGAATAAATAAATCTTTAAAGAAAATGATATTATTTCATATTCTGCTAAAAATGTGCTTTGTCAAGTCATGCAGTAATTTTGAAATAAAATTTTATCATTTTGCCATTATTTACCACTGCAGTGATTTTTTCAATGGAATGTCATTTGATACCTCCAAAAACAAAAATGCTACTTCTTTTCATTTTTTAATTAGTAGCACCAAAATTGTTTATGGTTAGAGGCATGTTCAGACATTATAATAGAATTCAATGAAAGAAAATCATATGTTTTATTCTTAATTCAACTACTTCTGAAGGAATGCAAGTCTTGCTTGAATACCCTCTGCTTGATTTTCCATAATGCATCATTTCTTGTCCCTATATATATAGGACAATTTGGGGAAATGGTGAGGATTGACATTTGAAAAAGGGAAGAGAGACAATGGAAGGAGAAATGCTAGACATTTTGTTTTCCCTCACTCTGTCTCCCCTATTTGTGAACTCTGCACGACAGAGTTATCAAGTACCATCTCTGGTAATGGTTCAAACACATTTGCAAGAGGAAAAAGGACTTTCAAGTGACCCCTTACTTAGATCATGTTTGTCTATTAAGAAATTTTAATGGTATCAGAACAAAAATAGCTACAATTTTCATTTCTGTACTTATGTATTAGAATGAGTCACTTATGCCCTTGAGTATCAGTAAATTTTGCTAAATCAAACTTAACATCATAGTGGTAAATAATCAGTTTAACTCTGGTATATGTTGCATCTGTGGCTGTAATGTGCTTTGTTTGTCTCTGCTCTGCCAACCATTACTTTCTAGAACAGAGCTGAAAGAAAGAATCCTGTCTGGAACATATTCTTCTTAAGTCAAATTGAAAAGAGCAAGATGATTGGCTGAAACAGACAACAACATATAAACCTTTTTCTAAGAATAGGAGTGTCCTACTATTCATTTTCTTGACTGGATAAGTCACATGGCCATACAACATTAGAGAAAGGAACTATATTCCACCTACAGGAAGATAGTGCAGATCATGTAATAATGTGCCACAATATGTAAAACTCTGATACAACTGGAGAGAGAAGAACAAATAATTTGAAATATAACACAATCAAAAACCATGCTTGATAACATGCTTCTTAGTAGGTAGGAGGCTCTTGTTTTTTTCTTTCTCAAACTACTGATTTTTTGAAAATTAAATCTCCTATGTTATAAAATATATATAAATTAAAGTAGAAATATCTTGATCATATAATATTTTAAGTAATAATAAGCAAAGTGATACTATAAAAATTCAGAAAAAGCCAGAGTATTCATTACTATATTTTTTTTCTGCCAAGGAAGGACAATATTTTAATTAGATCAATCTAGTTACTTACTTTAAGTTTATTCTTTTTTCTTTAGGAATGGATCACTATTTTATTGCATGTGGCTCTGTGCTCAACTAAGCAAAATTTCTCAGTCTTTTGCAACTGAGGTGGTCCATTAGACTTAAGTGGGAGTTGACAGATGACTCTTCTGAGAAAACCCTTTAAGAGTGTACAAAGGGCTAATTTGCATCCTTTTTGCTACCACTTCTTTCCAATTCTCTCTGCTTGGCTCAAACTTGAATCCAGTGGGTAAAGATCTATAGTTATTTTGGACCTGAATATTCAGCATGGAAACTGAATGCTAAGAATGCTGGAGCTGCATATTGTAGTATGTGCTTGCATCTTTACTGTAATATTTAACGTTCCTATCAGTCCTAGAATGCTTAAAACTATTTTGTGAGAGGGCAATATAAGTTTCAATTTTGTTTGACACATTGTTATTTTCCTCTTACTATAAGCTGGACAGTTACTAGTGGTAAGGAATATTGACTGAAAACTCTAACAGATTTATTTATTTTTTTTTAAAGATTTATTTGTTTATTTATTCAAGCACTGGATACAGTCAGAAGCGCGGGAGGGTGAGAGAATTCACCAGAGCCAGAGCGGGGAGCAGAGCAGGCAGAAGGACCGAAGTACACTGCTGAGGGGAGCAGCGGGCGGCAGGAGAGGTCTGCGCGCCATGTGGGACCCTCCTCTGGTAGCCTGGGAGCAGCCGGGGATCGAACCGGCGCTGCAGAGGCTGCGGGCAGCTTTGCAACCCAGCGCTCAACCGCTGCGCCACCGGGGAGGCCCAAACTCTAACAGATTTATGTGGATCTTGCTGGAAACAAGATGATACAGAATAATATACCAAAGTGAACAAAGGAAAGCTATGATTTCCATGATCAAAATGACATAGTGCAAATGAGTAAAACTAATGATATTCTACCAAATAAGATCATGACTGCAAAATGCTTAAATATTAAGCTGTACAATAGCTGTAGATATATGACTGTGAGCATATAAAAATATGTTAATATTCATAGAAATAAATAAAAATCACATATTTATATGTATTTAGAGATCATATTTACATATAGATCAAATCAAATGAATTCCTCAGTGGCTAAACTAGGATACCATGGTGCCATGGCTTCTTAGTAATGCAAGCTGATATCAGGTATGACTTTACTTATGGATTAGTGGGCTTCTCAAGGTCAGTCTCTTGGTTTGATTCTACAGACTTATCAACAGATACTGGGAACTTCAAATATCAATCTTTCATTTGGGTGCGGAATTGGATTTGTGAACACTAAGTTGCCCCATTTTTTTTTATTTTTTTATCTACCATAGTGGTGTGACCAGAAAAAAAAAAAAAAAAAAGGAACTTCTTAGGAACTTCTTACTCAAATCTGCAGCATCTCTTTTCCAAGTAACCATGATCCTTTCAAACATTTAGCTAGGCAGGCATATAGTATCTCCTTTTCTTTTTTGGGTAATCTTGGTTTATAAAATTGCATATGATTTTGATGTATATGATCACCCCTTCAGGTGTTTTTACCACACCACACCCACCACCAAGATATCCAGAGTTTTCCACAATAGTCCACTGTGCTCCCTCCCCATTTTGCTCCACCTGGCCCCCACCTCCGTGTGGTAGTCTTAATTCTACAATCAGATTCTAGGGGTTGTGTAGTGGTTTGGCTTAATCCGAACCAGAAACAATCGGTGTTTTTGCATTCTTTGGATAGATGCCTGCAAGTGTGATTTCTCATATGGTAGATCCATTTTTTTCACCTTTAGTGAGATGTAAGGATGGTACAACATCCAAAAATCAATCTTTATAATCCACCATATCAACAAAATGAGAGATGAAAATCATGTGATAATGTCAACAGATGCTGAGAAAGCATTTGGTAAGAGTCAGCACCCATTTATGATAGAAACCTTCAAAAATGGGAATAGATGGAACAAACCTTAATATAATTAACACCATATGTGACTGGCCCACAGCTAAAATCATTCTTAATGGTCAAAAACTGAAAACTTCTCTACTAAGATCTGGTAAAAGACAAAGATATCGACTTTTACCAGTACTATTTAGCATAGTATTGAAAGTTCTCGCTAGACCAATCAGACAAGAGAAGTATATAATAGGAATACAAACTGGGGAAGAAGGAATGACACTGTTATTTGCAGATGACATGATGCTATACATAGAATACCCTAAAGACTCCACTAAAAATTTAATTTAATAATAAATTGGTTCAACAAATTATCAGCTTGCAAAATCAATGTACAAAAATCTGTTGTCTCCCTATATGCAAACAATGAGCTTAAAGTGGAGGAAATCAAGAAAACAATTCCACTTACAACTCCCTCAAAAATAATTCAATACCTACTTCACCTAGTTAACTTAACAAAGGAGGTTAGACTTGCACAATATAGTATTTCTTAACTACTTTGTTATACTGTTTGTATCCATGTTATACTGATTTTGTCATTCCTCATTTATTCAAATCACATGAAGACAGTAATTCTAGGAGATCTCTTAGCTGGTGATATTTTTAACTGTTAATTCTTTCAGAGCATATATCTATAATTTAATATGAATTGAGAAAAAGAGCATTAAAGAAAAATGCTCAAATGTATGTGTCAGGAATTATCATCAATATACAGCCTTTTTTTTTCCCTGAAGCAGGTGGAATCATTACCCATAAATTGATCCATATGAGAAGTAGACATCCTCAATAGTATGCAATTTTAAGAAATAGTATGTAATTTTAAGAAATAATTATGATTTCAGGCAAATCGTATTCATGGTAAATCTCTGCTTTTATTTCCAAAGTCAGAGAAAGATTTCAACTTTGCCACAGAAGAATTAAAAATACTTTCCAGGTTGAAATAAAGAGTTTTACTGAGATATATGTTTTGGAACCTGAAGGAGCAGGAAGAAGAAATGGGGTTGGGGGTGATAAAAGGGGGAAAACAGTAAAAGATGATGAACAGGTGGAGGGGTGGTGAGGATAAGAAGAGTGTGTAGTGCCTGCTTTATAAGAAGTGGGTGAACTAAACAAATATTGGAGGTCAGTAATAGATGAAGACCACAAAGAAATAAACTAGACAAAAAGAGCTGACTACAGGTCTAGAAACCAACGTGTTCTAACTATTTGAATATTTACATCAATTTCTATTGAATAGAATTAAAAATTCACACTCAGATATTTTAAAGGGGAAGCAGAACTAACACAGACTTGAAAAGCTATAATATCTTGGCTATGTGAGATATTTAGGTAGCATCTGGGTGTAGCCTTTTGTTATTTTTAGTCTAATAACTATAATTGCCATAATATTTTGTGTAATTGCTAAGCAGAAGTAAGTATATAAGTGTTAAAATATATATCATCAATTAGTCAATGTAATATTTTAAATTATTTTTAAGATAAAGAAGCAAACCTTTCTCCTCGATTGTTTTCTTTATTTCTCCTGGGAAAAGTGGAGTAATTATAAATTTATATATTTTTTCTACTTCAGAATTATCTCCTTAGAAGATATCAGCCACATTCAAAAATTCTTACAGTTTAATGTGCCCATTTAAAGTTATTTTCTGTATTTACCCTGCTGGTACTACTTCGTACAGAATAGCTAGCTATCTTGTTGAAATAAGAATGTCCACAGTAGATTCTTTTTTTTCCTTTCAGAAATAATTTCAAGTCTGATAAATAAAGAAAAAGATAAAGCCAGCAAAGCACTTGTCATTTTTTTGGTAAGTGCTGCACTGTTTTCTTGCAGGCATTTGAGAAAGGACTGAATGTATATTATTTGATTTATCTTACTGTCTCTTGGAGTATATTTGGTTGTGTGTATTTTAAACAGAGAAACAGAAATCACTTTATAAACAATATCCACCAAAACAACTTGGAAACCACTTAAGATGTTGGTCTTTATATGAATGCAAGATAGCTTTTTCATACAAGTAGCTTTGAGTGCTTCTGGTAAAAGTATATAGAAGGAAGGAGATGAGGAGGGCATAAAGCAAAGAAGCGGAAAGATTTATGGTGAAAATATGACTTTAACTATGGTTAGTGTCTCCTTTCAAAACAGATATCTGTACCACTAAGTTCCTATCTGATAAAAAAACAAAAAGGATGCCAACATTTGGTCTATATTAAGCGTTGTTGAAAAATTGCATTGGATAAATATGAAATTGTTTGAAATAACAAAATTGCAGACATTCTAATTGATTCAAAGTGACTTGTTCAAAGGACATACTCAATTTAGATACATTAGTTTGTTTTATTACCTTTCAGGAGAGTAACTAGGACTTCCCACTAGAGAATATCAGTGAATCACGGTTGAAATATATCATGGCAAATATTTAAGAGCAAACAGCACTGATTAATAAAGGAGGAAAAGAATGGATATTGCTTCCATAAAATAACAGAAATATTCAGGAAGTTAGTAGAGAATTATCTAACTTGAAATATGGCCAGAAAACTGCCTGACACACACCCACACCCTCCTTCAGCAATATGTTCTCTGCTATTTTAAATGGCCGTGAACAGCTGTAATTTAGTTTTGTAGCTAAGAGGTGAAAAAATTTGTTGAGCCAGTGGCCTGAATTCTAATCCCAACCTCCCTATTTATATTGCTTATGAGGATACCTCATTTCTTAGCAATATCCTATTTTGTGGAGATTAAGAGAATTCTGTAGCATTTAAGAGTTCCAAATTCATCAAAATTTCTATATGGCAACAGCACTTGGACATTTCAGAAGGCAATATTATCTCATCATATCTAAAGTTGAACTGAATATTTGACTTAAATATCTCCCTTCCTCTAGCATTCTCTGTTTTAATGAATAGGACCACCCACCATTCATTTAAACAAATGAGAAATTCAGAGTTTTCAACGTACCCCCGTGCAGATACATTTCCATATTCTGCATTTTTATTTTTTACATATGTGTTCTATCACTATTACCAACACTCTGGCTAAAGGAAGATTACTTTGTGTCACCTGGAGGACTACAATAGAATCTAGTCATCTCTCCTCTTTGTATCTTGATCACTTTGGAACTGTTATCACCCTTGGTGCTATCTTTTAAAGATAAATATATTTGTTTCATTTCCTTACTAAAAAGCATCCCAACAATGCTCCCATTGTTCTTAAGATCAAGTGTGTTAAAATTCATCCTCTGACAGTCACTTTAGGTTTATTTTTTACCATTCTTCTCATTCTTTATTTCATCTATATTGACTGCTATAGAACTAAAGTGTCTACTTTGATCTTTCTGCTCATGTCATTGCATCAGTTAAACCCTAGAATAAGAAAATTACCTCCTCTCGTTCATCATCTCATCTCCATTCTCTCCCTGAAGTGAGACTTGCCAACTGCACAGTCTAGAAATAGCCCCATTATATCCTCTCATAACTCACAGTTGTTTCCTTTTTATCATAATTATAATAACTTGTAATTATACATGTAGTTTCTCAATTAGATGATGAGCTCCATAGAGTAATGTTCATGTCTACTTGTATTCACCTGAATGGTAATCCAGTGCCTAGACACTCACTAAATATTTTTAAATGTCTAAAGGAAATAGCTAACTAATTTTGTACATCATCAAGCTGAATTGAATCACTTTAGTAGCTCCATATTACCCATGTTCTCCCACTTTCCCACATCATAACTTCAATAGCATCACTCTACCAATGTTGCCTTAATATCTTCTGTGATCTGTGAGGGAGCACAACACAAAGTTAAGAATATGGTTTATAAAGAAATCAGCATGGTTAAAATGGTTTGTCCATTTTCTAGCTTTGAGATAATTGGTAGGCTACTTAATTGCTCTGTGTTTCACTTCCTTCATCTGCAAAAGCGAGGATTAATAACAGTATTGGTTCATGAGATTATGTAAAGATTGAATAAAACTGCATATGTAACACCGCTTGAACAGCACATATTATGTTCTCAATAAATATTTGTAAATGTTTTCAGATTTTTTTCATTATTGGAAATTATGAGAGTATATATACAGCAATTCTGTGTAGATGCTCCATTTTTGGGAGGGTTGGTCACTACAAACAGTTCCATAATACATACTTGTAATCATTAAAATTAAATCTGATTTATAAAAATATTTTCTGTAGTAATGATACATATTTCCTAAACTCTAAGAGGAATACAGGAAAAAGCCACTTATCCTGATCTTCAAAGAGTAAAATAACAAAATACTGGACAGCAATTTTTCTTTGGTATAGATGCTTAATATCTATTCCAATGTTTTTTTAGTTTTAGCCTCGCCTTATATGTCAATTTATAATAAAAATGGCATAGTTTGTTTCTATAAAGAATATTCTTATTATTCTAGACTTCATTTTTAAAGAATTTATTTATTTATTTATTTATTTATTTATTTATTTATAAAGATTTATTTATTTATGCATACAAGAGCTGGGGTAGAGGCCAGAGATGCAGGGGGTGAAAGGATCCACCAGAGAAAGAGTGGGGAAAAAAACAGGAAGATTGACTGAAACACAATGCTGAGGCGAGCAGCAAGCGAGACAGGAGAGGTCTGCCTCGCCATGTGGGTTTCTCCCTGGCCCGCCGGGGATCGACCTAGTGCTGCAGAGGTTGTGGATTACTTCATAGTGCAGTGCTTAACTCTTGCGCCACCAGGGAGGCCCAAGAATATATTTATTTTAATGAGAATTATTATAGTTTTAGAATTTTCTAGTTTGTTAATATAATTTTTGAAAACTATTTCAAAGTTTAGAGGTAACCAGGGCCTCCCCAGTGGCGCAGCGGTTGAGCGCTGGGTTGCGAAACTGCGCGCGGCCTCTGCGGCGCAGGTTCGATCCCCGGCTGCTCCCCGGCCACTGGAGGAGGGTCCCACATGGCACGCAGACCTCTCCTGCCGCCCGCTGCTCCCCTCAGCAGTGTATTTCGGTCCTTCTGCCTGCTCTGCTCCCCGCTCTGGCTCTGGTGAATTCTCTCACCCTCCCGCACTTCTGACTGTACCCAGTGCATGTATAAACAAAACAAACAAACAAACCAGCAAACAATAAATAAAGCATGCCTCTATTAAAAAAAAAAAAAAAAGTTTAGAGGTAACCAGAACAAGAAATAATTCATATAACAGTTGAGTTGTAATAAAAGATGGTAATTATTTTAGATTATTTTATCTGGTATTTCTGAAAATTATTTATCCTTTATAGTTTCCTGAAATTGGGGGTATATATTGTAATAATTATTACATTTTATTTACTTTTATAAAGAATTATGCATTGCAAACAAAAAAGAGGTACATAGGCAAATAATACTTTCCTTGTTCTAACTTTATGTTTTTTTAAGATTTATTTATTTATTTATACAAGCATTGGGTACAGTCAGAAGCACGGAAGGGTGAGAGAATTCACCAGAGCCAGAGGGGGTAGCAGAGCAGGCAGACTGACAAAGTACATCACTGAGGGGAGCAGTGTGCGTCAGGAGATGTCTGCAGCCGGGGATCGAACCGGCACTGCAGAGGCTGCGGGCAGCTTCGCAACCCCGCGCTCAACCACTGCACTACCAGGGAGGCCCTCCTTGTTCTAACTTTAAATGACACATAAATCTACTGTAGTCATCAGATGGCTCTTCAATCTTCCTTTATCTTCCTTTATCTTTTATAACAGAATTATAGCTGGAAGGCAGTTTCAAGTGTCTTTCCCAGGGTAGAGATGATACGGAAAATAAGAATATAAGAATACTCTGGGCCTCCCCAGTGGCGCAGCGGTTGAGCGCTGGGTTGTGAAGCTGCTGGCGGCCTCTGCAACGCCGGTTCGATCCCCGGCTGCTCCCCGGCCACCAGAGGAGGGTCCCACATGGCGCGCAGACCTCTCCAGCCGCCCGCTGCTCCCCTCAGCAGTGTACTTCGGTCCTTCTGCCTGCTCTGCTCCCCGCTCTGGCTCTGGTGAATTCTCTCACCCTCTGGCGCTTCTGACTATACCCAGTGCATGTATAAACAAAACAAACAAAAAAACAAATAAATAAATAAAAAGAATATAAGAATACTCACTGACTCCATTCGGGAGATTTTTAAGTTATCCAGAATATAGTGCTAGTCAGCAGTGTTTCAAACAAGGATATAGGTGAGAATGAAAACCATCTGAAACTATAGAAATATGTTGAGTGTCCAGAGTCTTATTAATTTATATGTATGTAATATATGTAACATAATAATTAGATACACATAACTAATTAACATATAAAAGAAATACATCATTACTAAAATGTGTATGTAAGTTTAAAGGCAATTAATTTTAATCTAGCATACTACAAATAATTAAAAAGATTAAAATATCCTGAGGAGAGGATGGCATTGATAAATGTGCACTAACAAACTCAGTTCCTGAAAAGCTACTGGAGAATAATTTGAAAATATTTATTCAAAGCATTTCAAATGTGAATATGATTGGGCCCCAAATTTTTCCAATCTTGTAAATTCATATTGACTATTTTTGCTAGTAGGAAAAATTAGTGTAAAAAGTTATATGAAATTTATAAACCTCTTTTTTACAGAACAATTTTTATAATTTTTTAAGAAGTTTATACTTTATTCAGTTATCCTAATGTCTCTTTTCTGTTCCAGTATCTCTTCCAAAGGCCCACATTACAATGAGTTATCACAAACAATCTCCTTTAAGGCTATGTCTCTTGGTTGTGAGTTTCTCAGACTCCTTAATTTTGGTGACTTGGTGAGTTTTGAGGAGTCCATTTAAGTGTTTTGTAGAATATTCTTCAATGAAGATTTTGTCTGTCTTCTTTTTCCATGATTAGGCTAAAGTTGCGTGTGAGGCAGACTAAAGGGAAAAAGTGACATTTTTATCACGTGTCTCTGTGAACATAAATTATCACTGTCAATGTTAATTTGATCACCTGAATGAAGAATTGTTAGTAACATTACTATAAAATGATTTTTTCCCCTCTTCACATGCTATATTCTTTGGAAGGAAGTCACTAAGTCCAGCCAATCTCCTTCAGGACAGAGTGTCTACAAAAACTATTTATAATCCTTCTGCACATATTTGTCCATTCTCTCCCATTTATTTATTTTTTAATAATTTATCAGTATAGACACATGAAATTATTATTTTAATATCATTTATGATATATGAAAATACTTTAAATGTCTATACTTAATGATTAGTTAAATAAATTAATGGAATTTTATACAATGAAGTAATACATAGCACATCATATGGTAGTATCAACAAATATAGTGACTTGGAAAAAATAGTCATGTCCAAAATGGCAAGATACTTACTCTTTTTTTTTTTTTAAATAATAAATTTTATTTTTATATTCCCCCATACAATTGCAAACGCCCCATTCTGAACCCAATCCTTCCCCTCCCGCCCCCCACCCCCCAAAAAGTGTCTCTGGTTCATAGTTTTCTGTTGATTTTGATTTTCACTTTCTTATATTCATTTTCCTGGTCCCTTATTTAAGTTTTCTAGATTCCTGCTATGAGTGAGACCATCCGGTATTTTTCTTTTTCTTTTTGGCTTATTTCGCTGAGCATGATCCCTTCCAGCGCCATCCATGTTGCTGCAAATTGCATGTGTTTATCTTTTTTGAATGCTGAGTAATATTCCATGGTATATATGTACCACATCTTCTTGATCCAGTCATCTATTTTGGGGCATTTGGGTTGTTTCCAAAGCTTAGCTATTGTAAACAGTGCTGCTATAAACATAGGGGTGCAGGTGCTCTTTGGAATTGATGTTTCTGTGTCCTTTGGGTAAATACCTAGAAGTGGAATTGCTGGATCATATGGAAGCTCTATGTTTAGTAGGTCCAGAAATCTCCACACAGCTCTCCATAGTGGTTGGACCAGTTTGCACTCCCACCAACAGTGCAGAAGAGTTCCTTTTTCTCCACACCCTCGCCAACATTTGTTGTTGCTAGTTTTTTTAATATGTGCCATTCTCACTGGTGTGAGATGGTATCTCATGGTAGTTTTGATTTGCATTTACCTGATGACAAGTGATGTTGAACATTTTTTCATATGTCTGTTGGCCATTTGCATTTCCTCTTCAGAGAAGTTTCATTTTAGCTCTTCTGCCCATTTTTTGACTGGCTTATTTTCTTTGTTGTTGCTGAGTCTCATCAGCTCTTTGCAGATTTTTGTGATCAGTCCTTTATCATTAGTGTTGGGTGCAAAAATGTTCTCCCAGTTGGTGGGGTTTCTCTTTGTTTTTGTTATTGTCTCTTTTGCTGTGCAGAAGCTCTTTAATTTGATGTAGTCCCAGCTGTTTATCTTTGTCTTCACTATCACTGCTTTGGGTGATGTGTCTGTAAAGATGTCTTTGATGTGCAAATCCCGTAGTGTTTCGCCTATATTTCCTTCTATGTATTTTATTGTTTCAGGTCTTATGTCTAGTTCTTTAATCCATTTTGAGTTGATTTTTGTGTATGGTGTGAGGTAGTGGTCAAGCTTCATTCTTTTGCATGTAGCGACCCAGTTTTCCCAGCACCATTTATTGAACAAACTTTCTTTGCTCCAATGCATAGTCTTTGCTCCTTTGTCAAAGATTAGTTGACCATAAATCTGTGGGTTTATTTCTGGATTTTCTATTCTATTCCATTGGTCTGTATGTCTGTTCTTGTTCCAATACCATGCAGTTTTGATGATTATGGTTTTGTAGTATAGTTTGAAGTCTGGGAATGTGATGCCTCCATTTCCTTCTTTTTTTTTCTGTAGAGCTTTGGCTATTTGGGGTTTTTGGTGATTCCATATGAATTTCAATAATTGTTCTATTTCTTTGAAGAATGCCATTGAGATTTTGATTGGAATAGCATTGAATCTGTATATTGCTTTTGGTAGGATGGCCATTTTAATAATGTTTATTCTTCCAATCCATGAGCAGGGGATGTCTTTCCATTTCTTTGTGTCTTCTTCTATTTCTTTTAACAGTGTTTTATAGTTTTCTTTGTATAGGTCCTTTACCTCTTTTGTTAGATTTATTCCCAAATATTTGATTTTTTTTGTTTCCATAATAAAAGGGATGGTTTTTTTGATTTCTTCTTCTTCAGATTTATTGTTTGTGTATAGGAAGGCTACTGATTTTTGCGTGTTGATTTTGTATCCTGCCACTTTACTGAATTGATTGATGAGTTGAATTAGTTTTTCTGTGGAGATTTTGGGGTTCTCTATGTATATTATCATATCATCTGCAAATAGTGATAGTTTGACTTCTTCTTTTCCTGTTTGGATTCCTTGGATGTCTTTCTCTTCTCTCATTGCTCTGGCTAGGACTTCCAGTATTATATTGAAAAGCAGTGGTGAGAGTGGACATCCTTGTCTTGTTCCAGATCTTAATGGAATTGCTTTCAGCTTTTCACCATTGAGAATGATACTGGCTGTTGGCTTGTCGTAGATGGCCTTTATGATGTTGAGGTATGTTCCTTGTATCCCAAGAATTTCAAGGGCTTTTATCATGAATGGGTGTTGCACTTTGTCGAAAGCTTTCTCAGCATCTATTGATATTATCATATGGTTTTTATATTTCTTTTTGTTGATGTGTTGGATAACGTTGATTGATTTTCGGATGTTAAACCATCCTTGTGTCCCTGGAATGAATCTTACTTGGTCGTGGTGAATTATCTTATGGATACATTGTTGGATTCTGATAGCTAAAATTTTATTGAGGATTTTTGCATCAGTGTTCATTAGGGAGATTGGCCTATAGTTTTCCTTTTTTGTGTTGTCCTTATTCGGTTTTGGTATTAGTGTAATATTGGCTTCATAGAACGTGTTTGGTATTGTCCCTTCCTTCTCAATATTTTGGAAGAGTTTGTGAAGGATAGGCACTAATTCGTCTCTGAATGTTTGGTAGAATTCATTTGTAAATCCATCAGGTCCTGGGCTTTTGTTTTTGGGGAGGTTTTTGATTACCATTTCAATTTCGCTGCTTGTAATTGGTCTGTTTAGGTGTTCTATTTCTTCTTTATGTAGCTTTGGGTGATTGTAGAGTTGTAGGAATTTGTCCATCTCCTCTAGATTGTTGAACTTGTTTCCATATAACTGTTCATAGTAGTTACTGATTATTCTTTTGATTTCTGCTGTGTCCGTTGTGATTTCTCCTCTTTCATTTATGATCCTGTGTATTTGTGCTTTCTCCCTTTTTTCCTTTGTGAGCCTGGCTAGGGGTTTGTCTATTTTATTTATTTTTTCAAAGAACCAGCTCTTGGTTTCATTGATCTTTTGGATTGTTTTTTTAGTTTCAATTTCATTTATTTCTGCTTTGGTTTTTATTATTTCTTTTCTTCTACTGGTTTTGGGGTTTTTTTGTTGTTCTTTTTCGAGATCTTTGAGCTTCGAGATTAGGTTGTTTCTTTGAGTTCTTTCTTGTTTTTTGATGTGAGCTTCTATTGCTATATATTTTCCTCTTATTACTGCTTTTGCTGCATCCCATACATTTAGGATATTGGTGTCCTCCTTGTCATTCAATTCAAAGAATTTTTTAATTTCTTCTTTGATCTCCTCGTTAGTCCAGTGGTCTTCCAGTAGTGTGGCTTTTAATCTCCATGAGGTAGGATAGTTCCTTGCCTTCTTTTTATGATTTATTTCTAGTTTGATGCCTTCGTGGTCAGAAAAGATGGTTGGTATGATTTCAATCTTGGTGTATCTGTTGATGTTTGTCTTGTGCCCCAGTATGTGATCGATCCTGGAGAATGATCCGTGTGCGCTTGAGAAAAATGTGTACTCCGTTTTTTTTGGGATAGTGTTCTATAGATGTCTGTTAAGCCCAAATGCTCTAGGTCTTTATTTAGAGCTTTAGTTTCTTTACTTATTTTTTGTCTGTTGATCTATCCATTGTTGATAGTGGTGTGTTGAAGTCTCCCACTATGTATGTTTTCTCTGATGTCTGTTTTCAGAGAGGACAACAGTTGTCTGATATATTTTGGTGCTCTTTCGTTTGGTGAGTATATGTTAATGAGTGTTATTTCTTCTTGAAGTATTGTCCCCTTAATCATAATGTAGTGACCATTGGGGTCTCTTTTTATTTTTTTGAGTTTGAAGTCTGTTTTATCTGATATAAGTATAGCTGTTCCTGCTTTCTTTTTTGGCCCATGCTTGTAGGATTGTTTTCCATCCTTTGACTTTGAGCCTGTTTTTATCTTTTGTAGCTAAATGTGTTTCCTGGAGACAGCAATAGGTTGGGTTTTGTTTCTTAATCCAGGCTGCAACTCTGTGTCTTTTTATTGAAGAGTTTAGTCCATTTACATTTAGAGTTAATATTGATATGTTAGCATCTGTATTTGCCATTATGTTTGTCTTTCCTTTGATTTTATTTATTTATTCTTTTAATAACTTTTTTTTTTTTTTGGTCTTCTTTTGTTGTTATTCGTCCCTCTGAGGTTCTGGCTTTAGGATTCCTTGTAGTATTTTTTGGAGTGGGGGTTTAGTCGTAATGAAATTCCGGAGTTTCTCTTTGTCTGGGAAGGTCCATATTCTTTCTTCATGGAGGAAAGAGAGCTTTGCGGGATAGAGTATTCTTGTTTGGCATCTGTTTTCTTGGAGTCTGTTGACTATGTCCCTCCACTCTCTCCTTGCCCGTAGTGTTTCTTCAGAGAAGTCTGATGTCAGCCTGATTAGTTTTCCTTTGAATGTTATCTGTTTCTTCCCTCTTGTCAGCTTCATTATTTTTTCCTTGTCCTGGATTCCTTTCGTCGTGGAATTTTGGTGTTCTTCTTGCTTCTTGTATATCCATTTTCAGCTCCTTCTTCGCATTTGGGAAGTTCTCTTCAATTATATCCATGAATATTTTCTCTGTTCCTACATCTCTCTCCTCTCCTTCTGGAATTCCTATAACCCTTATATTTCCTTTCCTCATGGAGTCAGATAGTTCCCGAAGTCTTTCTTCATTCTTTTTCCTTCGTACTTCTCTTTCCTTTTCTGTTTTGGTTCTTTTTATTTCTGTGTCTTCAAGATTACTTATTCGTTCTTCCATTTCACCTATTCTGTTTTCATTGCTTTTCCCAGAGTTCTTTAGTTCCTCCATTAATTCTTTGATCTCCTGCATTTCTTTTACTTCCCTCTTTAGGGACTCAATTTCCTTCTTCTGATCTATCACTTTTTTAATCATGGCAATTTTAAATTCTCTTTCTGGAAGGCTCAGAAGTTCTTCCAAGTTGCTGTCGTTGCAATCTGGGGAGTGGTTTTCTTTTTGTGGTGTGCTTCTTTCCTGAGGAGTTGTTAGGTTGCGTGTGGTTCTTCTACTCCCTACTGTCTGTTTTCTAATTTGTCGTATGCATTGGGACACTGTGTTGCTCGGACTGACTGGCATCTTGGGTGAACTTCTCCGCTCCCCTCTGGCTCTTCCAGGAGCCATCTCTGTCTTCTGGGGGAGCTTTCTGCTGGTTTTAGGCAGTTTTTACTGAAGAAATGTCCCTGTTCTCAAATGGCGAAGCGGGATGCAGTCCCTGCGCCTCCGGTTTCAGGCACACTCTTCTGCGCACCCGGTCTGCCCCGGACGTGGGTGCCTGCTCCCTCTGTGGGCTGAGACTGCTGGTCGGAAGGGGCTTGGCGTGGGCTAACTTCCCGGCTGGCCACTGGGTCCTCCAGAAGCCTTCTGCCCTTTTCAAGCAGTCTTAAGAAATTTCCTGTTCTATGGGGTGTTAGTGACTTTTTTTTCCTGGTCGCTAGGTGGCGCCAGAGATCTCTCCTATTGTCCTTGGGGGGCTGTTTTTCGCCTTCCCCCACCCCGTGGGACAGGGAACAGAGCGGGAATGGTAGGGTACACCTCAACAGCTTTGGGGTACTGTGCCTTGTGCCCCACCGTCGTGGAGAACCCACGCCCCGAATTTTCGTGCCCTGGGTCTCAGTTCAAAGCCCTCAGTTCCAGGACATGGGCTGTGTGCGCGTCTCCCAGGGTCTTTGTTCTTCTCTATTGGCGCCCAGTGCCGTTCGCTCACCGCTGCGGCGAATCCTGCAGGGTTCGCCTCAGCTCCCGTTCACGGGGTGTGGTGGCTGCAATAGTTCCTTTCCACTCACAGTCCCGCTTGCTGCGTCGTTTGTTCTTGTTGGCCGTTTTGGTTTGTTGTTTTCCTCCTCTCTGCAGGTCGGAGAGTGCCGCCTCTGTGGGCGGGGGAGGGGAGCAGGGTTCTGCGCTTCCCTCCCTTCTAGTCCTCTTTTATGGCCACTTTCTTCTTCGGGTAGTTTGCTGGCGTCACCCGTTTATCTTCCGTGTCCCAGTTCTCACTGGGACCTGCCGCTTTTCCTCCCTATTAACTTTTTTTAATGGGAGATCTTACTCGCAGCGTCTCCTCGCCGCCATGTTGCTCTGTGAAGATACTTACTCTTAAAACAGTTGCATACTTACCAAAACAAAAAATAAAGATTATGATGTGTGTGTATGCAAACATACTATTAAAAGTTTGAAATGAAGTTTCATATTTAAAGTCATTTTATCTAGATGTTAGAATTATGGAAGTGCTTTTATTAATATTCTATCTTCTATAGTTCTAGATAGTTTTGTTTGAATATTTATCATACTGAATACTGATACTTTTTATTGTTTTTTTGTCTACAAATTACTTTCATGGAGCCTCCCTGGTAGTGCAGAGGTTAAGATATAGTGCTATCAAGCTATCCCCAGCCTCTGCAGCATGAGTCAGATCCCCTAGCCAGGGAGCTAACCCACATGGCAAAGCAGAACTCGCCTGTCTAGCCTGCTGCTCCCCTTACAGTGTATCTCAATAGATCCACCTTTTCTGCTCCCCACTCTGTCTCTGGTAAATCCTCTCACCATCACCACCCCCCCACACACACCTCTGGCCCACATCCAGTTATTGTATGCATAAATAAATCAATCTTTAAAAATTTATTAAAAAATAAATTATTTTCATGTTGAATACTGCTTATAAATGAGCATTATTCAACTGACTCCATAATTTATTTTCCCCTTACAAATAAATAGTGACATTCTGCTCATTCCAGATCATTTTAAATGGATCTGGCCCACTTTTGAAATAGAAAGAGCTGGCATTCACTGTGCTTAAAGTAAGATGTATAATCTGTATATATCCTTTGCTTCATGATGCAAAACTACATGAGAGATGTGTCATCATTATCCTCTCCATTACACAGATGAAGTTGCTTACATTTCTCGAACGTGTGATGAGTTCCACAGTTAGCAAAGGAAAGAGTCAAGTATTTGTTTTAAGGTTTATTTTTTATTTATTTATGCATGTAAGAACTGGGGTATAGGCCAGAGGTGCCTGGGGTGAGAGGATTCACCAGAGACAAAGTGGGGGAGCAGAACTGGCTGATCTACTGAAATACACTGCTGAGACTTTAACACTTGTGCCACCAGGGAAGTCCATGAGAGTCAAGTTTTAAACAAAGACAGGTTTAAATTTAAAGCTTATATCCTTAATCTTTATGTCACATACAGAAACACTTGCTCCTGTAAGTGTTATGCAACACTTGCTCCTGTAAGTGTTACTGCCCTCCACTCACCTACTTTCCTTCAGTCACATCCTCCCTGACTCTTCAATTCCTTGGCTTTAAGCCTTAAGTCAAAATAGTCTGGAGTTCTTCCTTTAAATATCAAATATATTCATAATGCTATACTACCTTCCGACTCCACAACCCTTCTGTTATGAATTGGGCAATAATTCTAACAAGCTTGACACTACTAGGTCCCTATTCATATAAGTCATATTCATGAAAGCACTGTTACTTAAAGCACTGTTACTGTTACATTGGTTAGCTATAATTATGACCTGCATACAGTTTTACATTAGTATTTAATACTGTTTCCATGAAAAAAATTATATAACTCTCATTTTGATTAGGACAATGTTTTTTTTTTAAATAATTTACCCTAAAATGCATGATTGCTTTATTAAAGGCTAATTATAAGTATTCTTTTTTTTTTTTTTTTTGTCTAGCTTTAGTAAATTGTCTGTGTGCTGGAATATTTTAAATATGCTATGGTCACAGACATGATGCTTGGTGTAGTTGAACCAGGAACAAAAGTATCAAATGAGGTTACATTTTACATGCTCTGATCCCTTTGGTGATTTTTTTTTTTTTATTGCGGTAACATTGGTTTATAACATTATATAGGTTTCAGGTTTATATTCTTATAAATCAACATCTGTATATACTAAATTATGTTTGCCAGTATAATTCTAGTTTCTATTCATCATCATACAGTTGACCCCTTTGAAATGTTTTACCCACCTTCCATCCCGCTTCCCCTCTGATGACTGCTGCTTTGTTCTGATAGTCTAAAAGTTGTTTTGTTTTGTTACCTACTACACATAAGTGAAATGATATGGTGCTTCTATTTCTCCATATGAAACTTTTCACTAAACATTATATTCTCTACTTTCATCTGCATTTTTTTAAATGGTGTGATTTCATCTTTTTATTCCTGAGTAGTATTCCACAGTGTATACCATATCTTCTGTATCACAACATCTGTGAATTGGCACTCAGTTTATTTCCAACTTTTGAGTATTGTGAATAATGCTGCAATCATAGGGGGAGGGATATATCTATTCAAATAAGTGCTTTTATAACCTACAGATAAATACATATACATGGAATTGCAAGATCATATATATATATATAGTCTTAATTTTTTGAGGGATCTCCATAATATTTTTCATAATTTCTACACTAATATACATTGTCACCAATAGTTTGCAAGGGGTTCCTTTTCTCTACATGCTAACACTTTTTCTTTTTTTTTATAATAGCCATTCTCACAGTTTTGAGGTGACATCTCATGGTTGTTTTATTTGCCTTTCTTTACCAATACTAAATGATGAACATGTTTTCATGTGTTTGTATATTTTCTTTGGAGAATTGTCTGCTCAGGTCCTCTGCTCATTTTAATTGGATTGCTTTATGTCATTGGGTGTCATGAGTTCTTAATATCTTTTGCATATTAACCACTTGTCTGGCATGATTTGCAAATATCCTTTTCCATTCGGTGGCTTGCCTTTTTGCCCTAGCATTTAAGGCAACTGTTTTTTGTTTTAATGATCTTTTCCTCTGTATTTCTGTGGTACTGGTTGTAACTTCTACTCTTTCATTTCTGATTCTATGTATTTAAGTTTTCCCCCCCTAATTTTTTCTTAGAATGCCAAGATAAGGGTCTGACAATTTTGTTTTATCACCTTAAAGAACTACTTTTGGTTTCATTAATCTCTTATATTGTCTTTAAATCACCATTTCATTTATTACTGTTTTAACTTTTATTCCTTCCTTGGACTACATTTTGGCATGGTTTTAAGAATTAATTTCTCCTTTGGGTATAAGGTTTGGTTGTTTATTTTAGCATTTTCTTGTTTCTGAGCTGTCAGAATTGCTACATATCCCATTTTATTTTTTTTTAAGATTTATTTTATTTATACAAGAACCTGGGAACAGGCCAGATGCACAGGAGGATGAGAGGATTCACCAGAGATAGAGCGGGGAACAGAACAGGCAGGCCGACAAAATACACTTCTGAGGGGAGCACTGGGTGAGACAGGAGAGGTCTGCTTGCCAAATGGGTTGCTCTGAGGCCTGCGGTGATCGAACCCATACTGCCACAGCTGCAGACAGCTTCACAATGCGGTGCTCAACCGCCTGCGCCACCAAGGAGGCCCACCTATCCCATTTTAGTACTACTTTTCTGCATTCCATAGGTTCTGGAAAGTTGTGTCTTCATTTTTATTTGATCCTAGATATTCTGTCTTTGTTATCACTTTCTGTCATACCCATCATTTTTATGTTTCACTCCTTAATGTAGTTTGATAGTTCTCATTGAGTTTCTTCATTTTTTCGTATTTCTTTTCTCTTCCACTGAAGTCGTTTCTAAATTTCTACTTTTAAACTTACTGCTTCTTTCCTTTGTAACATCTGCCCTACTTCCTATGACTTCTATAGCAGTCTTATTGAATTTTTCATATCTAGAACTTCTGTTTGTATTTTTCTCAGACTCAATCTCTTTGATTAAATATTTCTCCTTAATTTCCTTCTGGAGTAAATTAAGTTACCTTTCTGTGTTTTCATGTCATTTGTTGAGTGTCCTTGAGATAGGAATTTTGTATTCTCTGTCCATTAAGTCACAGAATTTTTTGTCTTTAAGATTTATTTTTGGAGATTTAGTGTAAGCTCTTCTCTGAGTCCATGTTGCTGTGATTGTTCATATTATTGATTCCGTTCACAGCACACTTGGGTTCTATGATAGTAAATGGGGGCCTTTTTATTCCAGTAGGTGGCACTGTGGCTTTAGTTTCAACTTTCTCTTTTCCACATCTGGACCCAGGATGGGGGAGGGGAAAGAGGAAGGAAGTTGACCTCTGTCATGTATTGTATTCATGATGGGCAGAGATTGGGGAATGGAACCAGGTGCACATTACTTTGCTGCCTCTTCTCCCTGTGAGCCCAGGCTGGGTCTTTTCTTAATTTCCACAGACTCTATGGTCACTCTGCATCTCAGGGTTGCAGGTCTGTGTGATGGGACACCAACTTTGCTCAGAATATGAAATTCCTTATGATGGGAAGAAGGTAAAAAGGGATTGTAGTCCTGAGCACTGATGCCTCGCCCAACCACACTGGGCTCCTGTTCCTGTGGTGTACCTTTCTCCCTCCTTTGTGGGGTTCATTGAGGCCAAGGATATGAGCATAAAAGTGTTTAGCCACTCCCCCCAGTTGCCTGGACTGGTGGTTGCATTATTTCCCTTGCCCACCTGCACCACTTCCATGGGCTCCATCTACCAATTTTCAGATACACAGATGCCTGGGCCTCTCTGACATCCTGATCAGATAAGCATAACAGGCCGATTAGAGTTTAAATATCCCATGGATGTAGTTTTAAGAGGAAAAATGTTAGTGGCTCAATCTCTCAACCAGAGCATTTCTATGTCAGTGAGTTTTTGCATTCATTTTTTTCTGAACCCTGAGGTCCTAGGAGATATGTTTCTCATTAATATATAAATCTATTTATTTTATATTGTAATATCAGCCTTAAATTTAAGTTTTAGCATTCTTCAATAGTTGTGTCATATGTTTTGGGTAATTAGATGAAGTCATAAATATGGTTACTATAGGAGATAGTGAAATTTCAAAAATAAAGCTTTTTTAAAAAATAGGATATAAGTAAGTTCATAGGGAAATAGATATTGTTTCCTTCTACATTACAATAATTCAGTGCTAATAACTCACTATTTCTGTAACACAAAGTTGAATGTTATATCTAATTTTGAGATGTTTATTCATTTTTTCTAGCTATAGGAGTTATAGGAATCTCATATCACTGAAAATGATGCTCATTATGATGGGTTTACTATCATCTTATACTCAACAAGCCACGTTTTTTAGTCTTCAATATTTTGAGGAAAGTGGGGACATATTTGGGTAAATTTTCAAGTTATTATTTACTGTTTAGAGTGAGCATACTTGTGGCTCTCAACCGATCACCTTCCTCAGATTATGCTTAATAATATACTTGTGCTATTCTGTAAACAATTTGTGGAGATGTTCTATGAAAAGTGTTTAATTCTGAACAATAAAAGATGACAATAGGATTCAAACTGATTCCATTTGAAGTTTCCATGCATTAAGGGACATTAAATGTACATTAAATTTGGTAATAGAATGTTTATAAATGATGCTCAACTTAGAAAAGAAGCATAATGACACAAAAAAAAATTTAAAAAAATCTGTGATTCCCTTTAGGACAAATGCATAGTATCACTGAAATTTATAGCAAATTTCCCTTATAAATATGCCATGAAAATGATCTATTCCAACCTTCCTTGTAGAGGCAAGAAGCAGGTTATTTGCACATTTAACATTATATAGAAGGTAGTTTGTGATGAGTTGTGAAATGGTAGTGGTGACATGGCAGCTAGGCAACTACTTTCAAATAAGCTACTGTGGCTCAGAGATAAACTAAGAATTTTGACTTCATCTTATTTAAACCCCTTGAAAACAAAGGGAAGGAACTATTATTATCTTCATTTAACAAATGAGAAAATTAGAGCCTAAGATCATTCTGTATGTAAAATGGATAGAAGAATTAAGGAAACAGATCCAAGCACATATATGGAGTTTTTAGACAAAGATTTTTAAACTACTCAGAAAATAAATATCTTTTTTCTTTCACATGCAAGACACTTTGTCATCAAAAATATACATAAGTGGAAATCAGCTACTATTCAAAAACAATTATTCAAGAGGTAAAGATCACAAACCTCTATGAAATCTCCCCAAAATCTGGTTATATGATTTTGCCTCCAGTCAGACAATATGGGGCTACTATATGTTTGAAAACAAATGAATCATATCATTGAGTAAGAAGTCTCATGGATTATAATATTTTTAATACTCTAAAGCATGCCACTTGGGTCCCTTCCTCTACACCTACTGTCATGTAATTACTCTACTCAAGTTTTTGTGTTTTTTTTTTTCCCCTATCTGTGTTGTTACTTAAAGGAATGAAAATAAATGAAGTGGAAATACATTGATGACTCTGGTTAGTAAAGAGGTCAAATGAACTCTTGGCTCTGCACTTTACAGCCACAGAAGGCAGTGACTTCCACATCAAAGAGTACTACTAAAAAGATCTGCATCAGAGGTAGTGAAAATACTTGGTTCTTTGGGAATGCCAGAAAGAAATATAAATGTTGTTATCATCAATTATGTACATTTGATCTTCCTATTTTTAATAACCAGTCAGTAGGGCTAAGGAGAGACTGATCACTTTGCCTAAGATAAACATACATTTTAATAAGAGTATAGTAGTTTTTCTGGGAACTATTTTCTATAAGTTTGCAAGCTTAACAAATAAAACTATAAAATGTCCAGTTAAATTAGAATACAGGTAAATTATTAATGATCATTTTAAATAAGCATACCTCAACTACTGCATGGTATATATTTATTTGAATTTCAAATCATCTAGGGGTTCTATATTTTACTTGACAGCCCTGCTAGTAAAATATTTAAGCTAGAAGATTTTTTGGGGGACTTGACAAGGTGATGGTTTAATAATTCCTCAGGAAGAAAAATGGGTATATCAAAATGAAGGTCTAATATATTGGCCCATAGGTTAATATTTTTCTGGGTCAAGGTACATCAGGCATGAAAAAAAATAGTTTCGTGAAATAAGGGAGAGGTGGCTACTGTCCTTCCAATTCTATGGAGATAAATTCAGTGTTTTCCATAAATGGTACGGGCTTAATAGACTGAAGATACAAAGGCCCACATATCACATCTAGTTCAGCTCTTGATTTTTTTCTAATCTTTATTAGAGAGAGGCATTGGCTTGATCTTTGTTTTTGACTGTAGTCTTCCTTCTAATTGGTGTCTTTGTGTATACAGAAGCTTTGTTTTGAGGATTTCTGGGGCATAGTAACTTCATAGGATTCTTGATTTCCTATGGAGAGCCATTTTGTTTACATTTTATGATGTCAGAAGAGAAAATGAACAAAAAGGACAAATTTTTTAAAAACTCAATGAACCTGGTTGTTTTAGATATTTAAGTTAATAAGAATGGGGCTCCAAAAGTGATCCTAATTAAGTGGCAAGGGCTATCCAGATTCATGACTATTATTTTACATTTATTTCTCCTTTTACTCATTGGTAAATTGGTATACAGTATTGAAAGAATGTCAGAGCTGTGTACATTACGGGGGACTTATGGGTTTCTCTGAAACATTTGTAGTCACATGTGTCAGAGAGGCAGGACATTAAGGTAGCTTGTTGCAAAAATTATACAGAGAACTGCAGCTTCATGCTTCAGAGATTGATAAAGTACTCCACAACTGAAATGGTGAACGAGGTCTGAATTGGAACTAAAGATGTTTAAACCCCCTGCCACATTGATTAGTTAACTGTTTCCCCTCTACCAAAGGTCACAAAAAATCTCTATCCTTAAAATTGTGATTTTTCACCATCATATCCCCCTACCTTGTTTTTAGGGTACACGTTTGTTTATAAATGGTATTAATGTTTCAGAGTTGTGCTCAGTCACAAAAATATTATGCCAATTTCCTCTTACTTATGATAGTGAAAGGCTGAAATGTTTTAGCTTGTGAACATTCTAGAGTGACTTCTTTGCTTATCCCCTTTGCAGACTTTGTATTTATAAGTGAATAGTAACAGATGATAGAGATACATGAATAGAGTAATAGATTGAGAGATAGATATGTGCACATGTATAGTGTTGCCAAATCCAAACCCATCTGGATTCTTCTCTAGCTGGATCGTAATCAAAACAGCATCAGATGGGTCAATAAAAGAAAAATCAATTTGATAAATATTGAATGGAGAATTTACATGGTTATAAATTGTAAAGAATAATGTAACAAATCAGGGATATTTATCCTGTATTTAGGGATCTCTGGCATCAAGGAAGTGGGAGGATTTTACATGAAAGGCAAGAAGTAAATATGATATTCTCAAAAAGACATCTTTGCCATTAACTTTATACTGATAAGTTTATACCCCTCAAATTGCATTCCTCCAGAAGGGGGTTGTAATTGCTTCTTTGTTTAGGGAAGGTCAAAGGACTTAGGCAAGGGCAGAAGATTCTCATAGCTTCCCGTGTCCTCACGGCTCTCAATTCAAAATAATATTTATTCTTTAAGTAAAAGTAATGGACTTCCAAGGCTCACAGGGGACCTCTAGTGCTTCATACCAAGATGAACAGAGGCCAATTCTGGCCACATTGAGAAAAGTCTATCTGACACTTTTGGGGAGACTGGCCTCATAGTAGTAAATATTATATGTGTGTGTGTATTTTATATATATATATATATATATATATATATATATGCACACACATCGTATTTGTATGTTTTCCAAGAGTATATATGTGTATGTTTATATGTGTGTGTGTGTGTATATATACGTACATCTATGTGTGTGTGTATATATATATATATATATATGTTTGAGCTATGATTTATTAAAGAATGTCTATATCTTGGAATTGTCCCTGATTTTCTGATTTGTTTTGCTTTCGCATTGACATTATAATCATTTTCAAATGATTTTGCTAAACTTCTAAAATGACACAAAGTCTAATCATTTTGGAAATGCAATCTGTCTTCAAAGATTCAGAATCCAGAATTTATCACATTTTTGTTTGCTTCATTTTCTGTTTAGCTAGTAAGCTAGAAGTTGATAGCAAGAGTGCAAAACTTTCCCTGGGCACTATAGGGGCTTAATAAACAATTAATCTTCAAATGAAGTTTCATGGGTTGCTAGGAGTAGTTAGCCACCAGGCAACAACTGCTATGGTTGTGCTAACTTGAAAGGAAAGTGACTGACATGACATCAGGTAATTCCTAATGAGAAAGTTCTTGTGAAAAAAAAAAGGTCCATTGCCAAAATAATTTAATAATAATAATAACTAGCAAGGGGGATAGAAAAACATAATCTCAATATTTTTTCAATTTAACTGCAAACAAGTCACTAAAAACCCATATACTTGTCATTCATAAATTTATTTCCAGTGTACATCACTTTCTCAACTCCCTTGATGCTCTTATTGCAGTTTTATTCTTTATCCCTCAATTACAGTAACTTACTATGTTGTCGCAGTTCTGAGATCCTGTGTCTTCCTGAGATGTTGATAATTTCCATCTAATACATTGCATTGCTTCTGAATAGGAAAGGAAAATTGTGAAGTGTCATCATCTTGTCTTTAAGTGATTTCATTTGCAAAATTTTCTTAGTGCACAAAATACTTCTGATTTTAAGTTAGACAACTTGAAAGCCACATTCCAGCCCGGAATATCATGAAATATTATAAATCACTAGCAGTGAGATCAAATAAATAAAAACAAGTCCCTTGAAAACAACAAATATAAGTTTGTTAATCTGTGGGTAGGTTGTGGGCAATGGAGAAGTGCACAAACATAGAGAAATCATATAGAAGTTGTATTCCTTGAATATAATTGACATGTTGGACAAACTCTGTGGAAACATTAATATGAACTGGACCACAAAAAGACCAGACAGATAAAGACTGATATCAGATAAATCTATCACCTAACCAGAAAATGTGAGGGAAAAAAGGGCAGAGATATTGTTAGAAGTATGCTGTAGAGTTATTTGAAACATTATTTATCATCCTGAAACTTCTGATTCTTTTGAGTTCTTAGGTAGTCAAGTGTTTGACTCCTCATGTCACCTGACATTCTTTCTGACTCACAAATAGATTTGATTTCTATTCAAGATAAAAGAATAACAGAAGTCGTATGAGCTATTCAATATCATCTTTGTTGTTTCTTTTTTTTTTTAATCTCCCCTGCCAATATTCTCTCCCTTTCATTCTCTTTCACATATTTACTCTTCTGACATGCATCAGTGGGAAACACAAAGGCAGGATCCTGGCATTGGAACTTTGAATTATCTGGGTATGCTTCTACATACTCTTTAAATCCTGAGTTTCTGTTGACATTTTTTTTTTCATCTTTTACAGTTTTTGTTCACAGTCCAAGCTAACATACATAGAAATTTTTGAATATGAAATTTCTCGATCAATTTTAAAACAATGATAACTTTGTAAAGGTCATTTGAAAACGTGTTCTTTAATATCTGCTGTGATCTCAAGCATCACCAAATTCAGAGAGGAAGATGAGGAAGTGGTGAAAGATGCAGGAATTTTTCATAGATATAATTTATAAGAGCATTCTTTTCTCACCATTCCTCTTTTACCAAATTTCTATCTATAGAAACTTAAAATTTGTATATTTTCCCTAAGCAAATGTAGAAATATTTTGAAATTTAAGCATATTCACATCTTTAAGCATAAATGCTAACTTACTGAAGCAAGAGTTTAGAAGACATGACCCCAACTTTTCCTAGTCTTTAAGAGCTTTACTGAGGTATTAATACTATACAATTTTCAAATTTAAAATGCACAATTTAATTTTTAATATATTTGCAAAGTTGAACAAAAATCAACATGATCCTAGAGCATTTTACTCAGTCTAAAAAAGAAACTTGAAGATTGCTAGCTATCACCCCCAAATTCATCCTTAGGTCTATGCAACCACTCATTTATTTCCTTTATATAAGCAAATAATATTCTGTTATGTGGATATGCCACATTTTTGTTTAGCCATTCATTCAATCAAGGGCATTCAAATAGTTTGCACATTTTGATTATTATGAATAATGCTGCTGTGAACATTCATGTATACATTTTTTGGACATTTTTTGTTTATTTCAGTAGTGCTATCAAGGTATACTTGACACATAAAATTGTTAAAATACTTTAAATGTATATTGCAATGATTTGATATATATATATGCTTTGTAAAAAAGTTTCTCCCATGTAGTTAATCACTCCATGACCTCACATTTTCATATATTTATGTACACACACACATATATACATTATGTACACACATCTATTTTGGTGAGAACATTTAGGTTCCACTGTCAGCAAATTTTAATTATATAGTACATTGTTATTAACTATAGTCACCATGTTATAAATTAAATCCTTAGACCTTATTCCTCTTATAAATAAGTTTGTAACCTTTTGCCAACCTCTCCCTATTTTCCCTATTCCTCTGTCCTTGCTAATCACTTTTCTACTCACTAATTCTATGAGCTTGGCAATTTTTTAGACTGTTACATATAAGTGACAACATGCGATATTTATCTTTCTCCATCTGGCTTATTTCACCTAGCATAATACCGTCATTATCAATCTATGGAAAGATTTGCTATATAGTAGGGATCAGATCCTTGTGCCAAATCAATCCTGATGTCTGCTTCTGTGAACATAGTTCTGCTAGAGCACAGCCACACTGATATTTTACTATCCTACTTCATAGTTTTCACATTGCAAATTGAGCCGTTGTGTGGCCTGCAAAATGAAAATACTTACTCTCTGGCATTTTTCAGAAAGTCTATGTCAATTGTAAAGTTTTTAAAGTTAATTCATATCAGTAATTTTAAAATTGGATAATTAGATTTTGGTGTCTCAATAAATTTAATTCTATGCATGTTAGCACATAGTTGACAAAGGTAAGGAAAGAAAAGAAATGAAAACTATTGCTTTGGGGACCACTGCTAATTTGGGACACCGCATGACTAATTTCATGTTTACAATGACAAATCTGTGAAATACCCCACCAGACATGATCTTCATTGAAATAGGATGCTACAGTTAGATCTACTTGGAATTATTTTCTCGGAAAGCTTGGTATTTGTCACTAGAAATGAGTTTGGTGAGACTGAGGGCTATACTTGAAGGAAATGTTTCAAACCAAGCCAGAAACTCATGTTCAGAACAGAGTACTGGGCATCTTCTAACTCCTAGATTGTCCCCCTCTTCCCCTCCCCTCCCCCTCCCCTCCCCTCCCCCTCCCCTCCCCTCTCCCTACCCTCTCCCTTCCCCTCCCCCTCCTCTCATGTCTCCCCTCTCCCTGTCAGTGTTTCCCCCTTCTTTCTCCCTCCCCTCCTTCTTTCCCTCCACATCTAGACTTTCTCTGCCTTTCAGTCTCTTTTCCACTCTCCCTTTTCTTCATTTGTGTCTTTCCCTTTCTCTGTCCAGATCTCTCAATCACTACTTCCTCTCTTTTCCTGTTCTCTATTTCTTACTCTCTTCTTCATTCTCTTAATCCACAGAAAAGCCACAAATTCAATAGCTGTAACTCTGCTTCTGCATTGTAACTTTCAATATTTTATTAGGAAACCAAATTGAGAGCTGCCTAATGATCCCAAGAGAAGACTCTCCCAATTTAACATAACCTCTAAACAACATTTGAGAGGCAATTTCTTGGGCCACAGTGGAGCGGGGAAAGCCACCGGTGCAGGGGTGTTTTAAAGTAATATGCATTGTGGTTCCTCCTCTTTGCTTTTTAGCACAGCCATGGGGTCCTGCAGACATTTGCTCCAAGTACTGCTGGCTTTTCACTTTCATTTTTATTAAAAAACTAACAAGGAGCATTAAGCAGCTCCCTGTTTAATTTCCCATAGAAAAGCAATAGTTTCGAGCAGCCCACTGGTGGAGGGATATTTAAATGCAAAATGCACAGCTGTGCCAAATGTATGCGCCAGAGCAAAAAGGGTTTCTTAATATGACAGGTTAATACCATGGATTTTTATTTCATTTGCCACTGAAACAGCTAATCAGAGAGAATTGGGCCTGTGGAAGCAGAGGTGAAACTGGGTAGTTGTTAAGAGGCAAAGGATATCATTTGTCAGCCTTGTATTGTTTTATTATTATGCCAGTGAAGTGCTGCTGAGAACTCACCAAGTTACCCTTCCCCACCCCTGGGGGAAGATTGGTTCTGGCCTGACTTCACTTATCTGAGTTATCTAGAAGTTTCCTACATAAAGACACCCATGTTTCCACCCCACCACATGTTGAGGCCTTACCTCTCTCCTACTTGATGAGAGCAAAGTCATATTAAAGCAAATGCTACAAAAGATTATACAGAGGAAATATTTAAGACTTCATCTCAGTCTGAACATTTGACTTCCCTTGGACTCTCAGTAAGTGGACACGCAGTAATGTAAATGATTGTAGAAAACAGACTATCCCAAGCAGATTTCATGAAATCTCTGCACAATCTGGCAACTGAGTCAGATGCCCAACTCAACCCAGATCAGCTTTATAGAAAGCAATTGTTTGTCTTCATGTGTAGCTCTTAAACTGGTACTGCTTTTTTAGACCAGGTTTTCATAATAACCCCTTTTAACGCCTTTAGTTCATAACATACCTCCCTATAAAAAGCCACATCATGGCTCACAATCCTTTCTGGTAGAAATGTGACAAATGTTTGGATATTTTTTGAGATTTTAGGTAAAATTGTAATTAGGCTCACACCAGTTAGACCCTTCTTTCCTCTTAAAGAACAAGGTTTTGGGGCCTCCCTGGTGGTGCAGCGGTTGAGCACTGGGCTGCAAAGCTACCTGCAGCCTCTGCAGCGCCAGTTCAATCCCCGGCCAGCCACCTGGCGAGGGTCCCACATGGCACGCAGACCTCTCCTGCCACCCCCCCTCCCCCAGCTGCTTCCCTCAGCAGTGTACTTCTTCAGTCTGTCAGCTCTCCACTCTGGCTCTGGTGAATTTTCTCGCCCTCCCGCGCTTCTTACTGTACCCAGTGCTTGTATGAATGAATAAATAAATCTTTTTTTAAAAAAATAAATAAATAAAGAGCAAGGTTTTTTCAAGAGATTTAAAAAATAAATTTCAGTGCCAAACTAAATATTGAAAAATATGCTTTGAAGTTCTCTGACAATATTCCCTTCACTTGAAATGAATTTTTGCTTGGTCCCTGGTCACTTTCTCTCTTTAAGTTCTAGCATTCCATTTCTACTGTTCAGACCCACTGTTGCCTAAATGCCATTAGAATAAAACTGTGAAATTTTGACAGGTATATTCTGGTTTTTAAATAGGAGAAAAATGAAGAGATCAAGGTGTGAAAGAAATCACAATCCACATTTTTAAAAGCAAGGTGCTCAAAAGCTCCAAAACAATACACGGTGCCATGGAGTAAGGGAAGGAGAAATTTCCCATTAATTTGTTTACTTACAGCTAAGGGAACAGTTCCCTTGTTTTCAGATTAAATCATTTCTGTTCTGCTTCCCTAGACAAGCATCATGAAGGAACCATCTGAGGATCTGAATGGTGTTTTCAACAATAAATTGAAAATGGTCATTTACAAATGATTGCTTTCATACTGATCCTTCTGTTTGCTAAGACAAAACAGGCTAACTTTCTTCTATGATACTAGCACTGTTTTGTTTTTTTTTAAGACAAAAAAGAAAGAAGAAAAGAAATTTAAAAGGAAAATATGTCTGTAGAAATAACCCGACAAAGGATTGATCAAAGGAGATAGATCATTTTTACAAAGGAGGAAGCAAGTAGATGAACTCTAGCTTCATTAAGTAGAAACCTGATATGTAAATGACTTTGAGAAGATATTTCCATTCATTCCATTTAATGGTGCTATTTCCATTTATTCTGGTAAATGGTGCTATGTATATTTAATGCAGCACTGAACACTGAACCCAAAACACACCTGGACAAAGTATTTGCTGGGACTTGGTAACTATCTACTGTATGTCAGATATCATATAAAGGACATTGTAAAACATGAAATTCAAAGTCATATTTCATGTGTGAGATTACGTAGGTCCACAATGACTATAGTTGTAGTGATATTTAGATGTGAAGCCCTATACCTAAAATCTGGTTACTAAAATGTTATAGTTCATTCTATTTCAACTTCCTTCTCTCTCAGTCCTTGCTACTCTCCTTCTCTTCCCCCTTTTCCTACTATCTCCTCATGCCTGACAATACACAATCTGCATACTGACAAAATAGTCCTTGGTTCTTCTCCAACTGCAAATTGAGAAGTTATTCCAGTTTCATTGAGGTATAATTGACAAAATATAGTTTCATTTAAGTTCCTTGTATAAAAATATAATTTTACAAATATATGTCCAATTTTTTTCTTTCATCTTTTACTTCCCCTTTCCTTCTTTTTGTCAATAAATGGAAATGGGATGAGGCTGCCAATTCACATGCATGAAGCACACTTTTTTTTTTGGCTGGAGAACTATACCAGTGAACATTTCCAAAACTCAGTGTGCATCTTTAATTTAAATAATAGATACTAGGAAATGAATTCTATTTTGATTCACTTGTGTTATAAAAATGGCTTCAGCAAAATAGAGATCTGGATAGCTACTCTCAAAGTCCCACTCCAAGTCTGAAATACACTTAGTCTCTGAGAATAGCTTTATCCCCTTGAGCACAGGTAGAAGAATGTTCAAGATTAAGTGCTCTATAATTTATTAACTTATAATTATCCCTGACTTTCTGTAGATTGTCTTTTCCTTATCCACTACTCTAAAGACATTGTGTGCTTTTACACGACAAGTACCTTACATTTGTAGAGTGGGTTTTAGTGTTCTACTGACGAGAACTTATTCATGCAGAGAAAGTCAAAAGGACAGGAGTAACTGAATTGGCAGAAGTTTAGGTGATAAGAGTAATGAAGTTCCTATTTGGCCAACTCAAAATAGGTTTACTGTGTCTTTATAGTTTCTATGTTTTTTATTGTATTTCTTCAGGTTTACACTTATATGAAACTGCCTTGAGGGAGAAGGTAACCTAGGAAAAAAGAAACAGCATTTATAAAAATCTAAAGTGAGTCACTTTTTTCTCCAGAAAAAAATATAATACTATTACAAGTATCGGTTTAAAAAAACACCAATGGCAACTCCCTGGTGGTGCAAGGGGTTAAGCCTCAGCACTATGAAGCTTCAGCAGCCACAGCAGCATGAGTTCGATCCCTGGCCAGGAGCAACCCACATGGCACAGTAGACCTTGCCTATCTCGCTCCCTGCTCCCCTCAGCAGTGCATTTCAGTATTCTGCCTGTGCTGCTCCCCACTCTGTCTCTGATGAATCTTCTCACCCACCTGGACCTCTGGCCTGTACTTCAGCTGTTATATCCATAAATAAATAAATCTTTAAAAAACAAAGCAGCAATAATGGCAGAAGGAGGATATTGTATACATTATGTATTTAAAATGAGACTAAAAAAATCCTTGAAAACTAAACAGAAACAGAAAACTTTATTATACTTTTCTTCCAAATAATCTTTTGTATGTGTATTCATAAACATCACAGTCTAAACTACTTCAAAAGTATAGCTTGGTTTTATTTTTTTTAAAATAATAAATTTTATTTTTATATTCCCCATACAATTTCAACCCCCCCATTCTGACCCCAATCCCTCCCCTCCCGCCCCCCACCCCCTAAAAAGTGTCTCTGGTTCATAGTTTTTTGTTGATTTTGATTTTCACTTTCTTATAGTTATTCATTTTCCTGGTCCCTTGTTTAAGTTTTCTAGATTCCTGCTATGAGTGAGACCATCCGGTATTTTTCTTTTTCTTTCTGACTTATTTCGCTGAGTATAGCTTGGTTTTAGATATGCCTATGTTCATTTTGTCCATTTGACACTTATTTTCTATTACTATTCCTCCTTTTATTCCTCCTCCATCCTTTTCCCTTTCCTATGTCTAACAGTTCAGAGTTTGTCTAAGTGTTCACTTCTGTGTGTTTATGTATAAGTTGAAACTCAAGTATCTTCAGACATCAGTCTTTGGGACGCTTCAGATTTTATAATCAAACCAGAATCTGGAATTAGTTGGAGAAAACTACAGAAGCTCTTTGACAGATAAACAGCACTTGAACACCTAGGAATGTATAATGCCGACAGCCATCAAAGGACCCATGAGCAATTGTTGTTCAATTCACTTTGCAAAGGAATCAAAGTGTGTGCATTCATTGATGAAGCTTATAAAATGCCAGACTTCTCAACCAAGAACAAACTATTAAGGGCAAACTGAACACAGAGTGAAACAACAGGGTCTGAGTAATAACAACATGGTTTTATTTCCATTACAGTTCTGGGAAAACAGTCATATTGACCATTGGAGATAAGATTTTTTTTTTTAAGATTTATTTATTTATCCATACAAGCACTGGTTACAGTCAGAAGTGCGGGAGGGTGAGAGAATTCACCAGAGCCAGAGCGGAGAGCAAAACAGGCAGACTGACGAAGTACATTGCTGAGGGGAGCAGCGGGCGGCAGGAGAGGTCTGCAGGCTCTGCAGAGGCTGCAGGCAGCTTTGCAGCCCAGCACTCAACTGCTGTGCCACCAGGGAGGCCTCTGGAGATAAGATTTAAGCTTACTATTGCCAAAAACAGTAATCCCTGGGTGTTATTTTTTTTATATATTTTTAATTTGTTGTTCTCTTCTACTTTTAGCAATGTAGGAATTCTTCCCTGGATAACTTATTCATTTCAAATGTTTAACATTTTCTGTTTTTTTTTCCTATCATGAAAATTTTATGCATTCCCTATAAAGATATAGAAAATAGTAACAAACAGCAAAAAAAAAATAACAAAACATTACAATGTGCAACCTCCATAAAGACCATTTCCATTAAAAATATTAATTGATATTTTGACTTCTCAGTATGTTCTACATATTTCTTCCTCAATACATTAAGCTACTAAAGGGTTATTCACATTGCTAAAAAAGAAATAAAAATATATAGTCATATCAATATATGCAGATAAATTATTTGAAGTGTCAACATCCATTAATGATCAAAAACTCTCAAAACATGGATATAGGAAAAAAACATTCCTCAACACAATATAGGCCATATGTGATAATCACTGACTAGCATCATACTAAATGATGAAAGACTCAAAGTTTTTCCTTTGAAAAAAGGAAGATCAGTACAAGACCGAATGCTCACTTTCACTACAACTATTTAACATAGTATTGGAAGTCATTTACAGATGACATAATAACACCCTTTCTTTTAATTAATTATACATGTTTCTATCTAATATTCTTTTTTATTACCTTGGCACTTCATATTTTTATTATGTTTTGTTGTTACCACACAGATTAACATGTGTTCTCTAGTTGCTAATGTCTAATATAAATTAGTATATCTACCATTTCCAAGATAATGCATGACCTTGTATTATCTGCAATATTACTCTAGTTTCATTAAAATTACTTCAGTGTGCTGATATTACGTGTTTTAATTACCTTGACATTTTAATCCTCAAAAGTTGTTATTATTGAGTTGTTTTACAATATTTTAAAATAATGTAAAAAGAAAATATCCATCCTTTTTACTATTTATTCCTGAATCATTTTCCTTCTGAGTTTATTATCTTTTTCTTTGAAAATGTTAGTTCAAACCTATGACTGAATTTTTTTTGTATGTGTTGTCATAATATTTGAGAGAGAAATTTGTTTCATTTATAATTCTAGCTTGGCAGTATTCTTTTGGCACTTAGATCATCCTGTGTTATTCTAGTTTTCCTTTACTGTTGAAAAATTCAGCCATTTTATTACAGCTTCAATGATAGTAGATAAGCTGTGTGTACTTATAAACATGATAGGATTTTCTTCTTGCAATTTTTGAAACTTTGACTTGATGTGCTTCATCATTTTTGGAAAATTCAGAACAATTATTATTTCACGTATTATTTATATACTTCTAATGAAATGTCTTTATAGTTTTCTCCTGGGTCACCAATTATGTGGGTGATATAATTTTTGTCTAGTATAATGCATTTTCATTTCTAATATTTATATCTTTTTATTTCTTTGCTTCAATCTTGAGAATTTCTTCAGATCTGTATTCTATTTTACTAGTTATCACTTCAAATGGATTTAATTTGCTTTAACGTCCATCTTTCCTTGAATAATTTTATATATTATAGCTATTAGTCCTAAATTTTCCATTTGAATCTATTTTATTGTACCCTTCCATTGCCATTCTGAAATTCATCACTTTAAACAAATTTATCAGAATTATTTTATAATCTGTCAGATAAAAAAAAGTCTTCTTGTCTTATGCTTTCTCCTTGTTTTCCATTCAGCTATTGTTTTTTGCAAGGGCGATCGTTTTTGTTGAATGCTAAACATTATATTTATTTTAACACATAGATAATTGAGTTTGTGAATGTCATTGCCTTTCTCCAAAGATGATTTATTTTTGTTCTTGAAAAGTTGGGTGAGTTGGATTAAACTTGAGTTTCTATCTTTATGATGGCTATCTAATTCTGATCCCTTGCACCTAGGATTTGAGAACCTAAAAAAGAAATCACAAGTATAGGTCTAAGGCATTTACAGGAATGGCAGCTCCTTGGGGCCATTGGATTCCAATTTTAAACTCCTGTGCAGTCCCAGGAGGTCATTGCAAACATATCTAACAAAGTGTGAGCAGTATTTCTATTTATTTTCAAGGGACACACAATCTAAATAGAGTTAACTTGTCATTGTTAAAATAGTTTCATTTGTAAAAAGTTAAATTCTAAAAGACTGAAACTAAATCTTTATAAATGAATACAGGGGCCTCCCTGGTGGCGCAGGCAGTTGAGTGCAGCGCTGTGAAGCTGTCTGCAGCCTCTGCAGCGCTGGTTCGATCCCCACCGGCCTCAGAGCAACCCACATGGTGAGCAGACCTCTCCTGCCTCACCAGCTGCTCCCCTCAGCAGTGAATTTCAGTCAGTCTGCCTGTTCTGTTCTCCACTCTGTCTCTGGTGATTCCTCTCACCCTCCTGTGCATCAGGACTGTACCCCAGCTCTTATATAAATAAAATAAATCATAAATAAATAAATAAATAAATAAATAAATAAATAAATAAATAAATAAAATGAACATAGACTATTAACAATCTGGTAAACCTGACTACCTAGAATGAATCATATCTTTGTGTTTCATGTTGCCAGTTTTTTATATCCTGTGCATGTGTATGCACTTGTAGAAAAAAAAATACTCAATTTTTGTGACTTTTGTAATTTGCAAAACATTTTCATAAGAACATATTTTATTATTTGTGACAATTCTATGATTGCAAAGCATATAGAAAATAAAATTAGAGAGATAAAATGCATATAGTTGGTTTATATCAGAAATCTATAAGTATTATTTTTTCTAGATTTTATCTTATTTAATTTTAATTACCAGCCAAGTGTCAATTCTGTCTTTATTTTCAATAGGCAGCACCCACATTCTGAGCAGTCCATCCAGGTCTGTAGAATTCTGTTTGTGATGCTTCTCAATGCATTAAATATATAAATCTTGGTAGATGAAAAATCTACCCTGTCATAAAAGATTGGTGAGAAGTTGTTTTCTTAATTAATATGTACACAAGTTAATTTTGCAAAAGGTCTGAAAATAGTCCAAGGAGAGATTTGGGGAATAGAAAAGAGTATGAGAGGGTAAGTGACCAGATAGTTAAGAAATGTTTGACCTTAAGCCAGTTTACCTTTCATGCTTGTGTCTCCTTTAAAGCTTTTCTTTTTACACTGTGTGCAAAGAGTCAAGGCTAAAGGTTACTCAAAGAGCACTTGTGTCAGTTTTTCATAACACTCATATCTAACTAGGAGATCAAAAGGAAGAACTTCATATACCTCTCAGTATTTCAAATATAGAAGAAAGCATGAAACAAAGTTGTGCATCTCCTTTTGGGTTTCTTTTTGCTCACACACAAAAAGCTAGGAATCCACTGCTGAAACTTGTGTTCTGCATCTTTTATATGAGTTATTTTACTCTGAGAAGGATAGCAATGTGTTTTATTTTAACTAATGCATAACATAAAGTTTCCAGTTGAGTCATGGAAAAAATGGAAGGGAGAAGGAGAAAAATGAGCCAGACAGTGCTGAATGCACAGATAACAAGAAAATGGTTTCCTTGGAAACAACAGCATTTTGGAAGATTTCAGACAAGAGTAAAACTGAGTATAAAGTATCTGATTAAAATGTATTGCAGAGGAAGGAAATTGTGCAAATTTAAAGATAACTGAACATGCACTGTACGTATATCCAAATGCAATACATGGGATTTGTGTAATTAAGATTAATTTCTCTGTTTTGGTGTAAAGTAGTATTTAGGAGGTCATTTCAATCTAGCAAAGAAAGATGTAAAGTAGTCAAAGAACATTTATGCTTGATTTGTGATTTAAGAATCAAAATCCATTCACAAAAGCGACAAAGTACATATCCAAAAGAGCGACTTCAGACATCTGCTTCAAAAGACTTCTAATATCTCTTTCCAATTCCATTTCTTCAGCATAGGGGAATATTCAGTCTTCTTAATTTTCAATATTCAAAATAAGAATTACTATGGCTCATTTTCTATGCATTTAAAAATAATCCATGTTAAGCATTTAATTTTTTAAACCTTTTTTTTTTTTTAAGATTTATTTATTTTTACAAGAGCTGGGGTATAGGCCAGAGGCGCGGGAGGGTGAGAGGATTAACCAGAGACAGAGCAGGAAGCAGAACAGGAAGACCGACCAGAAGCACTGCTGAGAGAAGCAGCAGGCAAGGCAGAAGAGGTCTGCCATGCCATGTGGGTTATCTCCCTGGCCGGCTAGGAATCAAACCTATGCTGCAGAGACTGTGGACAGCTTCACAGCACTGCGTTCAACCTGCTGCACCACCAGGGAGGCCCTAAACATTTAATTTTCAAAGCTTAAAATGGGAATATAGATGAAAATCTACTGCTAACTAGTCACTCTGACTGACCTCTTCTGTTCATGTATTACTGACAAACTTGTATTCCTCTGCCAAGCAAGATCCTGTATATTACATACTATAAGGAAATAGAGAATTAAGGTTTGTTAGATTTCTCAAATATTATCAATTCTGGAAGAATATTTTCAAGTCTTAGACTAAAGTGATTTATTAACATTTTAAAAATTCTGTTGTATATGTCTATGTATGCCCAAAATAATATTTTAAAATCATAACATAATTTATTAAGATAATCCTGTGTTAAGACTTATCTGATTGGCACAAACTCGTAAGGAAAATGCATCTATAGTTCTCATTAATTTCATATTACATACTGGAGGGAAAATCATAAGAAGTGGTTAGTGAACTTTAATTTATTTTTATCTGTGATTACCATTAAATTTTCTGAGAACTCAGCATGCCTAAAATATTAAATGCTAAGTTAGTAACTGAATATTTCTGTAAGGAAATTGAAAGTAAGGGAATAATTTTAGTTTTCTAATATGCCAGGTATATTTGGAGGATTTTGATGAAAATATGTAAGAAAGCAGAAAGCATTTCGATTTATTAATTTTACCCTTTGATACAATTAATATTAAGGAATTTTAATGAAAGAATATATATGCCCATACTTCATTTTAATTTTGCCTCTCTAGGGGAAAAAAATGTATGCTAGGTAAAAATTTGAGCAGAATCTGGTTCTGAATAATTTAAATGATTCATTCATCCTTAATAGCGATGGGTAATTATTATTAAGCAAAAGGTGGGAAATAAAATTAAAACACTGTCCAGAACAGTATATGGGCAGCCACATTTACTTTCATTACTTCTATTTCTGGTAAACTGTATTTAAAATACCCTGGCTAAGGGACAATGGAATTTTGAATTTTGCCTTGTCTATATCTCAGCAAATAAAATTTCCTTACTTTTCACCCTGAATCTTCATCTTTAATATTTTAGTTTATTTAAATTCCCACATTCAAAACTACTATTTTGAGTGAGAAAAGTCCTGTGTGTGGAAGGCACTTTTTTTTTCCATTTTATAAAACTGGGACAGTGCACAAATTGTCATTACCAACGTTAATTATCTTGCAGTTGAAAATCTGATGAATTTATAGACCTAATTACTAATGTTCAGATTTCCAGTAATTTTCAGCATGTCTAATTCATTTCATTAAGAATTTATTGAGGGCCTACTGCATGGCCTTAGTATTGGAATGTATACTTCAAATCTGAAAAAATAAGTCTAGAGTAAGGATTTTGCTCTAAATGTGATAGTACAATCCCTAAGGGGGAAAAAAATGTATATGAATGTCAAATTACTTTTGCAGACTCTATGCTGTCACATCACTGATCCAGATACAAGTTGTCTACCTAGTCACCAAGGTATATTTGAAGTATCACTAACTCTCAACCTGCACTGACTGACTCACCCATTAAATATAGAATCTTGCAATGTATCTTCCCAACTGGATGATTCAGCATTAAATATCATCAACTTTAAGATGTGTATTTTTACAAATTTTTTATATATGATCAATTATAATTGAGAAATTATAATAAATAATAGGTGGTTCATATTGTATAATTGGCAATATCTAAGTGATTTACATGTATTAACTTATTTCATCCTCACAAAAACCTATCCAGTAAGATTTCTTATTGCACATATTTTGCAGATGTTCAGTATAAAAAAGTTCAATGTCTTTTCCAAGGTTATATCCCCAGGGAATGGTACCCCCAATTGTTTTGTCACCAAAAACCATGTTCTTGCCCATTGTTTTACATAGACTATTCTGAAATGAGGCTATTTTGAACATGACATAATGAGTATATCATTTGACTTTCCCCAAATCTCACAAAAATCAATGACATATATCAAAGTTACTTAGGTATGTGGAAATATGATATAAATAACTTTATACTTTCCTACTAGACAAACATTTATTTATTCCCGGAGTTATCTTGAATGTATTACAGAATCATAAGACCCGTTGTTAGTGTCAAATGAATATTTACCATATGAGTGTATGTAAAATACTGATATGAATAATGATATTAAGAATGAAATAGTTCATAAATACTGTGCCATAAATTTTGAGTGCTTAATAGTGTATAAATTTAAGAAAAAAGTGATGATGAATTAGAACACATTTAAAAGAAAAAATGTTTAGAAGAAATCATACTTGATGTTGTATAATCTTTCTTTTGAATAGGCAAATATGATAGAATAAGGTGTTTCTCAAAGGGAGAAATATATATATGAAAAGACTGAGAGCTAAAATTACATATTCTTGATAAAAATTTACATTAAAATTTAAATAAATAATTCCCATCATGTAGACAGAATATATAAACAAGGCTGAAACCAAGAAGATCATTAAAAGTCAATTAGGGAGTTAAGACTGGCAAAATAGACTGGGGGGAACTATACAGGGTTGGGTTTAAGACAATTAATCTAGTTGCGTTTTGAAGGATGGTAAGTTAGAGATTCATACTTAGTTATGTCAAATATTAAATAAGTGATGAAATACTGAAAACCTGTGAGAATATGGTAACTCTGAAGGTACAAAAGAAGTAAGAGATTTAAAAAATAAATGAAAGCATGGAAAACTTACTGTTTTTGATGATAGAAAGGATGCAAAAGTTGGGCTTCCCTGGTGGCACAGGGATTAAAGTCTCAGTGCTATAAAGCCATCAGCAGCCACAGAGGCCTAAGTTTGATCTCCGGGGCTAGGGCAGCAGACCTCTCCTGTCTTGCCTGCTGCTCCCCTCAGCAGTATGTTTCAGTCAATCTGCCTGTTCTGTTTCCCACTCTGTCTCTAGTGAATCCTCTCACCCCCCCACACCTCTGGCCTACACCCCAGTTCTTGTACACATGAATAAATAAAAAAATAAATCTTTAAAAAAAAAAAGCAAGCATGCAAAAGGGAAAAGAAGTAGCAATAACTGAGGATAGTCTAGTCAGGGAAAAAAATGTTGAGTAATAAAAAGTAAGAGATTTCCTGGGTTCAAGTCTCAATCATTCTGATAACTGGTAGATTTTTATTAATTTTCTTAAATTCCCTTAGTCTCAGTGCTTCAACTGTAAATTACGAATAAAATGATACTTCATCTAGTAGTTAGCAAGACTAAGTGAGATGATATAAATTTCTGTACACTGTAATTGGCAGGTAGGAACTATTAATGTATACCTTAATGTTAACTGTTGAGACATTAATAATATTTTAGTATTAACCTATCCCAATAAAATCACCAATATTATTCTGCTGATTGGGGCCTGAGTCACTCAAAAAAATAAATAAATGACAGAATAATGACATCTAAATGAAAAGTGATTTGGGACAAATAAAATATTATAAATATTTTTATTTTCAAATAGTTATTGAGTATTTGTATAACTAGGTTAAGGAGTTAAAAACAATAAGAAGGGATCTTTTTTTAAGTTGAGTTAAAGTGGTAGCTCATCTACTATATGATGCCTCAGATAGACCAAAGAACAAAAATCTCTAAAAATTCTGTGAATTAAACTGGTCTCTTCCTTGAGATTTGTTACCTCAAATCTGGGTGAATTTTGAAGAGATAAAGAAGTTGTGTGCAATCCCAGAGACTAAGAGAATTTTAGAAAATTTATGGCATCAAAATATAGGTGACACATTTTTTTTAAATAATAAATTTTATTTTTATATTCCCCATACAATTGCAACCCCCCATTCTGACCCCAATCCCTCCCCTCCTGCCCCCCAACCCCCAAAAAGTGTCTCTGGTATAGGTGACACATTTTTAAGAAACATTCACTTTACTGTAAACTTTATAGGGACAGAGACTATATCCTGGTCTATTTATAAATAGATACTCAACAGGGGCCTTGCACTCAACAAGTAGACTTTGTTGAGTGAATAAAATATTATGCATTAATAACTATTTGACTACTATCATTTATTAAGAACTTACTCAAGACTGCCCATATTGTAAGAGATGGAGCCAAGAGATGAATCTATATCTATCTGTTTGCAGAGCCATTTTGTAGTTTCAAATATGTCAGTAACTAAGCCAGTGTTTGGGAAGATGGGAGAGCTTTTTATGATGCTTAGGAGAGAGAGTGATAAGGTTAAGTTTCAAGATTCATTCACTAACTAGGACATGTTTTTTGGTTTTGATACATAACATCATTTTTTTAATTAAAACTAAATATCCTAAGGACATTATGTTTTAGAAATGCTAATATGATGTGTACTGAGATATATTTTGAAATCTGAAAGTCTCCAGCTATAGGAGTTTTACCTTGATCTAACCTATACCTTTCCCCTCTTTATGCAATTAATTTAAAATATTTTTAGAAGATAGAAAATACTTTTTGACATATATTAAATTCAGAGTTTCTTCCTAATAAGTTTTCTTGATAAACAAAACTATCTGAAATCCATTCCTAGTGAAATGCTCGACTCAAAGGCTTTATGAAAGTCATTCCATTTTATTATGTTCTTCTGGAAATTGGAAGGCAACTTCTGAAAGGCATAAAGCTTCAGACATATTGTAAATGTTTCTTTGTTGTTGTTAAATAAGTATTGCTAAGAGTCAGATTTTTCCAAGAATCTTTAGAATTAATATTTTGAAAAGTATCAAACATTCAGTCCTAACTACATATTGGAATAAAACATGTATCACACCTAAAAAAAGATAAAATAAGTTATTTATTTATATATCAATTTTCTAAGGCAACCATGTAAAAGAGAATATATATTAGTTTTCAGCAGGAACAGAAATGTATGTTTCAGCTTCTCAATAAGTTCCACAGTTTCCTCTGATTCTAAGTTAACGCTGAAATGAAATTATGTTTTAAATACATTAAAATGTAACTTACTTTCATGAAACAAAACTAAACATTCTCATATAGTCTCTGATATTAGCTTAGTAGCCCTTCATTTTCCATAAATCCCCAAATAGAAATGACATGCAACCACATTTTATGCTTTGGATATTATCCAAGTATTAGGGGGATTTTTTGATTTTTGTTTTGTATGTTTTTAATTTCCCCCAGTAACTATTCTTTTGATTAATGGGTCACACAATGATAACTAAATTTGTATAGCATGATTTTGGTACTCTTACACAATGTTTTGTTTTACTTTGTTTTGTTGATAAATATACTAAGTTAAAGGAACAACTTATCTTTGCAATCTCATCAATTTAAAAGCTACACTTGATTTAATTAATAGGGGGAGTTTATGGGAAAAGCTTTTATCGATGGGCATTGGTTTAAGATATCTTGGCCTTTTGAAAGTGATGCACTATAATAATTGGCCTAAGATCATGTTAGAGAGGGCAGGTCTCTATATTCTCTCTATGCTAATAGACAAGTCAGGTGAGGTTGTTTCCTGACACACCTACTATTTCATTTTGGCTCATATCATTCACTCCAAGAAGTTATTTACAAGTTTTACTTGAGTCCAGCAGTATAATCACTGACAAGCACTGTGCAAATATAGATACAAGTCAGTCTATGCATATCAGGAGATCAATTTACTATTGAATTCCCACTCTTGATTACACGATAAATTGCATCTATCAAAAACCATATATTGTGATCTAAAAACAAGGTAGGCAGTTGTAGTTTAGTGACCAGGGTTAATATTCCTCTAAGTATAAAGAAAGTTGTATTCAAGTGCCTGGTTGGACATAGTGAAACTTTGACCAAATAATTTGACCTGCTTTTCAATCTCCCTAGTTCACTACACTGAGTAAAACATCTTAATGAAAACAAAACAAATCAGAGCACTAATGATGCACTCCCATACTTTTATCCTTCTATGAATTTTTTAGGGTATTAAATATTCCAGTTATAGTCTTAATACATTTATATAAACATGGAACAACACATTTGAAAAGTCAAAATAACTGTAGAATTTAATCTATATAATTTTAATAAAATAGCTTCTAATAATTAACTTCCATTGTTAAGCAATTCTGAAGGTCTTTTTTTCTCATTTTCTTCTTTATAAAGTCATACAATCTAAACATTAAAAAAAGGAGTCAAATCTATTATTATGTGTGATTATTTCAGAAAGATAGCATATACTTCTAATTCATTTACCATTTCAGTTAAACATAAAGTTATAACTGAAGATACAAATGCATTTTTCATTAAAAGCATTATTCACAGCAACAGAAAGGTGAAAGCAACCCAAGTATACACAGATAAATGAATGGATAAGTAGCATGTGGTATATCCATGAAATAGAATATTATTCAGCCTTTAAAAAGGAAAATCTAACATATCCTACAGTATGAATGAAAATTATGCTAAGTGTCACTAGCTAGACACAAAAGAAAAAATGTTGTATGTTTCATCTCTACCTGAGGTAACTGGAGCTATCATCGTTATAGAAACAGTGTAATAATGGTTCTAGGGACTGGGGGAGGGATAGTGAGGGAATGGGGAGTTATAGTTTAATGTACAGTTTCAGTTTGTGAAGATGAATGGTTGCACAACATTGTGAATGTTCTTAATGCCACCCAATTGTACATTTTAAAATGGCAAATTGTACATCATGCATATTTTATTACAATAAAAAAGGCAATGATTGGGGCCTCCCTGGTGGCGCAAGGGATTAAGACACAACCTATGAAGCTCTCTGCAGCTCTACAGCATGAGTTCCATCCCCAGCCAGGGAGCAACCCACATGGTGCAGCAGACCTCTCCTGACTCACCTGCTGCTCCCCTCAGCAGTTTATTTCAGTCAATCCACCTGTTCTGGTCCCCACTCTGTTTCTGGTGAATCCTCTCACCCCCTATACCTCTGGCTTGTACCCCAGTTCTTATATGCATACATAAATAAATTAAAAAAAAAACAAACCAAAAAAATGATTGTCAAGGGAAATCTATGGAGAGGCAGATTTAATGGTTTTATGGGGCAGGGTGTGGGGACAGGGATTACCAATCATAGGTCATGAGGATTTTACTGGGGTTAATGAAAATGTTCTAAAACTGAGTTGTGGGGATAATTGCACAACGTGGCAAATTTCCTAAAAAAATCACTGAATTGTATGATTGAAATGAGTGAATTAAATGATTTGCAAAATAAAAAAATGCATTTTCAAGTCATTATCCAAATGTAAAAACAAAACGTTTATTAGTTGTTTATTACAATAGTATGCACTTGTTGCTATTAAATCATTTTATGTCCAAGTTTTAATATTGAGTTGCAATCAGGAAAAGTGGGGAGGGATGTTTGCTTTCTATGTTAATTTGTCTTTAGATTTTTCTTTCTCAGCTCACTCTCCAACAAATACCTACCCAGCTCATGCCTATAGATATTTGGGGACCTAGAGAATACATTTCATCTCAGAATATAAAAGAACTAAATCATCTATATGTCTGTCTATATATCTATTGATCCACTCATCAATCCATATACCTAATGATTGATCTATCGTATAGATAGATATAGTCTATCTAATACATCTAACATTCTATACTTTGTATTTTGGCTGTATTATCTTTGATTCTTTGTAGCTGTTAATTCCTTAGCACTTATTAATTCCTTACTAATTGATGACATTATACTGTAAGTCGAGAGCGTCGAACAATTAACCCTCAGGAACTTAAGAATCATGGCTTCAAATGTCAATATGCCACAAGCAGCTGTCAATTTAATTTGATTTAAAATTGCCCTTTGCTGGTTATTTGACTACACCAAATAGTTAATGGTTTCCTTCAGTGAAATAAATGTGAACAGTTATCCGGTAAGTTTTGCTTCTGAAGCAAAAGAAAATGTGAGCTCTCATCGTGGATACCCTCACCACCTTCACCCTCAACCTTCTGAAGACCTGACCCTATATGTATTTGAAAGATATTTTACCATCCTTTACAGTAGATAAGAACTTAAATTTAATTACAGTAAGTCCAATATAGCTGTTGGGAAAGAACCACATACTAAATCCAGGTTTATAGGTAACCATAAAATTGAAAAAGTTGATACTTAGACCAAACTTAGACTGACTTTTAAAACCAAACTGTTGTGGAGCACATTTTAAAAAAGGGAAAAAGAAAAAAAAAATTACTTATGGATTTTTATTTCCTTTTGAAGCTCAGGCATAGTTAAATTCTGTTTTCTCTTTGAAAGTTATAAAATAGTTTTATTATAAAATATTTTGCATGTATAAGTCACTAAGTTAGCAAAAATACTTAAAGAAATTTAAAATGATTTTTCAAATGCATCTTTCCTAATCTAATAAACCACAAGTTTTACAAATAATCCAAATAAAATGTGATCACTCAAAATTTCCATTGTTTTCTATTACATTAATTTAAACATCACCTAAAAAAAGGGCCTATTTTGTTCTGATTTGTGTTTTGATGTGAATATAATTTGATATTTCCAAGATGTGAAACATTTTACATTCCAATTAACATTACATTCCCAACATTGTTGGAAACAAACATGTAAGCAAAACTTAATAAACATTTGCTAATGGGATAAAATTATGTAGGGTAAATCATTTTTCAGAGTAGAAAGTAAACGGAAATATTGACTTTTGCATCAAGTAGCTTAGTTTTTTCCTTTCTGTCTCATCTAGATTTTTGGAAAACTAAATCTTCTGCTGTTCTTCTACCTTACCTTCTATTATCATTTTCTTTCATCTTCATCTCAATTAACATTATATCAAACACTAATTAAGCTACTGTCATGTACTAAAAACTGTCCTCAGTACTTTTTTGGATTATCTAATTTACTGTTCCTACTTACACAACAAGGTAAGTATTATGATGATTACTCCTCTTTGCATAGATTAGAAAACTGAAGTTTATAGAGATTTATAATTTTTCTTCCCTCATATTTAGTTCCTGAAAACTCTTACATATTTAGAGTAGACAAATTTTGTCACACTTCTCTTCAACAAAACAATTTGCTTAAGATTTGAAATGTAAGGATGTTAATTAGATATGAAAACTACTTACACATCCCTTCTCACTTGCTATTCAGTTATGAATCTGATCATCTTAATAAGTTCAAGAAAGCATTTCTGCTCGCTCAGTTAGTAATCAGAGCAGACCCTCTCTGGCATAGAACTGCATGCTGATCAAATATATAAAAGTATCTCTGATTCAACAAAGTGTCAACTAAAATTTTCAATGAGAAATTTTATTTCCTGAGGTACAGTGAGATTTTTACTGAAAAAAATTTGTCAAGATGGAGACCAGGCTCAGTCTTCATTCAGTAGTAAAGGAGGGCTGTATCAGTTATATGCATATCTTATTAACACCATCTCCACTGTTCAGTCACCCTATGAGACATCCAAGCCACTCAACTATCTTCTTAGTTAAATAACACTTACTCAGTTTCCTTAGTCCCTCACACTTTTCACAGCTCCATAAACTTGTTTTCTAAAAGGCCTTTGTATATTATCTTGATTAGTTTACATCTTCAAAGTAATATTTTGTCTCCTTTCTTTCTTGAATTTCTTCCCAGCAAAGTAGCAATTAGTTTCCATTTTTCTGTGTTTGTTAAAACATCCTTTGATTTCCACTCTCAATCTTATCACTGGTAAAAAATGTCACTCTATCCTGACTATAATATTTTAAAGTATCTTAACTGGATTCGTGAATTGTATCCATGACATTAGATTCATTTTCTTAAAGTGCAATGCACATAATATCAATTATCTTTCATAGGCTCCCCTATTACCTACTGAATGAATGAATAAATATATTTTAGAAATCAATTGTTGAACATTTCAGAATATTCAATGCCCCACTAATCTCTTCCATATGTCATTCATCATTCTCCAAGCTATTTTTTATTGACTTACTCATCAGTTCTTCCTTTGGAAATAATTGTTCTTCCCATCTCTTGTCTACTAAAATGTTTATCACTCTACAAGACAACTTAAACATCGCTTCCTCCATATTTTCTTTTAAGACTTCAACAGATGGACATCACTTATCCCTTCTTTGAATCAGACATCTGTATATTTTCTTTGCTTATCATTCTGCTATTCTTTCTTATATTAGAGATATTTGAGTAGTCATGAATGTTTCTAACATTCACTAGATCATAATTTCTAAAGATGAAGTATTAGATTTTATGTATTTTTGTTTCTAGAGTGTTCACTAGGTGGTTATTTAATAAGCTTGTCCCATTTTAATTAAATAGATAAAAATTAAGCCTTTTGGAGTTCCTACTCTTTGTTTTACCACAACTTTAAACTTTCCTGTACTGACATGTCCCAACAAGGTATATATTCTGTTTCAGCATATGTATCATTAAGTCAACAGTTTCAACTTATATATTAAAAATTAATGCAACAGTTCATATCCAGACAGTATGAAGGCTCTTTAGTAAGATCTGAATCTAAGGGAATTGTCCATATTAGATGGATGCTACAAAGAAATTGTTTAAATGGAAAATTAGTCACTTATTTTAATTTTATGATTATATTTTATCTAAGTATTTAAATTTATAAATAAATAATAATAACTGATACTTATATAAGTATATAGGTGCATAAATTTTTCATAAATATAAGTGTAGCATCAGTAATAGTTCACTTCAGTTTTCCCTTAAAATACCAAAAACATCTTTAATTACCTTTCAGATACTATGGACGTCTTGGAATATTTTAATTGATGAGTTAGTGTAGTACATGTTCTTTGTAGTTCTCAAAGTGAATATTTCAGAAGAATATAATGTTGAGGGAACCCACAATAATGTGAGGAATTGAAATAATCAAGTTCTGTTTTGGGCATTAAAAATGCTTACTGTTTGCACTCAGTCACAGGGCATTTTAGCAATGAACTTGGGAAAGCAGAATAGATACTTGGCATCTTCCTTTCCAATCTGTTTCAGAGTATTTAATTCATGGTATGGACAATCTTTGAATTTTTTGATAAAGTGATAACATTTCACTGTACACAAACATAGGGAATTATGACATGTCATCTAATTAAAAAAGATGTCAAACTAATAAGAGCATCCCCTATTACAAACACATATGGAAAAAAAAATCTTCAAATGTGATTTTCCCATTCTTTTAACCATGATGTTTCCCTCAAAGATGAACCTTGATTAAGTGTGTTGAAAATTTCTCAGTACTTCTCCTATATAATATTCTTTAATAGGTTAATATGTTTCTTCTCCATAGATGCTAAAATAAAAGTCCATGTTAATACCATAGTTTGTTTTCCCTATTTTTGAAGGCAGACAATAAGCCCACATTCAATTTTGTTGTTTTTTTTTTCAGTTTGCTTTTGACTTAACAAAATAATGTGTAGCATTTATTCTTAAATTTTAGGATTTACAACTAAAATTAAAAAGTGCTGAAGTTCAAGATAAGTTAGCAGATGGTAGTAGGTTTTATAATATCAGGATAATTGCCTATTTTTCTTATTTTACTTGTGCTACAAGTAAACATTTACCAGTGGCAGGAGTAATATCCAGAGAACATAGGTGATTCTATTTATTACATATATTTATACACATCTATAGCACATTATACATAATAGGGTTACATGTTACATAACATTACTAGTATAGATCATCAATATGTTTTATATAAAATATATGTTACCATTGTCAAGTGACAGGGCATGAACCAGAAACCAAAAACTGTCTCCAGTTCTCTCAGTTTCACGTTTCATTAACTGCATGAGCTAAGTCACAGTATTTCCTCTGTGCTCAAATACACAGCAAATTTTATTTGCTTCAGTTTTTTTGGGTGCCTTGAAATAGACATAGATCCCCAACATTCTCTGAATTAAGCCTATGCATCATACAAGTACAAGTGGAGATAGAAAATTGAATAATAGAATAGAGGAGGAAAAATTGAGTAGTTAGGAGTGAGTAGACAGAACATTCAATAACATGTCCATTAAATAATTATCTTCTCACACAATTGAAACTGCAGCATGATATATATAAATAAATCTTTCCTGTGCTTAGTTTCTTTAGAAGGTCAGTCAATGAAGACTGATTGCAGAATGCAATTAATGATGATAATTATGATGCAACACATTGTTGGCATTCATCAATGGCCTGGGAAACTTAACAGGATGGTGAAGGGAAAGTAAATATTGGAAATATCAAGGAGGTCCTTCTACCTCTGGAAGCACTCCCTGAAATAACTGGTTTTATTCTTTCTTTGCTCTCAAAAACTTATAAAGCAAGTAAAATAGTATTGAAAAGTTTAAAAGTCACATTAGCAAATATAATTGAGGTTCAGTGGCAAATTATATGTTTACATTTACATTTACATTTAGGAGGAATTATATGTTTACATTTACATTTAGGAGGAAGTTAGTTCCTCCTAATCTTTTTTTTAAATTACTTTTTAATTATTTTACAGATTTTTACATAATTTTTCATTTTTGTACTATGTATGCATTTTCATCTTGCTTATAGGCCCTGTAAAAATCCCACCACCCATTCACCCATGAGTTGTCACCATGGTCCCTTGTGCTCTTCCCACCCTTGTTTTGATCCTACTCCCTTCTCCCCACCACCCCAGTAGTATGTCTTGATTTATATTTGCCTGTTGATTTTGATTTTTTACTTTATTATAGTTTTTTTTTTTCCTGACCTCCTAATGTTTAAAAATATTTGTCAGTGAGTGACTGGGGTTTCCAGTGTCTCAGTCTGAAATGTTTCTTTCTTTCTTTTTTTTTTTTTTAAAGATTTATTTTTATTTATTTATACAAGCACTGGGTACAGTCAGAAGCGCGGGAGGGTGAGAAAATTCACCAGAGCCTGAACAGGGAGCAGAGCAGGCAGAAAGACCGAAGTACACTGCTGAGGGGAGCAGCAGGTGGCAGGAGAGGTCTGCGCGCCATGTGGGACCCTCCTCTGGGGGCCGGGGAGCAGCCGGGGATAGAACCAGCATTGCAGAGGCTGCGGGCAGCCTCACAACCCAGCGCTCGACCGCTGTGCCACCGGGGAGGCCCTGAAATGTTTCTTTCTTTTGTCATTCTGTCCTCCCCTCCCAAGTATGAAGCACTTACTTCTGATTATTGTTTGACATAAATGATTATACCAATAATATTTTTAGTTTCTTATTGCAATTTATTAAAAGACACTATTCCAAGTATGAAATATTCTGCATCATCTCAGCATAGATTGACATGTATTTCTAATATTTCAGTGACTTGTTCTGTTCTTAGTAGTCATTACACTGAGCTCTGGAAAGAAAAAAAAGAAGGGATTCTAAGAAATGCAAGCAATTGTGCTTTCAAATTCAAGCATGCTGAGCAAATTTCTTGCCTATGAACTGCACTGGGAAGGCCTTTTCTAAAGCTCCCTGGTGTAGACAGGCAGACAAATATCTTTTGGAATGAATGCTGTCTACGAAACTATCCTCCATTATTCCCAAGTCTTTCCAGGGTTAGCTCCCACTGGCAGCTACTTCAGGCTACACCATACAGCATCCAAAATAAAAATTTTGCAAGATGTCTTTGCTTTTCTGTGTCTTACTAGCTCATGACAATAAATAGAATGGTGATGCAGAATCTTATTTTATGAAAAATGATGCAACCATAGAGTCTCTGGGCAACGAAAACAGATAAAAACCATTGATTTTTTGAAAGTAACTTGCACATTTAGAAATAGGGTTTTGTGAAAGTAAAACAGCACTAAGTAGAAAAAGGGGCACAACCCACAGAATATCTTGATGGAGAAAGTCAAGGAAATACAAATTCTAGATGTTTTTTCTTAGAAATATGTTGAATTGATTTTATAAATTGTGATTACACTTTGGGAGTGTAAATAGAGAATTATGTTCAAGACTTTTTTCTGAATAATTTTCTTAGGTAAAATACATGCCTTCTAATTGCTTATTTCTAAGATGCTTTTGGACTGTATGATCCTATATCATTATCAGGTAGCAATTTATATTTGAAGTTAAAGGGTAATACAGGGTTAATGACCTGTGAGGAGTGACAATATCAAAGAGAACACTATGATATTATAAAATATGGAAACTAATACTTAAGCTCCAAAAAAAAAAAAAAAATGAATTGCTGAGTTGGATCTTTTCTGTGATACATTACATCTTGTTTGTTTGAAACTGATGCTGCAAATGGACCCCTAAATCAACTTTTCGCCTATACATTGCTAAAGATGGAATTGGGGGAGGGGAGTTTCCCTCATGTTTTACTCCTCTTCAACTTTGTTTTGAAGGCCTGTGTTCACTAATTTGCATTATTTCTAAGGAGGCATTTAAATTCAAATGATTCTATGGGATATTCAGAGCAAAACAGTAATTGTGTTTTCAATGCTGTCTTTTCCTATGGCATGTCTGGAAAACCCATGTCTCTCATATAAACCATATACTGCAAGAAGAATAGTATGCCTTCTCAGTAATTTATCACTTTCTGTATGATAGAAAGTCTCATTTTCTAAAAGAAATATCAGAAAAGTGAAGGAAAGCACTTTGTACATTATTTTATCATTTTATCAAGAGCAAAAGGAACGGTTTAATATTTCCTGTAATTCTACTCTCTCCTTCTGCATACAAAGTAAGTTGCACAAGTTCAAGACTAACAGTTCCTAATTGAAATGCTAAAAGACAAATATATAGTGTAATTATCCAGTTTGAAGTTTAACATTTTTGAAGATATTTCAAAGTGAAAAAATCTGTTCAGAGTCTTAACACATGTCATATTATAGAAAGAAATGAGCACTGATTTTTCTAGATATTTTCAGTGCCTAACAAAATATGGTATTTTATCTTGACTTTGTAACCATGCACCATATTTTTTAACAGATGCCATTTCTCTTCTGATTACTGTATCCCATTATGAATTACCTCTGTTGGGAAGAGGGATGGGGGGAAGCATTTTATCAAAACATAAATCCATCCACCTGAAATATGCTATGGTCTGAAGACAATAAAAAAATTATGCACGTACAATAATCTATCTTTGCCAATTTGAAAAATCATCAAATCTTTAGAGCAGAAATACTGAGACCTTGGGAGACACCATAAAACCATTAGACCAGTATATTTATACTTCTAAAGGTGGTATCTTCTGCCCCAATAAAATTTTTCCATATATACAAACAATAATGGTAAAAATGTAAATTGAAATATCAATAAAATATAACGTTTTTCTTGTATTATTGCTAAAAAAGATGTTTTAAGCTACAATGATGTTAGAAATTGCTATCATATTGTACATAGCATGGCTTCTAATTAGACTTGTCAGTCACTGATTGATTACTACCATAAGATGGAAAAGCAATTGCATCCCAGCAATTACATTATCTTAAGGGTACAAAATGCAATGTTCTGCTCTCAGCTGTCAGCAAGATTTCACTGAATGAAGGTCTGTTCTATCACCACAGGCTGTTCAAAGGCCCTTCTGAGTACCTAAATGGCACATTAAGCTCTGGAAATATTGCTACTGGAAAGAAAAACGTAATAGAGTGAAATTGACTAAATTTTAATTGATGAATGAGAAATCACATGGATCTGCAGCCTCACATTCTGTAATTTTACGAAAATATGGTCCATGGAGACATGCAAATTTATTGTGGTTCCATCTTTCATATGCTTCCTTTCTCATCTTCCCTCCTCTTCCATTTACACTGTCTCCATGTAATAAATGCCTCCACTTTTGTGAGGAGATACATGTGTTCATATACTGAACTTGGCATTTTGCTTATGACACTTCAAACATATTCAGTGGATATTTACATTTTTAATGTATTCTGGCAAAATAAGTATTATATTTTTCCTTTTCCTGAAAATGAAATATTGTTGTCAATAATTAATGACTCAAGATAAATATTAAATATGATTTTTCATTCAAAAAATGTTATTTGGGGATTATATTCTTTCCAGTAGCACAATTTTAGAGGTCTCTTTCATGTTATATAGTGTGCATTATGATATATTAGGAGGATATGACTTAGGAACTCTATAATCATTAGAGCAGCTGCAATTTAATGTATTTGGTGGAAATAAAACCAGATACTTGTTTGGGAATATGATGAAGAAGCTTTAAGCAGAGGCTTATTTTTAACTTACCTTTCTTTTAGCTTTGTTTAATAAGGAATGTTTGGTGACATTCTTGTTACTCCTTCTGTAAAACTAACCACCCAAAAATTTAGAGTGGAAAAAACATAATTGTATTATGTTTAAGGATGCTGTAAGCTAAGAATTAAGACAGGACAGATGGCAGTTGTTGTATGAATCCTAGGGCTCACCTGGGAAGATTTGAACAGCAGGAGACTGGAATTATCTAGAGCTTTCTTCCCATGGTTTTCATGAGGGATGACTCTGAACAGACAGCTTTATTTGTCAACTGGAGCTCCTCCATGTGACCTTCCATGTAACTTGCTATTCTTACGATGTAATGTCCTGAGGACAAGGATTCATTCTAAGCAGATCCAGAGTAAACTATATGGGCATTTATAAATTAACCCCAGTCACATAGTGTCACTTCTTCTGGATCCTGTCTGTTGAAGTAAATTCAAATCTCATTCATACTCAGGAAAAAAAAAGGGACATAGAACCAACTCTTATGTAAAGAAGGTCAAATAATTTACCACTATTTAAAGGAAAAAAAGAAAAAAACACTGATGTTTCATCTAGTCACAGGTTGTTTATATTTGTTACAACTGAAAATAGAATCAGACTCTTAAGACTCCCAAAGTACCTAAACTCTTTATGGAATTATGATCAAATTCATGACCTAGGATTCTGTCATCTAAATATGGTCCAGATGTGAATGTGACTCCTTGGCTTGATCCCTTTAACACAGACTTGAGTATAGTTTTCCCTCAAGCTGAAGAATGGTGAACTAATAATACTTGTTCTCTTGTCCCACATACCCAAACAACAGGTTTAGAATAATGAAAGTGGCATAAGTTCAAATATGGAAGTAAGGTAGGGAGGAGAGGAACAGGAAGGACACAGCCATCACTGGCCCACATCACCTGAAATCCAGCCAGTAGGAGCTGCCAGCTGAGAGATTAGAGCCCATTCCTATTTCCTGGCTCCTGTTCTTGGAATTCCCTGTGACTGTCAGCTCTATCCTCCAGGCCTTTTTCTGTTCTGAGTCATTTTCCCTTTTTTTGTGAAAGGTAGCCCATGTTTATAACTAAGTGCCTGTTTCAACCTGAATCCTTGAAAAAGTAGGGGGTCCAAAGTTTTAATTTTTCATTTCATTTAATTGTGTGCTTCCTCTAACCCTTTCAGTTCAAGTTGGTATATTCATCATAATACTTTGCTTCTTGTGTGCAGATTCATATTTCACTCCATCAGATAAAAGCCACATCTACAAATGTTTCTTGCTCATTCTCCCTGTACAGTTGCTGTGAAACAAAATAGTAAGTATTTTAGAACCACTAGTATTTAACAAAGCAGGTCTGAGAGAGACTTTACATACTGAAGGGGTTTATGAGGCACACCTAAGTCTTTCAGAAGTCTTACAAAATAAGACTTTGCTTTATTTTCACCCTGAAACTATTTTCCTGACAGCATCTGAATTTGCCTTGAGGCCTTTCACTACTTGAAAATATTCTATTGGAGAGAACAGACGTGGTGGCCAAAAAGCTTCTCCTGCTGGCTGAAGCTTAATGACAGATACTCCCAGATGCTGCACTCAGACTCTATGGAATATGATCACCATGTGTTTCTCTTGGGATGCTCTCAGTGACCACAAGGGGCAAGGTTACTAAGGGAAACACTTTCCTATGAAAGGCAGGACTCCTAATGGCAAATGTGCTCAAGAACTCCCCATCTGGATAGCTGAAATTTCTCAGAACTGGGTGGTTTCTGATAATCTGCCTCCCCAACAAGATCTCCTTCAAGGGGTCAGAATTGATGGTTTTCCCACCTCCTCTAGCTTCTTCAGTCTTTTTCTTCACAATATTTTTTCCAGTAAATCTCTTCCCCATTTAATCCTCTTTTTCTGTCCACTCCTTAGGGTAACTGAGTAACATAAACAGCTTTTAAGAGTTAAAACTATCAAGGCAGAGAAGGCTAAGTAGAAATAATTGCAACTTCTTCTCCCCTGATAGTAAATAAAAAGAGATGTCATATTCTGTGACAGATAGTGGTTAGAGTTTTCATTAATGATTTAAGATGCAGGGCTGGGGGGCCTCCCTGCTGGCACAGGGGTTAAAATCTCAGTGCTATGAAGCTATCGCCAGCCACTACCCCCTGAGTTCAATCTCTAGCCAGAACTGGTGTGTAGGCCAGACGTGGGTATAAGGGGTGATAGTATTCACCAGAGACAGAGAGGGGAGCAGAACATGCAGAATTACTGAAATACACTTTAATGGGAGAAGAAGGCAAGACAGGAAAGTTCTGCTTTGCCATATGTGGGTCAGTTCCCTGGCCAGGGATGGAACACAAGCCATAGCAGTGATAGAGCTAAGACTTAACCCCTAGGTCAACAGGGCGGTCCCTTAATGCCACACATTTAATTACACAATATCAGAAAATCTTATTCTGTAATGGCACCATTGATTGCAATTCTTTAAATGTTTTCCAGCAGACAGGATGACAGTGGCAGATAAAATTTGTCCATAATTTATGTTTGGCCTTGAAATCTCAAACTTTATCCTTGGCAGCTTATATTGTTAGTTACTTTTGTCATTTGTTTATTTTTGGAACGTTACTGGACGTATCTACAAGTTGAGAAATCCATCATTTATCAGTTTATAATTCTATTCAGGAAAATTGATGTTTCATGAAAAAAAACTTTTTAGTTTAACTCACAAATTAATCACACAAGGACTTATCCTTTGGACGGTCATTCTACTATGTGCTAGAGAGGGGCTGTGTGCATACTTTGCATTTTGTCACAGAGATATTATAGATGTGCACTCAAAGGTTGAGCTTTAATAATGTTGATACTTTTTATAACATCACTAAGAGCATTTACAAAGGAAAGCTGTCATTGTGTTCTTGCAAAACTGAAACAATTAAAAATACAACTACTAGTGTATATGCTTTGATTCCTACTAAGGTAAAAGCAGTTTTACCCACTACTGTCTTTTAACTGTTTTCATTCTGTATTCCTTTCGCTCTTTGGATGTACTTCTTTCATTGCATGCTTGGAATAGGAAAAACTATTTCTTTTCTGCCATAGTCCCAACCCCTGTGAATTTAGTACTAATATTTCATTTTATTCCATATTCCGATTCAACCATCCCGGTGATTCCCAGATAGACTAGTTCAACAGGTATTTATTGAATGGGTAAACTGATAGGTATTGTAAATGGAGACAATATATGTAATAATCTAGTTGATAATTCTCATTAAGTCTTCTATACAGCTATATACAATGTTAGGTTATAATATATGTGTAAATTTTAATTTAGATTTACCAATATAAGAGTAATCGTTTGCCTTACAAGAAAATACATATGTGTGATTTTATTTGAATTATTGATTTACTTGCCTCCCTTACAGTAATGGAACTCCTTGCAGACAAGGAATATGGCTTATTTGAATGCTCAGAGTCTAGCATAGTTTCTGCATGAATTAGTCATTAAAAATTGGTTGCTGATAAATAAATGTATTAATAAAAGATCTTTAGATAAATGTGTCATTCACACATAAAGAAGAAAGATAACAGTTGTGCTGCAACAACTGAACATCCACATGCAAGAAAATAAATCTAGACACAGTCCTCACACATGTCAAAAAATTAACTCAAAATAGATCACAGATCACCATGTTACACTACAAATCTATAGAACTTCTATAAAACAACGCAGGAAAATTTTTGAATGAACTTGAATTTGATAATGACTCTTTAGATACAATACCAAAGGCAAGTTCCATGAAAGAAATAATTGATAAACAGGACTTCATTAAAAATGAAAAGTTCTGTTGTGCAAAGGACATTGTCAAGAGAGTAAAAGACTGGGAAAAAGTATTTGCAAAAGATATGTCTGAAAAAGAGGCTATTAGGTAGAGACAACAGATTGGTGATTGCCAGAGGCAGGGAATGGAGAGATGTACAAAATAGTTGAAGGAGGTCAAAACAGTTCAAACTACAAACCACCAGTTATAAACTAAATATCATGGGATATAATTACAGCATAGTGACTATAGTTAGTGATACTGTATTATATGTTTGAAAGTTTCTATAAAGGTTTGTATTAAAAGTCTCATAACAAGAAAAAATATAGGGGCCTCCCCGGTGGTACAGCAGAGTTGAGCGCTGGGTTGTGAAGCTGCCCCGCAGCCTCTGCAGTGCTGGTTCGATCCCTGGCCGCCGGGGGAAGGTCCCATGTGGCGTTCAGACCTCTCCTGCCGCCCGCTACTCCCCTCAGCAGTGTACTTCGTCAGTCTGCCTGTTCTGTTCCCCACTCTGGCTCTGGTGAATTCTCTCACCCTCCCACACTTCTGACTGTACCCAGTGCTTGTATAAATAAATAAATAAATCTTAAAAAAAACAAGAAAAAATATATAATTATGCATAGTGATGGATTGTCAACTAGATGCATTGTCATGATCATTTCACAATTTATACATTATATAAAGTTATTTTGATGAATGCCTAAAATTAATATAATGTTATATGCCAATTATTTATCAAAAAAATAATACCCAGGATATACAAAAAGTCTTAAAATACAACAACAATAAAATTAATAACTGGATTGAAAAATGGGCCAAACACTTCACAGACACCATTCCAAAGAAGATATACAGATAACAAAAAAGCTTATGAAACTATGTTCCACAACATATGTCTTTTGGTAAATTCAAATGAAAACAACAAAGAGAATCCACTACATACCTAATTACAATGGCCAAAATCAGAATACTGACATCAAATGCTGCTATGATGTAAAGCAACAGAAACTCCCCCTCATTGCTATTTGAAATGCAGAATTGTACTGCCATTTTGGAAGACAATTTTATAGTTTCTTGTAAAAAAGTGAATGTATTTTTACCAGATAGTCCAGCAAACACATGCCTTGGTACTTACCCAAAGACATTTTAAATGTATATGCACACAAACACTTGCACACTAATATAGCAGTGTTATTTAAAATTGCCAAAACTTGGAAGCAATCTAGGTATCCTTTGGTAGGTGAACAGATAAATAAGCTGTAGAACATCCAAACAAAGGAATCTTCAGCTATGAAAAGAAATGAGCTATCAAGTCATGAAAAGAGATAAGGAAGCTAAAATACATGTTACTAAGAATCCAGTTTGGAAAAGTTACATTCTTTATGACTAATTATCTGACATTCTGGAAATGGAAAAACTATGGAGACAGTAAAAAGATTAATGGGTGTTAGGGGTTATGATGGGTATAGGGGAGAGATAAATAGGCAGGACAGAGGATTTTTTTTTTTATCGGCCTGTCACATAGTTTCTGATTTTTTTTCTTTTTTTTTATATTTTTATATTCCCCATACAATTGCAACCCCCTGATTTTGACCCCAATCTCTCCTTTCCCCACCCCCCCCCTAAAGTGTGTCTCTGGTTCATAGATGTTTGTTGATTTTGATTTTTTTCTTTCTTATAGTTATTCTTTTCCCTGGTTCCTTATTTACGTTTTCTAGGTTCCTGTTATTAGTGAGAACATCCAGTATTTTTCTTTTTCTTTATGGCTTATTTAGCTGAGCATGATCCCTTCTAGCTCCATCCATGTTGCTGCAAATTGCATGTGTTTATCTTTTTTGAATGCTGAGTAATATTCCATTGTGTATATGTATCATATCTTCTTGATCCAGTTATCAATTTTTGGGCATTTGGGTTGTTTCCAAAGTTTAGCTATTGTAATTTCACAGGACAGAGGATTTTTAAGGCAGTCAGTTACTCTTTATTATATGATAAAGGTGGGCACCCATCATAGATTTATTCAAACACATAGCATGTAGAACACCAAGAGTGAATCCTAATTTTAACTGTAGGCTCTCAGTGATAGTGATATGTCAATGCAGGTTCATCAATTGTTATACTTTGGTGGAGATTGTTAATAATGAAGGAAGCTATGCATGAGTGAGGGCAGCAGGTATATGTACCTTCTGCATAATATTGCTGTGAACCTAAATCTACTCTAAGAAACAAATATTTAAAAAAGAAGAAATGAATTTTTCTCATATACTGTTATCTACTGAGTAGAATCCATACTATATAGATTGCAAAATGTGTTTACACAGGAACCTAAACTGTATAGATTACAAAAATATTCATACAGAAACTTTATAATAAGCTAATTAAAATACAATGTTCAGCTATTATTAAGCATTTTTTCACTTGTCATTGCTGTACATTTATGATAATGTTAACCTTATAGATCTCTTTACTGTTAAACAGTAACTTTTGATAAACCTTTGAGTTCACAGTATATGCATACAAATGGATATATTCATAATTAGTTGAACACTTGGATAGCAATATCACACTATTAAGATTATAATAGAACCAATACCTAACATGTAAGGACTATGTTCTAAAATTGGTGCCAATGGTCAATATTAAATATTTCCTTATCTTAACAGCTATTTGATGGCCATACAAGTACTTCTATTTTCACAAAAGGAAACTGAAACAGAAAAATCAAATAATTCATAGAAAACCACATCATTAGCAATTAGAGCTAAGATTTGAACCCAAGTGAACTAAGTCCCTCAAGCTCTTAAATACTATATTGTAATGTCATCCTCTCTGCAAAAGTAACCATTAAATATCATCAGAAGTATATTTTATTAAACATTCTAAATTAGACACTAACTTTTTAATGGTTTATAACCCAACAGGCCCAACAATATAAAAAATGGAGGTTGTGCCATCGTATTGGCCTTAATGGCTTGCTTTACAAGATGATGTGAGATCCTATAACCATAATGCTTTAAATTTCCCTGCCCCTGTATTGGTCTAACAATTTACTGGGTCCTCTTTGCACTCACCACTAGCTTCTAGTATCCTTAAGCATTGTCAAGTATGTTAATTAAACATGTCTTTTTTCATCAGTTGTTACCAGTTGTGATGTTAATTTTTAAGTTAACTTGGAAGTGTGCTTAAATTATATTAATGTTTAAATCAGTGAACTTAGGATAAAGCCAAATGCCCTCCACAATGTGGGTGGGCCTCATCAATTGAAGGCCTCAGAACAAAAACATAGGCCTTGGAATAAGACAAATTCTCCAACAGATTACATTTGATTTTGTCTGTACCATCACCATTCCTGGGTCTCCAATCTACCTTTTATTAGTGCAGATAGAACTTCTCAAGATCTATAACTGTGTGAATCAATTCCTATAATACATCAATGTACATCTATCTATCTATCTATCTATCTATCTATCTATCTATCTATCTATCTTTCTATCATCTCTCTTTGGAGAACCCTGACTAATTTGTCATCATTCCCAAGTTAATGGGTAATTTGCAACTAAGCAGAGCAAAAAGCTACTCCATGTTTTGCAGCACTATGATGGAAAGTTCCTAAAACCAGAGCTTTTTGTGTACAGTGCTTTGCTTCTTTTCTAATTTTCACTATTTTTAACTGTAGTCCTTTCCTCCCTGGTATTTATGGGCTTGAACCAGAAGTTCTCTTCAATGGAATCATGATTTTCCTCCAATGATGAATCTGATTTGCACAGTCAGCTCCTATAAAAACTTCTTTTCCTCTTGGGATAAATTAACTCCTGTGGTTGGTGTCATGTTTTATAGTCACATTGTTTTTTCAGACATGCTCCAGACAATTTTGTTCCCAAGCAGAGTTCTTTCCTGAGAATTTCTTCAGAGGTCATGACAAGGAAGTTCTTGGAATGTTCTATCAGGACTTTAAGAACTCTCCAGCATGAATGCCAACAATCACCCCTTACATTTGTTCATATCCCCACCATTCATATTCTGTACCTTTCTTCATTTTTCTTTTTGACCAGATATCTAGCATGAAATACTAAAGCCCCACTAAATTTCATATAGATAATTTTACCAAAAGTTTGTTTAAGTAGGAAGAGTTCTCTACATGAGGGTTAAGGACATATTCTACCCTTGAATGTGGCAATGACCTGGCAAATATGTGTAACATGCGGTCTAGCCATGAAGAGTATATTTATGAGGCAGATATTGATATCTAAATGTCTGAAAATATCCAGCATATATAAATATATTTATCATCATTCCATAAAGAGATGATATTGGAAAGAAAAAGTAAGAATAGAAGAACATGTAATCTAAAAATAAAATCTGTTTAATTTTTTTTTGAGACAGTGAATAATGAAAGCTAATTAAGGCTTAATGTTTAACTAGGTAAGGTCACAGCTGTATTTTTTATTTTCCTCCTGTTATTAAGTCTTCTAGAAAGAGGTGGAATTTCAGGACCTATTTGAGGATCAGAAAAGAAAATGCACTTAGCACTACAGGGGATATAAAGAAGATTCTGCAGACATTAAGACAACTTTACTACTACCTACACATTATCCTTTTTATAACAATAGCCACATAGTCAATGAGTCATCCAAAGCAAATGTATAAAGTGTGCAGCAAACTTTGAATAAAATAGATCAAAAGACTTACCTTCTCTCCACCAATACCCAGAACAAAGATATCAAAATTGAGGATATAGAAAATAAAATGTGGTGGGTAGAAAATTTACTACCATTGCCAACTCAAAAATTTCCAAGTGAGTCAACCTTAGTCATCTGTTGTTCAAAAAGACACCTCAATTATGTCCTTCTGGGTGCCTTCTGGGTGATTTTAGGAAGTAGTAGTACTATGGATCTGACTGTGAGTTAAACTAAATGTTTACCACATTAATATTAGATATGTGAGCATTTAATTGATATCATACAGGAAACATTTTCTTGTTTACTGAATTCTCTGATCCTTTTTAAATCCTAAAATACAATTGTTACAAGTAAAATCTATTCTATGTGCTAAAGCATCCAAACTTAAAAGTCAGTCTTCAAATAATTCAATTAAGTTTTCTGAAGAGCAACTTAGGTATGAAATGCTCGTTTTGAACCTCTTCTTAGTGGTATAATTAATTTGAACCAGAAAATTTAATATACAATGATAGAATTTTAATAATGATATTTGTGTATGGTCTAAAAATGAGCTCCTTTTATAGTGTAACAGAAATTACTGTTCCAATATTTTTAAGCCTTCTTTTCTTTTTTTTTTCCATATATGTATTACATCATTCTTCCTTTTTGTACAATGTATGCTTTCTCCTCTCAGGTGTAGGCTCCTTAAAATTTTTACCATCAATTTTCCTGTGCACCATCACCATAGTCCCTTGTACGCTTTCCTCCCCTGTTTTAATCCTTCTCCTACCCATCCCCTACAGAATGTCTCTGTTTTATATTTGTCTGTTAATTTTATTTTCTAAGTTATTATTTTTTTTCCTGATCCTTTATTTGGTTCCCCTACATTCCTCTTATAAGTGAAGTCATCCAATATTTTTCTTTTTCTTTCTGGCTTATTTCACAGAGCATATTCCCTTCTTGTTCCATCCACATTGCTGTGAATGACATGAGTTTATCTTTTTTAATTGCAGCCTAATATTCCATCATGTATATAATACATATTCTTGATCCAGTCATCTACTTTTGGGCATTTGCATTGTTTCCATATTTTACCTATTGTAAATAGTGCTGCAATACACATCCTTTTGAATTAATGTTTTGTGTCCTTTGAGTAGATTCCTTGGAGTGGAATTGCTGGGTCATATGGAAGCTACATTTTTAGTAGTTTGAGGAAACTCCACACAGCTTTCCATAATGGTTGGGCCAGTTGCATTTCCACCAGCAATGGAGGAGGGTTACTTTTTCTCCACATACTCTCCAACACTTGTTTCCTGTTTTTTAAAGTGTGTCATTCTCACTGGTGTAAGGTGGTATCTCACTGTGGTTTTGATTTGCATTTCTCTAATTACAAGTAATGTTGAACTTTTTTTTATATACCTGTTGGCCATTTTCATTTCATATTTGGAGAAGTGTCTTTTTAGTTCTTCTGTCCATTTTTTGACTGGATTGTTTACTTTGTTTTTGTTGAGTTGTATCAGCTCTTTGTAGATCTTTGTGATTAGTCTCTTATCAGTTGTATTGTGTGCAAAAATTTCCTCCCAGTCAGTAGGGTGCCTCATTGTTTTAGTTAATGTCTCTTTTGCTGTACAGAAGCTTTTTAGTTTGATGTAATCCCAGTTGTTCATCTTTACCTTTACTTTCTTTGCTTTGGGTGATGTGTCTTTAAAGATATTACTGAGATGGATGTCATGCAGTGTTTTGCCTATATTTTCTCCTATAAATCTTATGGTTTCAGGTCTTATGTCCAATTCTTTTACCCATTTTGAGTTGGTGTTTGTGCATGGTGTGAGGTAGTAGTCTAGTTCATTCCTTGGTGTGTAGCAGTCCAGTTTTCCCAGCACCATTTATTGAGCAAACTCTTCCTTGTTGGGTGTCCATTGAATATTCTTTGCTCATGGATTAGTTGTTCATAAATATGTGGGTATATTTCTGAGTTTGCTATTTGATTCCATTGGTCTGTTTGTCTAAAATCTTATTTTCTGAGTTAAATGGTGAAAAATTCTGAAAAACATTTCTGTGCTTCTCCATACATATTCCTCAGTCCTTCATGATTAAAATGTTTCCTTTCAAATTATATGTCTTGCTACCCATAGCATTATTAATTACTAAACATCATAAAAATTTTAAAAAATCATGATGATATTTCAACAAATGGAAAGTAGTGCCAATGTATTCCATTTTTCCTCTTGGTGCTTATTTATGACTCCTTTGAAATAATACTCATACTCCATGGCAGACACTATAAGTTACATACACAATAGCCTTTCCTTGCCAAATTGTCTTTGTTAAACTAAACATACATTTACTCAGACATCAAATGGCTACCTGATTTAGGAAGATGTGTTTGTTATTGTACTTAGGTAGATCATGATTCTCAATTACTAAATATCATGGCAATTCTACTCCTTGCAATCCTGGTTGATTTACAAAGGACTTTATCATGCAATTCCAGACAAGGGCAGTGTTGAGGAAATTTTCCAGGAGTTTAGAGGAAAGATTTAATACCAATTACAGGGGTCCACATTCTCTCTGCCTGCATTTGGCATTTATGTGGTGTATGAAGGTGGGATGCTGGGAGCAATTCAACTATTGTAACACCAAAAGGGAACACCTAGCCAACAGGACACAGATGCTCATACAGAAATATAAAGGATCTAGGTATCTTATGATTTCATTGAATTTTGGAAACTCCTCCCTTTGGGATTCTTGTTATATGAAATCACGTGTTCTTATTATCAATGCAAGTTTGAATTTGATGTGTGCTACTTGCTATTGAAAATATTCTGATTGATATATATTACATGTAGGACCTATGAATATTTATTCCCCTTTTTCACTTTAGTGTCAAATGTGTGTAGTATTTAAAGGCAATGAATTCTTTTTCTCTGAGAAATTCAACATTCTACAAGATAACCTTTGGTGGAGCTGTTACCAGGCATATTCTGAAAGCATATGCACTTTCCTTTTAGATATTAAATCTGAAACTAGGAATTCCCATCAAACTTTGGCTAATTTACAGTAGGGCACTGTATTTTAAAGTGTAAACGGATGAATAATGTTGAATTAATTTGCCTTTAAATTTGGATAACTTTTTAGAAGAACTAAAATTATTTTATATATACATATATATTACATTGTTTATCTTATAAACACTTTATAATCACTTTCAATATTATGCAAATGGTAGATTTTTCATCTAAAAGTCTCACTAAACTTTCAGAGAACAACTTAGACACTACAAAATTTCTTGTTTGAGCAGATGGTCTTTTGCTTAATGCTCTAGAACATAATTCTAACTCCGGTGAGTCGTTTTAGTAAGAAAGAATTTAAGTGTTCCACCAGGTGATTGGTCAAATGACCAGTTAGTACCAGTTAAAGTGTAAACCACAAGCATAAATCCACCTAGTGACCCATGAACAGTTAAACTATTCTTGCATAACAGTGTTTCTAGTAAAGTAGGTGTTGAGCTAAGATTTCAGAAATTTGCATGAAAAAAATATTTCTCATTGGTTGACGTTTTGGCCAGTGGCAATTATTATATGATACAGGTCTCTCTTAAAACTAGTCATTCAACTATTTCAAACATCACCTCTCAGCCTTTTGGCTAAGAGCAAGTGCAAATATTTTAAACAAACCACAAATAGCTGAAGTGAGCAAAGTCATTTGAATTACAACCTTCAACATGTTGTGAAGTTAGATTTGCACTGCCTCAACACCAGATTTAAAATCAATTGAAATGACTAGAGAAATGATATTTGCATCTCACATATTCATAGGTCATTAGATTTAATAGTGTGTAAACATCATATTTAAAACATCATTTTTATTGCCTATCCATCCACTCTCAGCAGCCAAAACCTTTTGTATTCAAGTAATTTTAGTAGAAAATGTCACATTTGAATGTAGTCATGAATCCACTTATCTTCTCTTAGAAAAATTTGAAAGCTTCTGTAATTTATCCATTCAATTTCAGTGTAGTTCATCCCAAGTTCCTTTTGTAAAAAATAAGTCTTTTAGGTGAAACTTTTCACAACTACTGCTTCCACAGTTTTAGTACATAACATAGTTTTGTTTTGTAAAAAGGATCTTGAACTTTCAACTCTGTCTTCTGTGGAAAGTTACCAATAAGTAACTCATACTCTTATAGAAATTAGAAAGTAGGGGCAGTGAATATGTTTAGAACCCTCAAAAAATGTTGCTGCTTATTCTCTGTCTGCTAATGAATCTACTGGGTATATGCTTTATATAAATTCCCAGCTTTTCTTTCATATCCTTATTAATGATAATGTATAATCACTTATTGATAATGTAATTAGTGAAGACTAATGAAGTCCTCCAAATGCACCAGTGACCTTTCAGCAATTTTCATATATACATACAACTTCCTAATATGGTAACTTGTTTTCATTCCCCACGTGTGCTTTGATGAATTTGCTGACAGTTTACATAAACAAACCAAGTGTTAAGTGATACAGTAAGGAAGCTATACTGGCCATATACACAACAAGAATTAGTGCACTCAGAGTAGGTTTTGCTGTGGTAACAAATGACCCCAGGGGCTCTGAAGTTTAAAAAAAACAAGGATTTATTTTTGGGCATAATCTGTTACAGTATAAAGCAAATGTTCAGGAAATCAAGGAACCCTAAAATTGACTCTGCACTCATCATATGATTTTCCCATATCAGCTTGAGGCCATGTCTGCTGTTGTCTTAGGGAAAAGAAGGCTGGAGAGTAGTGTGTAGACTTTTCCAAGCTTTGACTAGATGTGACACATATCACTGCTTCCCACACTCCATAGGCCAGAACTTATCATATGGCCAAGAAGACTAGGAGGAAAAGGTACAGATTAAATATTGGGTAAGTGCAACTGTTGCCAACACAGTTGAAATCCAAATATATTAATTCTTCAATAATAACAACAATAAATTCTGCTAACATCCCAGAAAGGAATGAATGGACACCAGGTGATTATAAGTTAGATGAAACAACCCATCACATGGTAAACTGGAACTCTTTTGATTTATTGATATCATAATTTTCTACACTAAGAAATAAATTGAATTCTATATATGAAGTGTCAAGAAGTGTTAACAGACCAGACAATAAATACATATTACTATCTCACTTGCCTGTAGAAACCTCCCTTTCTTCCTCTCTTATTTCACACTGCCTAGAACTAAAATTTAAATAAAAATGTCTTTATTTTAAAAGAATACATTTAATATATAAGCTTAATAAATCATAACGGCCTCATATATAACTCATGGTCACATGACCCATTCCTACTCTCTATAGGAGAGAAAATAGAGAAATGTCAGTCTTTATTTTTTTTTTTAATTTATTTGTTTTTATACAAGAGCTGGGGTATAGGCCAGAGGCACAGGAGGGTGACAGGATTTACCAGAGACTGAGTGGGAGTAGAACAGGCAGACAGACCAAAATACACTGCTGAGGGGAGCAGTGGGCACGACAGGAGAGGTCTGCCTTGCCATGTGGGTTTCTCCCTGGCTGGCCAGGAATCGAACCCACACTGCAGAGGCTGTGGACAGCTTCAAAGTGTGGCGCTTAACCTGCTGCACCACCGGGGAGGCCCAAGACATCAGTCTTTAAATGATTATCCTTACCTTCTTGAACTTAGGCGTAGGACATATCTATATCTTCTGAATGCAAACTCTATCCTCACATCTTACTGACTTTGCCCTACATTTTGAAATATTTCTTACAATATTTTCTTCTTGCCCACTACACTGAGAACTCCTTAAGGTCAAGCAATGTTACTTTTTGGTATATGCTTGATTTGTACTGTTTAGGTCATTTCCTTGATACATGCAATCTGACCAGAAATTCACTGTCTTCAATACTCCAAAGGTCTGGAAAGAAACAGAATATATTTATACTTATGTATATTCTGATGTCTTGAGGTTCAGGTTCAAGTTATGTGAGTGATACCGGAAACTCGTTACTGAATAGCATCCACACTACATTATAACTCCTGAGATATGATAATTTTCTTGGATAAACCACTGATTACAAAAAGAAGAGGAATTGTAAAATGGTATCGACACTGTTCTAGGTATAAAACTTGCAGTGTATTACTTAATATTCACAACATGTTGACAAAGTTAGCTGGCTCAAAAACTTCAATCAAAAGCTCTCCAAAGTGAGTGTTAAACTGAGATCTGATCTTGCACAATCTGATCCAAATGCTGAGTATTTCCTCAATCCTACAATGATTGTACTCAGTAAATAAATTTAGTACTCTAGTAAGTGAAAAAATCATCATAGAAAGTGCATATTCCTCTTTCCTTCCCTTCCTTCTTGCATAATATATTTACCTTCACAGTGGGACACCTACTTTAGTTGGTGAAGTAGAAATCAACCTCTTATAGAACCAAGAATGTAGCAAATGACACTTAAACACATTACCAAAAAGACACCCAGAAACACAGATTGTAAAGTGGGGATGGCTTGTAAACCATCCAGGGATACGTACAGAAGCAAAATCATTTTCCATATACCAGGTATTACCAAATTATTTATAAAACTGGAGGTAATATATAAAGGGAAAAGGTATTTAAACTTAAGGCTGGAAGAAAACTGAAATAACTCAAGTTAGGGATAAAACTGCTTAAACTCATGGTTGAGGCCATGTTTTGGCCAAAAACACACCCACGAGAGAGCTGAATGTAAGGAAAAAGCAAACTTCTCAAGAGTTGAGACAGAAAGATTATGCCACGTATCCTGCAGACCTAATGTGATTATGGTGACCAACACAAAGAAAATTACTTAGGGCTGGTCAACCACTGTTATAACGTGGTCAACCACATTGGACACCAAACTGTTACAGGGCAACCTCAATACGAAATGGGTTGCCTGGCTGTGGGATCTCACCCAGGCACTTTAAAAAGAGCCAGCAAAAAACCAAGAGACCCCCAAGGCCCACATGTCTAGTTATATGTCAAACCTGGCTGCTTAACTCCACCTCAGTTCCCAGCAATCCTACCTTTGGTGGTGATGACATTATGGGATTTGTAGTTCTTGGTGTCTTGGATCTCTTTGGTCTGGAGTGGGAGTGGAGTCCATAAAACCTATTTGTGGAGTTTGTTCAGGTCATCCTTTCCCCCCAACACTAGCAGTAAGTCCACCAGTTGATGTTTTCTTAAATAAGCTTGTGGTGCATGCAGATTGCTATTTAAATAGTTACCCTAGAACTTGCCTCTGCTTTTCTTCTTTGGTTGGAAAAAGTCAGAAGGCATAACTATCCTCAAACTAGGTAAATATATTTTTGGAAAATCATTTAATTTGTAAGAATAGCTATCTCTCGTGTGTAGTGTGGAATCCCCAGCCACCTCCCCTTGTTCTTAGGGATAATGTCTTGGCACCCAGAGTTCCTGCTGGTCAAGCTAAGCCATAGAATCGGCAGGGGGCCTCTCACCAGAGCATAAGTCTTAGTATGAGGAACATACTGGAAAACCAGTATCTGCTGAAAACAGCAGGCAGGCATTATGCCCAGATTAGCATAACCAACTAGATTACCTTAACAGAAAGTTAAGTGTAAACAGGAACTAGAGATAGAACATTTTTATCAGCAGGAACAATGAAGACTCCTGTCCCATCACACCAAACCCTGAAGCCCACAAAGCAACAAAATTTCCTAAAAGGGAGTATATTCTGGAATAAGAAAGAGAAGGAAAAATAAGTAAATAAAAAAGGGAAGAAACATGCAGTTTTTTCTGTGATTTCCCAGCCTCCTTTCTATTACAGAACTATTTGTGGCAATTTCTTTTCTTCTCTTACCGAAGGTCAGAGATATAAATTGATGAAAACAAAGTTTCTTCAACTATGTATTAATTAATTCATTCAGTAAACATATTTATTGAATATATATTTATTGAAATTTTGAATGCCAGATACTGTAGGCACCCTGCACAATTGTGAGCACACTTACTAAGCTCTCTCAATACGCACTCAGAAGAAACAGAGATAGAATGTGGACAAAGGAACCATTATCTTCTCTCCATCTCTTTATTTTTTTTTTTATTTTTTTAAAGATATATTTTTATTTATACAAGAGCTAGGGTACAGGCCAGAGTTGTGGGAGGGTAAGAGGATTCACCAGAGACAGAGCAAGGAGCAGAACAGGCAGATGGACTGAAAGCCCTGCTGAGGAGAGCAGCGGGGGAGACAGGAGAGGTCTGCCATGCCATGTGGGATTCTCCCTGGCCGGCGGGGAATTGAAGCAGTGCTGCAGAGGCTGCAGACAGCTTCACAGCGCTGTGCTCAACCCACTGAGCCACCAGGGAGGCCTCCATCACTTTAAATATAACAAGGTGAACAGATTTCAACCTTCTAATAGATTTTTATTTTTTATTTTTTTAAAGATTTATTTATTTATGCATACAAGAACTGGGGTGCAGGCCAGAGATGCAGGGGGTGAGAACATTCACAGAGACATATGGGCAGCAGAATAGGCATATGTACTGAAATTCAGTGCTGAGGGGAGCTGTGGGCAAGACAGGAGAGGTCTGTTGCGCCATGTGGGTAGCTCCCTGTCTGGGGATCAAACTCGTGCTGTGGATAGCTTCATAGTGCTGTGTCTTAACTCCTTGAGCCACCAAGGTGTCCCCTCTAATACATTTTTAAATTGAGGATATTGGAGCAAAGAGCACATCTAAAATTTTCTAACACGATCGTGCCTCTCATTCTCCTCTAATAATCTTGGATCATTGTACAGATCAAAATATAAAGCAAACACTCTATCCACAACCCACATAATCACTGGTATCAAATTTTTGCAATAGTCTCTTATATCTGTTGTTCCATCTAAGCAGCATGCTTTTCCAACCAGTAAAACATGTTACTAATTTTGGAGTCAAATGGAGAGCAGAGAAAAGAACATTTAAGTGGATCTTTATGCTGAATAAGAAATGCCTTTTTGGTATATGCTTGATCTACACTGTAGGGATTACTCATTTGATACAGGTTTTATGGCCAGGAATTCACTTCAAAGTTTTAAGCAGGCATCAGGATGTGTTCATACCAATGTTATCAGGACCAGACTCAGAATTTTTTTTTTTTTTTTAAACTTGGATAAAGAAACAGACCAAACGTGGTTTAAGTTAAAATTTATGCCTATAGTTTCTGGGTATAACCAGTAGATTTTTCTGGCCAGTCAATTATCCCTGTGTGTATTTGGGTGCAAGTGGGGATTTTAATCCATCAGACATGTTGTCAAGGGATTCAAACTTTAGGCAGAGAATTCGACTTGACAACTTCTAATGAATGCATCCTAAGATTTATAGGGTAAGAAAATCATGGAATCAAAAAACATTATATGTTTAGGAAATAGTTCCTCAATATAGTTAGAGACAGTTTTTTATTTTAAATTTCAAATAACAAAAAAAAAATTGTCCTTTTGAAGAAAAAAATATATAATGACTTTAATTACGGATCTCAAAACACTAAATTTAATGTATTTCTAAGTAAAATTTGTCCTATATTTTGTATTGGTATTTGCAATTTGGCTGAAATGAAAATCTATTTTGAGATGAAAACTTGATAAAAGAGCTGCATAAGGAACTGTGTGTTTTGCATTTTTTTTTTTTTTGACATGCCTTAGTCAAAAAGTGAAATCTAGGCCTCCCTGGTGGTCTAGGGGTTAAGTCTCTAACACCACTACGGCCCACCACAATGGCCTATTCCTGGCCAGGGAGCTAAGCCACATGGCACAGTAGACCTCTCCTGTCTCACCCACTGCTCCTCTTAGCAGTGTATTTCACTAAATCCACCTGTTCTGCTCCCCACTCTGTCTCTGGTGAATCCTCTCACCACACATACCTTTGGCCTACACCCCAGTGCTTCCATGCAAAAATAAATAAATAAAATCTTTAAAACATAAAAATGAAATCCTTATCTCCTACCTTTAAAACTGAGTAGGTCTTTATGACTAAAATATAATGTGGTAAATAGAATAGGATAGGACAGGACAGGACAGGACAGGATAGGATAGGATAGGATAGAATAGGATAGGATAGGATGGGATATAATAGAACAGAATTGGGCAGAATGTGCAAATAGGATTTGGTAAAAGTGTTACTGTGTGACTTCCAGGGATAATACATTGGATAGGTCAATTTTTTTGTTGTTGTTTCTCTTGGGACACAGACCTGAGAGCATTAAGTCTTTGCATACACAACCCAACTACCCTAACCTGCCATATGGAGACACCAATTAGGGAGAGAGACGGATGCTCATGTAGCCCAGCACCAGAAGTTTGAGTGAGAAAGTCTGGATAGCCAACCTACCCTAGAAATAACTGGCCTTCCTGGGTCCTGACAATCTCCAGATTTGTGAGCAAAATAAATGGTGGCAATTGATTTAAATCACTGTTTTGGAGTGGATTGTTACAAAAAAATATACAACTGAAAAATATATATCTGTTATGCATTTTTATGCAATTCTTATCCATTGACATGAAAAGAGGAAGTCAGTGGAGGGATCAATATTTTTGATGTTCTCAACCCTAATTATAATTTTTCATTAACTAATTGGAGAAAATTCCTTTTTGGTAATTATGTGGAGCTATATCTCATGTATGAAATTAGTCATTACTCCATAAATATATATGGATAAATACAGATACATATATGCAAATATGAATCAAATACTTAAATTACTTAAGGAAATTTTTTTTTTTAATGAATAGAACAAAGCAAATTCTGTAATGCTGAGAAAAGTAAAAGTCTAACCTGCAAAAATCCTGGGGATAAATAACTACCTCCAGAAAGAATAAATGCCAAAATGAATAGTGAGTCAGTACCCAAAATTGTGTGTGAGGATTTAATCAACTAGTCAGGTGAATCAAGTATCTCCTTCCCACCTGAAGCTATCCAAATGACACATCCTTTTCAATATGTCAAAAGACTAACAAGAGTTTAAAAAATTAAAATCTTACTAACCTTTTCAAACATGTAACTTGTAAGTATGTAAATGAACTCTAATTGTTATTATTTGTTCATTCTATGCATAATCAGATAAACCATTTTAATCAATCTTATTTATTACCAGTTGATAAAAATCAACACTTTAATGTTGAGGTTGAAATTTCAGAATGCCTATGTCACTCATAACAAAACATAAAGTATCTTTTACAAAAAATAATAGTGAGGGCCTCCCCTGGTGGCTCAGCTGTTGAGCACTGGGTTGCGAGGCTGCCCGTAGCCTCTGAAGCACCAGTTCGATCCCCGGCCTCCTGCGAGGGGCCCACCAAAAATAAATAAAAATAAATAAATAAATAAACAAACAAACAAATAAATAAATAAAAGTGAAAAATAAATATTGCTAATACATTGTTGACTCCAGGTCCCGATTAAATTAAAATTAGGCAAAATATGGCCTCCCCTGGTGGTGCAGCAGTTGAGCGCTGGGCTGCGAAGCTGCCCGCAGCCTCTGCAGCACCAGTTCTATCCCCAGCCACTGGTGAGGGTCCCACATGGCGCGCAGAACTCTCCTGCCGCCCGCTGCTCCCCTCAGCCGTGTGTTTCAGTAAATCTGTCTGCTCCTCTCTCCCCTCTGGCTCTGGTGAATTCTCTCACACTTCTGCACTTCTGACTGTACCCAATGCTTGTATAAACAAACAAATAAACAAACAAATAAATAAATAAATCTTTAAAAAAAATTAGGCAAAATACATATACTTGCTCATGTAACATTCACTATCATCTACATTTGTTTGAAACAAAGAAATATGTGAGCTAACAATTCAACTTTATATGCATGGTAACATTTTTAAAATATATTTTAAAATGAGTTAACATGGTAAAAATGAATAAAATTTTAAAAAATCAAATATTTTGGCTCCATTCCTTTAAAAGCCTCTTTTAATGAGTTTGCAGCTTTGAATTCCAGATTTCCTGTAGAAATAAATTTTAATGTATACCCCTGTATATGCTGCTGTATTCCATTAGATATTTGAATTTAATCCTATAGATGTATTTCTATATATTTTTTAAAGTTGATGTTATTGATTCTCAATAAGTGTTCCAGAGTTCTTTGTGATTGTTGTATATTAAAAATTAGCCAATTTAAATGAACAGTGATTTTTAAAAAATAGTAAAATACCTACTTTGAAAAATAGAGACTAATTTGCAAGCCAAAATTTATCCTCAAGTTAATGCTTAAGTGTTGTCCTAAAAACCCTTCTTTCATTCCTGTAAGGAATGAATGAAATCTGTTTCATTAGATGAACAGGAGATTATTTACAGCAGTAAAAATTACAAGGTGATAAATATGAATGATGTCAAAGTTTAAATACCACAACCACTGTTAATTACCCATCCCCAAGTGATTATTAGAATTTTAAAAAGGAAATAAAAGTTGAAAGTTTCATGATATGACATATTGATAGTATAAATTATACAGTACAACAGTATAAGAGTGCCTCCAAGTGGCATTTGTCAAAATTCCAATATGAAAAATTTAAATACAATATCTAAATTTAAGCTTTAAGAACTAGACCCTAAAGGAACACTCTCACTATTTTCTTTCTGCTTCTTTTGGTGTAATCTTTATATTTGTGATTCAGTTTATTGGAAAGCCCTATGTCATAAATTGCCCACACTTTTGCCCCATTAATACTCAGATGTCTAGATTGTTTTAATACATTAATTATACTGTGTTGATATAATATTTAGGTGGCTGGTAAAAAATTATTTAATTTCTATTAAATTTGTACAATAGAGTCTGTTTTGGTTATTTATACTATGTCCCTTTCAGCATAGTCCTTTTCAGCACTATTCTTAAACATGTTGTCTGTATATACTAGTTTTTAAAGAATATGAGAGACAGAGGACTTTTCCTTTACGTATAGAATGTTAGTGTTGCAAGATCATCAAATTCTGCCACTACAATTTTACAATTAAATATAAGAGTTTAAGGAATGTTCCCAACGTCATCCTAGTTTGGGCCTTAATTAAAGCAATCATCTTCCCCAGACTTGGAATCCAGGTGTCATTCAAATATCATTTGATATGGCACCAAAATATGCCCTAAACAAATTGAAAAATAGATACATTTTTAGTATTTGGTCTTCTTAAATCTCAATAAAACCAAGAATACTAAAAAAATTTTAGAAAATACCTAAAGCTAGTGCTCAGGAACTGACAAATTGATAGGTTCTAAATAGATAATTTTTAAATTAATGAATGTGTAGTGTTTTGAAATTAGTCCAGTTTTTGTCACAGAACTGTGTGAATCAGTAGAATAGAAAACATTCTAGAAAAGTAGTGAACAGCTTATCACATAACTTAGAGAATAAATTTTGTTTGCGCTGAAGAGGTAACGTTTGTAAGTGAAAGTTATTTTCAAACTAATTCTCTTTGTAAATGCTATAATTTCCACTATTTTGTCATTCTTTTCATGATATTTACTCTAAATAACATATTTTGGTGTTTGTTTTTCCTTCTCTTATTTTGTACAAATCATTTCAGTAAACCATTCTTTTCTCTTTTCCCAAAGGTGTCATGCTGTTGCTATTCTTTCCAATTCTTTTTTCTTTTCCATCTCTTAATTGCTTTTTATGATTTTTTTTTCTTTCTTTCCTGCCACTTCACCTACCACTTTCTTGGAATGAGTTAGACTATGTCTATAATAAGATTTAAACTTTGGTCTCTGAAGAGCTATAATGTAGATATATTTAGAGTATTAAGTACAGAAAAGTGCCTATAGATTTTGAAATATACACATGGATAGCTGTATTTATCACATGAACTATTAACTTTGAATTTCTTTAATGTCATGATATACTATCAATGAAGCTATTTTGTTGTGAGATCAGTATAAAATATCCTAACTTTAATATTTACTCATATCTAAATCCAAATTGCCTTTTAAAGATTGAGCTCACACTTTATCAGTAGTTTCCATTAATTTCTTCAACTGTATGCTATTAGAAAAATTAAATGTGTTTAACTTTCTTGCCAAACTCTACCCATTTAAGAAAGTTTCAAGTGGTGACCTTTCTTTTAGTGGTGTTTTCACTACCTGCCAATCTGTGCTCATCTCAGAATTTCATTAGTGCACTATTTACTCCGTCTCTCAGATCATTAATGAGGTTTCAAATGAGACCAGGCTGACATTCATCCCTATGGTACCCAGAGAACATGACATTGCTTACCATCACTCTTTTATTCAACCCAAGGTCCAGATTTTAAACATTATGACAATGCTGAATGCAGAGCCTATTTACATTTTTTCTCTAAATAAAATTTGTGACTGAAATTTAATGAGACACATCAAAACTTGACTATCCTTAATAAAACCTGTAAGATCTTCTACATGTCTATAGCTCTTAATCCTGTTTATTTCTCCCATGATTAGCTATTCATATATTTGTTTTTCCCAGAGTGGTTCATTCAGATATTTTTCTTGGTATTTGCACTAATTTTGTTAGTGATGAAAGATACATGTCAACCTTCATAAGTACTTCAATACCTTTCAGTTTGGTAAAAAAGTATTTAATTTTTCATCTCACATGCCAAATAAACCCAGATGGTATGCATATATAAGAACTAAATACATATCATTATAAAATCCAAGTTAATATTTTGCCACATTTTTGATAACTTGCTTCCAGAATTAGAACAAGGGCTAAACTCAAAATGAGTAAATCACATATTTCCTGTGCTTCATGCTAATTAAATGTAGCAATAGATAGCATGCTTTTTTAATGATGCATAATAAAGGCCTACAAATTAAACTGGGTTAAAGATAAGTTTTATAATAATTATTTATATTTATCAAGTATATACTTTCCAACCAGCTGAAAATATTCCCTGCTACCTGTAAAAAAAGATGTAAAAATAATTATATTTTGTAGCTTCATTAAATTAACATGATGAGGGAGAGTAATGTTAAAACAACAGTAATAAAGAATATATGTGGGCCTCCTCAGTGGCGCAGCGGTTGAGCGCTGGGTTGCGAAGCTGCCTGCAGCCTCTGCAACTCCAGTTCGATCCCCGGCTGCTCCGCGGCCACCAGAGGAGGGTCCCACATGGCGCGCAGACCTCCCCTACCGTCCGCTGCTCCCCTCAGCAGTGTACTTCGGTCCTTCTGCCTGTTCTGCTCCCCGCTCTGGCTCTGGTGAATTCTCTCACCCTCCCGTGCTTCTGACTGTACCCAGTGCTTGTATAAATAAATAAACAAATAAATCTTAAAAAAATGTATTTTGAAATAATGGTCATTAGAAACTGCTAAACAATTATTGTTCGATGATCCACAGATGTCCTAAAATCTGTGTATATATTTTATGTCCCTAAATAAATTGAAAAATACTAAAGAGGGAAATATATGCTTGTGAAACTAAATGTAGTGTTTTTACTAAATAAATATTATTTGCTAAATGACTGATTTTACTGAGCGGTGTTCACACTAACAGTATGGCCCTTATGTTGATCTATTTCAGAATGACCAAATTATGTTTGTCATTTATGAGTCTGAATCTCTGAAATGGGACTAGAAACTCCCCCAGATGAGTTGTATAAGCAATGATGTTTGAGACTCAATGCCCTATAAGCAACATAAGTAATAAATTATATGAAGACTACTTAGGTGCTATCCAAAAGCATAAGGTGAAAAAATATTTCTATTGAGTAAAAAGGGGATAATTGCATAGAAAGTTTTTGAGTTGCCTATCAGAATTAATACAATTTGATGACCAGAGAATTATTATACTTATGTGATTATTCTATGTTTTTTAACTGAATCTGATACTGCTGATATCTGATATCTACTTGATAGATATTTAATGGCATTATCAAAATGTCAGGTTATAAATGACATGACTCAAAATAACAATCAAAGCTAAAAATGATCAAAAATAATTTTCATCCTCAATGATATAGAGATAAGCTATGTTTATAAAATAGCTAAGTCAAAACACATTTACAGAACATGTATCTGAATCACCTGGCTAACTGCCTGTACATTCCAAAATTAATATTCCAGATAGAAGTTGTCTAATTTCTGCAATTTCACAATAGATTAAATGCAAATTTTAAAAAATCTGTCAGTTCACACTTTAATTTGACAGGATTTATGGAGGCAACATGACCTAGTCAAGAAGGTAAATTTGAGTAAAGACCAATTTATGTATAATTCTCTTTATAGAACTTGTAAGCGGAGAGACCTAAGCCAAGTTATTATAATATATTCTATATGTAAATCTAGAAATATTCTATAATGGAATAATAAAACCTACTATGGGGGCCCTTAGGTGTTTCTATTACATTGTCTGATTAAATACAATAATACAATGTCTGAAACTTATTGGCAGTTTTGTGAATATTTGCTATTGTTTGAAAATTATGTTTTCAAACTATTGTTTGAAAACTATTACAGTGGTAGGAACTTGTACTACAAATCAGGACCTGGTATAGAGGATCAAGGTAGATTCTTCTCAAGTGTAATAATACATCTCTTAGGTGGTTATGATTAAGCTAGTTCATAATTCCTTATTTGTGTCGATAAAATTTGTAAGCTTGGCTTTGTTCAAACAGACACGGTATATTTAGGAAAAAGCAGATGTAAGGGAAATCTTTGTACATTCTGTGATATTGTAGCCTCTGGAGTGACTACTTGAACAGAAGGAAAGTGTTTTGATTACAGAGCCATGGGGAAATGTTCCCTTTGGCACTGATGCAGATAGCCTATCTAATGTTTTAATTACTAAATGACTGAAAATTTGTGGTTGGAATGTTTAGACAGAGCTAAGAGGATTCTACAACTAAACAATGCACATAGTTTTATCATCAATCTTTTATGATAAAAGATTGTGTAGATTGAATCAAAATAAGTAGATTTTGAATCAAATGTGTAGATTGAATCAAAATAAGTAGTATTAAGAGTTTTTAAATTACTTCCACTCCTGATGCCTCTTGTATGGTCTATAGAAATAAAATTAATGATACATTTTGCAGAAGTTATCTTATTTCATCAATATGCTATGTATCCACAATATATAATCACAAGATGATAAGCATTTTCAAATAATAAAAACAGCCTTACTGTGTAATTAAGGATTGTATATTTTATACAAATTTATATTAATACTTATGAAATAAGAAGATGATATAAGAAATATATATATAAATACAATAGGAATTCAAATGGAAAGATTCATAGGGCATAACTTGGGAAAGTATTATGAGGAGAGGAGACTTTCTTAATTCATTGTAAGGGTTTTTATTTTTTGCATGTAAATGAGGGCCCTGTAAAAATCATAAATCAGTTTTATATCTTGACTTTATGCTTATATTCATACTTATAAAAGGCCTTCAAAATGTATAATTTGGAATCTCCTTTGACTTTGAGGCTATTGAGCATTATAAAGTATGAAACAACACACTTAATAAAGAAGAAATAATTATTCGAGGTCAGACTAAACAGTGAGGAAAAAACATAAATTAACAAATTTAAGTGCAATAAAGAGGTTGGCAGAATAGAAATTCATAATTCTAATATTCATCAACAATATTTTAAAACCAAATTCTTTTTTATTTTAATTTCTGGGGAAACATTTTTGCTCTTCCATATGTGCACATGGTCCACTAACCCACCAGTGTCAGCTCCCCATCTGCCTCCCTCCCTCATCCCCTCCCTCATCCTACCCTGTGTTCCCTCTGGTAATCATTATATTTTTTCATTGAGTTCAAGATGTATTCCTACTCTATTTTGCCAGTATTATTTGTTGATTATTTTATATTCCACACATGAGTGAAACTATCAGATATTTGTCTTTCACTTTTTGACTTATTTCACTTAACATAATCAGTTCAAGTTCCATCCATTTTGTCCCAAATGCTTATATCATCTTTTTTACAACTGTATAGTATTCCATTCAGTATATATTCTACAGTTCCTTTATCCATTCATCCTATAAGGACACTTAGGTTGGTTCTATGACTTGGCAATTGTGGATATTCTGCTATATACATACATATAGATAAAGCTTTTGTGATAAAGTGTAAAACCACATTGTAATTCAATATTTAAACCCCCTAAATATATGAAGAAAAAAGGAAGAATAAAAAACAAAAATCAATTCAAAATATTAATAAAATATTTTAAAAACATATCTAAGGGACACATTTTTCATATTTTTTGTAAAATTATTAATGATAAATACAGCTATTTATTTCCACAGAAACTTAGTGAATTTTTTTTTTCAATTTTAAGACAATGACCCTTTGTATCTACGAAGAAAGACATTTATGGTTGGTCAGAATATATCCATGATATGATTAAGTAATTCATCTACCAAAAAAAAAAAAAAAACACACTGTTGCTATCCCTAGTTTGACAGAATGTAAATTCTATTTAGTTTTCATTTTCTTTTTCAACTGTCATAAATTTCCCTCTGTTCAGTTTAAATGGGAGGGTTGCATTAAATAAGATAATGAATTATTTTTTCAGAAAATGTGATGTTGCCTTCTTTTTGTCTTTCAAAATGTAAAGTTAAAATTCTCTCTGGGAAGATCTTAAAGTAGCAATACTTTAAGTGATTCATCTTAGGATACATAAGATACATAGCATTCTTCTTAGGATACATTGCACAATCAATGTGCAATGGCATATAGAATGAAAAATAAACGAGGTGTTTAAAATTATCAGTTTCATGATGGAATCAAGAAAAAAGAGATTTTAGGGTATAATTAATGATTTGGGAATTTGTGTAATGTCATATATATTGGTTGCCAGTAATTTTATACAAATAAAACTGCTCAAAATTCTGATCTAGAAAGATTTAACATCTTCCAGAGCAGGAGCTGGAACTTTAGTAGATTTCAAGAGTTGTAAAAATGGAGCTGTTCAATTATTTTATGATTAATTATTAAATTTTATTGTGGTAACAATAGATTTACTAGATTGTATATGAATTGGGGGGTATAGACTCCCACCTCTTTAGAGTACTCAATTGAGTTGTTTATGGTCATTTTCTGTATTGGGAAATACTGAAAATACAGTAACATCATAAATCATTGAAAGAAAATAATGTGAACCACTTTTATATATACAGTAGAGATAAAGCTAGCAGCAGGCCATGTAATTCCCTATCTTTTATAAATTAGCAATTAGGAAATTATTTTCACTCCCCATGATATATGTGTGTATAATTATATATATATATATATATATGTCATGCAAACAAATATATGTGTATATTATTATATGGATAGCTTATATAAAATATATGTATGTGTGATATATTTGCATATAATATACATTTTATATGTATACAAATATCTTTTTTATTGCTGTAACATTGGTTTACATCATCATTTGTGTTTTAGAGGTATATGATTTGCCACTTCAGATGCTGTCACTACTTCACACCCACCACTAAGTTACCTGCAGTCTATTCCCAAAGTACATTGTGTTCCCTTCCTAATTTGTTCTTTCCTCTCCTCCCTTTCTCTGGTAGCCTCAGGACTCCTATTTCTATTCATTTTTTCAGCCTCATTTCCCGGATAGAACTTTTTCTACCTTTCCAAGTTGATTATTTCCTAACTATAATAACCTCATATTAAAATATTTGATTAGGGCCTCCCCCGTGGCGCAGCGGTTGAGCTCTGGGTTGCGAAGCTGCCCGCAGCCTCTGCAGCACCAGTTTGATCCCCGGCTGCTCCCCGGCCACTGTAGGAGGGTCCCACATGGTGCGCGGACCTCTCCTGCCGCCCTCTGCTCCCCTCAGCACTGTACTTCGGTCCTTCTGCCTGCTCTGCTCCCAGCTCTGGCTCTGGTGAATTCTCTCACCCTCCCGCGCTTCTGACTGTACTCAGTGCTTGTATAAATAAATCTTAAAAAAAAATAAAAAAAAATTAAATTAAATTTTTGATTAACCATATATATTTTAGTATGAATTCAATACAACATTTATTGAAAACCTAAGGCTAAAGATACGTTGGATGATGTGGGAACTTCAAAGATTAAACAGTAGAGTTTTTTTTGTTTTCAATGATATTGACAATGGAATATACATGAAATTTGCCCTAAAATGTAATTTTTTAATGATCATAAAAGTGTTTTGATATTGTATAACAAAGAAATAGTGATGGAACATCAGAGGAAATTGTGTTGAATCTACTGGGAGTGGTAGATGACTCATTCATGACATAAGTGGCATTTGTGGTGATGCATAATTGATGGGTGGGGCTTTTTTTTAAAGACTTCTTTATTTATGCATACAAGAACTGGGGTACAAGCCAAAGGTGTGGAAAGTGAGAGGATTCACCAGAGACAAAGTGGGGAGCAGAACAGGCAGATCTACTGAAATATTGCTGAAGGGCACAGCGGAAAAGACAGGAGAGGTCTGCTGTGCCATGTGGTTAGCTCCCTGGCCAGGGATCAAACTCATGCTGCAGTGGCTGTGAATAGCTTCATAGATTGTGTCTTAAACTCTTGTGCCACCAGGGAGGCCCTGGATGGGTAGGGTTTTATGTAGTTAACATAGAAAATTCAGATAGGCAACAAATGAATAAGTGAAGAACTTTAAAACATATTTTTTTCTGTGTGTGGCAATAAAAGGTGGAATTTAACTTTTGGAGTAGAAAGAAGGATTCTGAATATATTTTAGAGAAAGAAAATTTTCTACTGGGCTTCATGTGTTTTTTTTTTTTTTTTTCCTTCTGTCAAGATTACAAGACTTAGTTACTTACTCACTCCTCACTTGAAATACTGCTGACTGACATCTGTTCTGCACTGTTTTTGTTTTTTTTTTTTAATCTGGTGAATTTTTCACATACACAATTCTCTTTCAGAAAGTTGATTATTAAATTGAGTAAATTCACTTAAGTTTCTTTTCATTATAAGTATTTTTATTTTAGCTAAGGCTCAGGATTTTCTTTCGTCGGATTTGAATAAAGAGATTTCAAACTGGAGTCTGGAGTCAATTTCACTATAGTTGAGTTTCACAACTGGTCCATTGTTTTTCTTTCCAATGCATTTTTTTTCTTTTAGCAAACAACTTACATAGGCAATCAGTTTAAATACTCTGCATTTAGCTAGAAAGTGCTGATGGAAATCGCATTCAAATATTGAAGAAGCTTTACTATCTAGGAATTGATATTTACTAAAATTTAAAATGTTCATCTGTGTGATTGTGATGAAATTTCTCAAAAAGCACAAGACATTTGCTGATTGCTTAGGAATTAATTCAGAATTTTTAATTTCTCCTATATCAGTATCATAATACATCTTTTTAAATTCATAGATTTTGACTGCAGAGTAGTCAACACACAATAAACCATATTAGATAAAATTACATCATGCCCAGAGAAATGCAGAGTAAATTCTGAGGTTGCATTAGCAGAGGAGTTCTCACTTTAAAAAGCCAACACTTCCATCACCATTCTCTCTCTCTGCAGAATTACCTGGAACATGCAACAGGGACCATACTGTTTGTACCTGAGGTCATTTAGTGTCTACTCAAGTCAGAAAATGTGGTACTAACTTAAGACCTAGCTAGTCCTTTAACTGAATAAATCATTTTATTTCTATAACCCTCCCGAACTTTAACAGCAAGCAAAGTCAACAATCAACCAACTGATTTTTGACATCTTTGAAATAGCTCACCAATATAAAATACAGAACTCAGTATTTTCTCAGTGGGAAAAAAAACAAAAACAAAAACAAACAAAACACAAAAATAGGATCCCAAGTGCCTATCCTGGCAAGGCCAAAGAAAGAAGAGGCAACAAGACCTATGTAGATGACCAGAGAATAAGCACTCATTTCACTCTTGTTCATGAAAATATAATGGAAAGAAGGAAACATTTAGAAAGAATCCTCCATTCAAGGAAATAGAAAAGCTGGGATAATCTAGCTTCAGTTTGTTTCCAATGCAGTGAAATTGAAAACTTTCTCAATGTTTTTCTGCTTTTACCTTTGCTGAACCACCAAAGGTGTTTTTTTTTTAATAATTTAAAACTTTGATTAACAATAATGCTTTTTTAAAAGATTGATTTATGCAATACAAGAATTGGGGTATAGGCCAGAGGTGTGGGGGGTGAGAGGATTTACCAGGGACAGAGTGGGGAGCAGAACAGGCGAGTTACTGAAATACACTGCTGAGGGGAGCAGTGGCCAAAAGAGGAGAGGTCTGCTCCCTGGATGGGGATAGAACTCAGGCTGTAGTGGCTGGTGATAGCTTGATAGCACTTTGTCTTCAACCCCTCTATCAGACAAAAGGGAGGCCCGACCGTAATGATTTTAATAAAACTTTCTAACTTATAATTGTAATTGTAATTTTCTAACTTACAACTTGTAAGAGGAATAATGTTTAAGATATGATGGTATGTTTCTCTGAAACAACAGAATAAGAAAATTCAACAATTACTGTATATCTTATACATTTTCACACAAACTTATTAGGTATCAATAAATTGTATATCATTATCATTGTAATGTAAGGAAATTGATACCAGATAGATGATTATATTACTATCCAAATATCATAGAGCAAATAGGTGGATTTTCCCAAAACTATGTATTAAAGATCAGGTTATATTTCTTCTTAGCCTCACATAAGTCCTTACCTTTATGATGTAACAAAATATTTACTCTTTCTCTTTTGTAACTGTGATGTCATGAGAATATCTAGTGCATACATTGATAAAATAATTGGCCAAGAATACAGGGTAATAGCATCATCTCCAAAGCTTGTCATGAATGACCTGAATAAAGAAAACCCAAACAAAATAACAGAGGCATTGTAATTCACTCAATAGTGTTCCTTTTGTCTGATAGAGTTAACATACCACCCCGAATGCCTTGTCTAATTTCAGACACTAAATGAGGCATTTGGGAGATGGAGATCAATGACATCCCTACACGCACATCAATTGTAGAATAATTAACTAAAACCTAAAATGAGGAAGTTCAAAAATTGAAATGCTCTCCAGTGCACTTTTCTATCACCAATCATTGTTGTACAATAATGTACAGGATGTACTGTGATTGAGGATAGCAGTCTTGACAATTTAATGAAGAAAAGATAAAACACAGTAATCCTATAGAGAGCAGGACTGGTCTCCTATTTATCAACAAACACATTAGGAATCTTCCATCATTAAATTATACATCAATAACGGTATGAAATAAAAAGAAGCAAGTGCCAAATAGGATTTCTGGTATAACAAAGGTGTTGAAAATATAAGACTTTGCACTCATAAAAAGTAAAGAAAAAATACTATTGATAAATGACCTAATTGCATAGTGATATTAATAAGAATGTTTTCCTAGTTCTTAATCAAGCAAAAATTCCATTGAAATCAATAATTTGCCTGAGTAAGAGTTACAATATGTTACAACAGACTTCACAAATAATATGCAGCATTTTTTAACTTATATGGATACATAAATTAAAATAATACTCTTGTTGAGATCAAATGGCACTATAACATAAAAAGCAAATAGAATAACAAACAATATTCAAAACAAACCAAAAATGGCATGTTTTTAAATAGAGCATCTTTAATTGGATGTTGGGGGGGAAAGAATGGGAAATTTTGATTTAAATGTGGTGATTATAAGGTAATTTTCTAACATCCTTCCAAAGCACCCATAGATTAGAAGAGAAACTGCAAATTCCTTTATTCTCAAATTACCTATATTGTCATCCTTAAATAAAAATTAATTTATTGTGAATTACTTTGTTTTGCTCTATAAATCATTTTTATCTATTAAATCATACACATGACAATGAACCATATGGAGAACTATGTAGTACATAACCAAAACAATATAATAATAGAAAATATATAATATTTTTAATTTTTAAGAAAAATTAGGTTTGCTATTAAAACGACTAACATTTTTCAAACTAATTGTTTTGGAAAAATTTAATCAATTCTAGAAATACAACAAATGTTCAAAAAATTTGTAACTTTTCTTTGCAACTCTAACTCAGAAATACAAGGGGAAAACAGTCTTTTCTTCATTTTTTAAAAGTAATTATGATCACCATTCTAATACATTTAATTCACAAATTAGTACCCAACTGAAATAATTTTTGAGAGATTGTTTTTAATTTCAACAAAGATGTAACAGAGTAGCAGATTGTGGAATAGTATCTTTTATTTCCTAGTTTTGTAATGTTGGGCAAGTTGTTTCAATTCTCAAAGATTCTTTCTTATCACCCAGATAGAAATAAAATGACTATTGCAATCAAAGAGCTGGGAAAACTATATAATAACAGAGTTAAGATCGATATTATGAGTAATATGAGCCCTGCAAAGATGTATAAATGATAGTTATTAATTTTAAAGAATTTTTGTGCCTATTTTATGGATTGATAGTAGGTATGCATGTCTTTTTTCCAAGAATTTTCATCTTGCTAAGATCATTTTATGAGCACAACTCTCAAAGTGTGTTAACTGTTCTCCAGAGATAAACTGACTTAGCTGGTGGTTAAATTTCAAAAAAACTAACTAGTTGTTGTCTCCACACTACCCGCCTTTCTCCAGTTACTGGTAGAGTTCTCCCTGTTCCTTTTTGTTATAAGCTTAAAGGAGGGATTTTTAGTAGGAGTCTGTGCTGGGATTCAGAACTGCTGTGCCTGGCTGTGGAATTTGATTAGAAGACTAATTTATTGCACACACTATGGTCTCTCCTATAAATTAGACTTTATCAGATATAAGGTAACAATTTGGGACCCGTATTTATAGTTTGAAATATGTCAGTTATACCACAATAAAAAATATAGATTATCATCTTTTTCAAACTCAGGTGGATTTGGAAAATATTATGCCATAAGTTCTGAGACTAATTTGCAATAAAATTTCCAAAATGTATGAAAGCTACTTGTTGGAATTTATTGTAGCATCTCTTAGTGACTACTGATGAGTTTAACATTTGGTTGCTATATGTAATATCTTAGCAGGGATACTACACATTTATTTTAGAATTAAAATGGTCTTTTAATTTTGCACATGGATGTAAATATCTGTACAATTTTATAGTAAAAAAAAAAGAAAGCATTGTAGTATGTTACATGTGTCCTTGTAATTGCACACTGTGCTCCAGTGAGCAATATAAATATAGTATTTGCCATAAATGTGTATTTTAGTTTAAATCCATATAGTTTACATTTTCTAGTAGTTATACTTAAAAAGGTAGAATGAAAAGATGAAATTAATTTAATAAGTTATTTAATCAAATTATCAAAAAGAAGGTGATTTAACCTATAATCAAAATAAAACATTTATGGCATATTTTTATTGACTTTTTTTCAGATAAAGTCTTCTCAAATCTTATATTTTACATGTACATCATGGACTAGTCACATTTGAAATGTTCAGTAACAATGTGTCTAGTAGATACTGCAAGCGATAACAGTGTAGGTGTAGATCTTTAACAAATATATATGCCAAACTATCAGACACACACACACTTCATGTTTCATTTTTGTTTACACAAGGTTTTATTTCTGTGATTTACATATTCTATTTAAGAGTATGTAGCCTTCCTCATTATATCTGCTATTTTAACATAAATCCATTAGTCACAATGATTAAGGAATGGTAAATTACAATTGAACCTTTGTATTGACTTACGTTTGAGGTCGTTTTTCTTAACATATTATATCAATCCTTTATTAAGGCGTGATTTAACAAAAATGAACCTATAGTTTTTAAGCAAGTGAGATAATCAGTATTTTATTTTACTTTTGGAAGAATAAAGAAAACTGATTTTGACTGATTCACCTACCATGCAAACTTAGCCCATATAAATTAAATATATTTTTTGCTAAGTCTCCTGAAACACAGCTAGTCACTTAAAGTCCAAGCAGCTTAAAATATTTTAGTGAGATTTAGCATTGTAGGGGATTGAGTGCTAAGCTCTCATCAATATATTGGGAGTAATTATATTGACTGACTCACTTATCTTTGTGCCACAAAACTTTGTTTTCTAACAAAGCAAAAATATGCAAAAACTAAAACTACAAATAGACTTAGGGACAGTACAGAGCAAATCAAATATCCCTGGAAAATAGATGTGCTTGTCATAATGTTCTACAATTACTCACAGAATATAAAATTTCATCCTCTCTTTGGTGATTTGTTCAAAGTAGAGACTTTGATCACTTACATAGGATTTAATAAGAAAAAATGTTTAGGTCGCTCAGAGACACAAAACATTCCTCTAACTCAAATCTGAGAATAGACTTAAAACTTAATTTCTCTAATATTGTCTTGCATGTTTTCAAACATTTTCCTGCACTTAAGTACCCTGTCCTAGAGGACAGAAAGGACAGATGTGAACACCTGCAAAATCTCTCCCTGGCTTTACCTAGGTCCAACCTGTTCTCACTGTCATACTGAAAATAAGGAGAATACTACAGACAGCTTCAGTACTTTCTCAGTGTGAAAAACAACATTTTGGCTGAATATTTAAGCATATATAATCACATAGATTACTAATTTGAACTTTTTATGTAGCTTTCACCAGCATGATGCAAATCTCAAACAAAACAATGACAAAGACTCTTTTCAAACTAAATTTAAATGCTAGCTTCTATTTTCTGGAGATAAATTTCAGAGTAAATTTCAGAAGTTATGAAAATGGTTTATGTATATTATGATTACAATTGTGTTAAAAATAAAGAGATGCATATATGTGTACTACAAGAAGCCAAATGTTAATACTAGTTGGTTTCTTTGTGTTACGGAATTTGAGTGTTGTTGCTATTTCCTTACTTTGGAATTTGATTTTTCTTAAAGATTTATTTATTTATGGATACAAGAACTGGGGTACAGACCAGAGTTGCAGGGGTGAGAGGATTCACCAGAGACAGAGTAAGAAACAGAACAGGCAGATCTACAGAAATACACTGCTGAGGGGAGCAGCAGGCAAGTCAAGAGAGGTCTGCTGCATCATGTGGGTAGCTCCCTAGCCAGGTATTGAACTTCTGCTGCAATGGCTGCGGATAGATTCATAGGTTGCACCACCAGGAAGGCCCAAATTTGATTTTTTTTAATGCAATATGTATGTATCAATTTTTGAATTGTAAATTTTATAAAATGAAATGAAAAAGACATGCATATGTTGCATTAAATAAACAATTTTGAAATCTCTAAATGGACAAAGGACAAGGACCTCAAAAGGATATGTCAATTTATCAACAATTGACTTATTTTTAAAATATTATAAAAATGAATGGTATAGTGAATTAGAAACTGCAAAAGTATATACACACTCCCAAACCAATCTGGAGATAAAACATAAAATCACAATTTGAACAGACCCCAGGAATTATTTTGTTCCTCATTGCAAATATTAAGACAGTGACTAATTTGGGTCAGAATACATAAACTCTAATTTAAATATCATTCCCAACAAAATTTATTTTATCATTATTATGTTGATTCCAGAAAATGTTATTTTCAACTATTGTATATTTTTATATTTTTATGGTGATAATGAATTGGCCATCTTAAATATGAGAACATAATTCATGCATAAAATGAATACACTAATAGCTAGTAAGTCTAGTGATAAAAACTTTAATGCACTTATATATATTCATTTATTTAGGCAGTTAAGCAAATTGTCCATATTTTATTATTTTTAATTTTAATATTCATAGTATAACACATTTTAAAATTACTAAGAATAGTTGAGAAATAGGGCCTCCCTGGTGGCTCAGGGGTTAGAGACAGTGCTATCAGGCCAAGGAGCTGACCTACATGGTGCAGTAGACCTCTCCTGATAAGCCTAGCTGCTCTCCTCAGCAGTGTATTTCAATAGATCTGCCTGTTCTTTTCCCCACTGTCTCTGGTGAATCCCCTCACCTTCCCCCCAACCCCATACCTCTGGCTTACACCCCACTTCTTGTATGCATAAATAAATAAATCTTAAAAAAAAGAATAGATGAGAAATAAACTTATTGTGGAAATTACTTGGTTCTTAATACAAAATCAAATCATTTTTATAACTGAAACTAACAAATGTGTGTTATCACTTACACTTCAATTCAAAAAATGATTATAGAAATGTTTCAAATATGAAGAGAGACACAAAGAATATTGTGATTGGTATACATATTTCTTCTCAGGCAGATTTGACAATTTTTAACATTTTGCCATGTTGCTTCTCCTCTTTATTTTATTTATTTGTTTGTTTTTAAAGATTTTATTTATTTATTTGCTTAGAAGAAGTGGGGTATAGGCCAAAGGTGTGGGGGTCAATGGAGAGAGGATTCACCAGAGACATTGGGGAGCAGAACAGACAGATTGACTGAAATACACTGCTGAGGGGAGCAGTGGGTGAGACAGGAGAGGTCTGCTTTGTCATATGTGGGTTAGTTTCCTGGCTGGGATTGAACTCAGGCCATTGCGGTGGTAGCACTGAGACTTAACCCCAGGCCACCAGGGCTGCTCTCGTCTTTATTTATTTTTTTAAAGATTTATTTATTTATGCATACAAGAACTGGAATGCAGGCCAGAGGTATTGTGGCGGTTGGGGGACACTGGTGAGAAGATTCGCCAGAGACAGAGTGGGAATCAGAACAGACAGATCGACTGAGGGGAGCAGCAGGCAAGTGAGGAGAGGTCTGCTCTGCCACGTGGGTAGCTCCCTGGCTTGGGATCGAACTCACGCTGCAGTGACTGCAGATCCCTTCATAGGTTGTGTCTTAACCCCTTGCGCCACCAGGGAGTCCCAAGTCTTTATTTTAAAGTAATAAAATATTTCATAAATATTTGAAGCTTCCCGTGCTATTCTATTGATTCCTTTCTCCCATTATCCAAAGGTAGTATCTATACTCAATTTGTAGCATATTCTTCCTGAGCATGTCAAATTTCAAGTTTTGGTATTCACAGGTAATAAGTAAAATGGTGTATGCATTTTTAATTTGCTTAAACAGCATATATTTCTTGATAAATTATTTAATTTCACATTAAGTTTTTGAGTATTGTGTCATTTAAGGCATGGGATCTAGAAAATTTAATTACTATTTAATAATCTATCCATTCCCATTTTTATACACATTTTTAGATTTTTTTTTTTTTACAAATTTTTTCCAATATAAGCAATACTGGAAGGAACATCATACCACATATCCTTATGTACATGTGGGAGGTTGGGCACATTATAAAAAGAAATTTTGGATCAACAAGATCACCAATTTTGTAAATACATGCCAAAAAAAAACCCATAATGTTTGTGTTGATAAACATTCCCTCTGGTCATGTATATTTTTCCACATCTTCAAATAAACTTTCTGGGATTCTGAATGGATGCATAATTTGCTCACAAATTAAATCAGAAATTATAAACATAATTATATAATTTAAATAGACTATAATTTTAGCTATCATTTATGAACAGAGTATTGGGAGCGATGAGACAGGAGAGACACATTGTGTTGCCAGAGAAGGTTCTCCTTGAGCCTGTTGTATTCTTGCTACACACAGTGTTTTGTGTGATGAGAATGCAGGATCCTCATTGCTCTCTACTGAACTGGAACTTGCCTTTTCTCAGCATTATTTATGGAACTAGTAACTTTGAAGGAGACACAATGCTTCTTTTAACCCTGAAAAACAAACACAAACAAAAAGCCGGGGAAACCGCCTTGCTATGAGAGCTGAGAATTCTTCAACAGGGTGTTCTCTGAGAATCCAGTCCACTGCCTGTGCAGGTCTGGGCCCATCATGTCACCATCCGGTCTTAGGGGTTGGGGGCAAGGGACTGAAGCAAATGGGGCCATACTCGTGCTGCCTCCTTAGCTGTAAGTAATAAAGTCTCTTTGTCCCTAATTCTAGAATCTTGTGTCTTATGCCAGAATCTATAAAATAATACCAAGCTAATTTGCTAGCTTTAAGTAGGATAAAATAAAATCTCAGAGCCAACTGCACACATTTTATTTATTAAAGACTTTTCTTGTAACCTTCAACACAGATTTATAATTTTCTGTATAAAGGACTTACACATCTCCTGTCAAGAGGAAGGGAGGGAAGGAGGGAGGGAGGCAGATAAAATATGACAGTAAATTGGCCAAATAAAGCATATCTGTCGATTAGATTTGGGTTTATGCTTGCTGCTACTATGCAGAACTGTCCAACCTATTCTATTACATAAGCTTTGTGCAAACATGTATTATTCCCATTAGCCCGTTTCATTGAAACTATTTGGTTACATTTATTTTTCTTACAATTCCTCAAGAGTACGTAATCTGTATTAACTTTGTCACAATTTATATGCTTGGCATTTAGTGTATAATATGCATATGCTATCTTTCACATATTCATTTAAGATCATCACGTGTTCCTTTAAATTTGAAATCTTCCCCAAAACGCGGATCGTATTTTCTGTATTTCTGTCTCACCAGTTGGCATAATATAGAATTCTGTGTATGTGGGCTCATAAATTAAATTCAACTGACTGACAGATTGACTGATTAGCCTAGTTGGAAACATATTTTAAGATACAGCAGTTACTGTCATTATTTAAGATGATTATAGTCACAATAATTTCATTTGTATAATGCTTTATATTTTCTGAAACTCTATTCCTATACGTTATTTAATCTGATCACACAAACAAGTCTGGATCTATAATAATAAACATAATAATAAGCATAAATCTATAATAATAAACATAAAGCATCCATTTAACATGACTTGATTACATATACTTTTACACATAAGACTCAAATAAGCTCATATTATGCAAAATTAAAAAGGCAAAACATATGCACTTACTTGTTATTTTACCTGTGGTGAACATCAATTCAAATCAGTTATGGTGATTTTGATCAAGCTACATCTGTTTGGAATAGTGCTTTGATCTGTTTTACAAAGCGGGTAGCCCCTAGGGTATTCACTGAGTGGGTAGAAGTGGGTAAAATTACTCTTTATTTTCAGATTTTGAATTAGATAGCTTTGCTTAGCCGAAATGTCTCAGGGCTCAGGCCTGGGACTATTACCATTCTCAATTTAATTTATAAATGTGTTCATAAGTTGCTTTTTGTTTTTTGTTTTTTTTTTTCCTCTTAACCCACTTGTAATAGTGCTTACTGCACTCCAGGTCTAAAACATTTCCATGCTCAATCTTGTTAAAGTGTGAAATTATCTCTCAATTTGAAGATCACTAAGATGGACTATATCTCCGAGAATAATTAATATCTAGAGACCCAATTTAGATCTTTTTGTCCTAATGTTCAACAAAGAGTCTCATTTATCAGCATATGTTTCCCATGAGTCACATTGCCATCTGGAAAGTAGGTCACAGTAAGAACAGTATTGACTTTTAAGATCTGTGTACAAAGATGCTGCTCCAGTGAAAATGCATGTTCTTAAAGCAGTGACATCTAAAAGGTCATTGTAGGAACAACCATAACCACCTAATAGTGATAATAGAAATTTAAGAAATGTTTCAAAGTGGTAGAAGACTGGTTTCAACTGAAAATATTCTATTATAAAATTTGGAGAATATATGGATGTATATTGACTTTTAAATATCCTTGTTTGTTAAATGATGACACTGTATATCATATGATTATTCACAAAAGTAATGTTGCAAATATTATCACTAGGCAGGCAAGAATTTTGAAGTTTCTGTATTTCCCAGCAAAATAAATAAATTACATTTTTCATTAATTTCAGTATTCTAGACTATTGAATTTTAATTATCTTATACAACAAACCATTGAGTGACTCATATCTCTGAATCATAAGCTATAGAAATAAGGAACAAGTTCTGACTTAAAGTAGATCATAATTAAGGGGATTAAAACCAAAGAATAAATAAAGGTAATATGACAAACTCCAAAGCAAGAGAAATTTGTTATTTAAAAGACAATTTTATTTTTTGATTGCTGAGTAGTATTCCATTGTGTATATGTACCACATCTTCTTGATCCAATCATCTATTTTGGGGTATTTGGGTTGTTTCCATAGCTTACTATTGTAAATAGTGCTGCTGTAAACATAGGGGCACAGGTACCCTTTTGAATAAAAAAAGATAAACTCATGCAATTTGCAGCAACATGGATGTAGCTGGAAGGGATCATGCTCAGTGAAATAAGCCAGAAAAAAAAAAAAAAAGAAATATACCAGATGGTCTCACTCATAGCAGGAATTTAGAAAACCTAAATAAGGGACTAGGAAAAAGACTAATAATAAAGTAATTTATTAGTAAATTAGTAAAGTAATTACTAAAGTAATTAGTAAAGTAATTTATTAGTAATTTATTAGTAAATTTACTAATAATAAAGTAAAAATCAAAATCAACAAGCAACTATAAACCAGAGACACACAAGCAACTATAAACCAGAGATAAATTACAGGCGGGGGAGGAGGGAGTAGGATCAAAACAGAGTGGGTGGGCATTGTATGGGGACTATATCCAAGATGAAAGTGCATACACTGTGCAAAAATGAAAAATGATGTAAAAAATATATAAAATAAAATAAAAATGCTCAAAAAAAGGACAATTTTCTTTTGGCATATTTCAAAGTGTGGCCATTAACTCCATTTTACAATATGGAGTTACCCTCTTAAATATTATAGCATTATAAAGACTTGGAACTTTTTTAAATTGAGGTGATATTGCTTTGCAACACTGTATAGTTTTCATGTACGCAGATTCTCAATTAAGCAACTGTAGATATCACACCATGCCCACCACTAACTGTTTGGTACCATCCACCACCAACTAACTGACCCCCTCCACCTGTTATACTAGCCCACATTGTACTATAAGAGGGTCTTTGCTTATTTCTTTGTATTGTTTATTCATTTTACTTCACTTCTTTATATTCCATAAATAGGTAAAATCATATATTTGTCTTTCATCTTCTACCATAATCCCCTCAAGATCCAACTATGTGGTTACAAGATTTCATCTTTCTTTTTTTTTTCTTTTTTAACAGCTGAGTAATATTCCATTGCATGTATACACCACATAATCTTTAGTCACTCAACTGTCCTTGGATACTTGTTTTGTTCCTGTATCGTGACTATTATGAATAGTACTGCAGTGAACACAGGGCTTTATACAGCTTTTCAAATCAATAATTTTGTATTTTTTTGATAAATACATGGAAGAGGAATTATATGAAGGACTCAGAATTTTAATGGATTATGGGTGCTTTGGTGGTGGCACACTACAGTGACTGCACCTGAAGAGAGAGATCATATATTTTCAAAATACTAACAAGGATGTAAACTAATGGTAGTTTAATAAAAGAAAAATAGGGCCTCCCTGGTGGTTCAGCGCGTTGAGCGCAGCTCTGTGAAGCTGTCTGCAGCCTCTGCAGCGCCGGTTTGATTCCCAGGGAAGCCAGGGAGAGTCCCACATGGTGAGGCAGACCTCTCCTGTCTTGTCCACTGTTCCCCTCAGCAGTGTACTTCGGTCCTTCTGCCTATTTGCTCCCTTCTCTGTCTCTGGTGAAGTCTCTCACCCTCCCGCACCTCTGGCCTGTACCCCAGTTCTTGTATAAATAAATAAAATCTTAAAAAAAAGAAAAAAATAATAAAATAGAAGTTGGTTAATGTAAAAAAGTCTATACAGTGCTATTCTCAAAAAGGATGAGATTGCTCTGCAATTCAGTAACACTTGCAGGAGATGATTGTACTAGGTGCTATTATCTCAAGAAACAGGGCCATGTATGAGAAGGAAAGAGCCAGATTCTCATATGGAATTGGTTCATGTGATTGTTGGGCTGGCAGGTTCAACAGAGGTAGAGCAAGCAGGCAGATTTATCAACCAAAGAGTTGACATTGGACCTGTAGTCCAAAGGTGGTATAGAGACAAAATTGTGCTTGGAGAATTTCAGCCTTTTCTCTTAAAACTCCCAACTGGTTGAATGAAATTCATTTACATTATGGGGTCCATTTGCTTCCCTGCATCTCCATTGGTTGAATATTCATCACACCAAAATAAGGGGGTTGTAATTGTATGGAGAATATAAAAATAAAATTTAAATAAAAATAAATAAATAAATAAAATAAAAACAACCATCATACTAGTTTAGATTTACTTTGTACTTTGTAGTGTTGGGTGTTAATATTTTCATTGATGGATTTCTGCTAAAGTAGCACATCTGTTCTCTCTCTCTCTCTCTCTCTCTTTCTCTTTCCTTTGAGAAGCCTATAATTTGATAATTTGATTGCACTCCTTGGCTGTTGAAGTTCCCTAAGTTTCATTCAACACTTTTTGCCCATAATAGGTACATTATTCATTTATTTGGCAAATGCCTTTGCACAACTTTTTGACCTCTGGTGTTTAATTTTTTGAAAATAATAAGTGAAAGCTGTTAAAGTAAATAAAAACCAATTCAAAATTAGCTCCATTAAGACACTGTAACCAAATTATCCGTATGTATTTAATGAGAAGGAAAGTTATAAGACAGTTTTAAAAATATATATTAAGTTTAAGGCTAACAATTACTTTTAGATTGTGTTAATATGAGATAGGAAAATGTTATACATTTCCTATGATCAAATAGAATGATGACTGTAAATAGAATATTTTAAATATGAATTGATAAAATAGATTTTAAATATATGGTGAAAATAGTCACTGAGTCTAGGCAGAATCATACAAAATGTTATTGTGAGTTTTTGCAAGCATATCCTTAAATATTTGATGGTTATTTAAAAATGTTTTTAATTTTATTTAACATAACCTATATCATAAGCTCACTGTATCTTCTGTTAGATGATTCTAAAAATATAATAAATAAAACTAAGCACTAAAATAAGCACTAAAATAGATAACATATTTATGTTTAAAAACTGTAAATATCATTCTTGCAACTTTTATATGAATGCTGTCCTTGCTTTGATCTTGCTAGACATTCCCTTAAGATATATATGGGCGATAGAGTCATGAAGTCTCAAAGTGAAAATTTCCATCAATTTTGCCAATCACACATTAAATACCCAGCTTTAGAAAACCTCAATACAGGTTAATATCCCATTTCTATGAAATATGTCATGTCAAAGACATTGAATTTTATAAGCACTTATTAAACTTTGCATTATCATTAAAACTTTTCTCCAAAATATGTTGTTTTAACTGTCCTATCATTATGACCTTTTATTTGTACTTCCAAAATTGAGTATAATAGCAAGATTGAAATGAAAAAAAACTCTCTCCCTTTTGTAAAATGAGACCACTGTGAACTCACTAACAAGAATGTAGGAAGTTTGAGGTTATAGAAACTAACCCCCTGGAAAGATTCTTATGTAGCTCCACAGGTTAGCATATCTCATTTTTAAAGACCGTTTACATGGAAATGCTCAGTCTTCTTTGACTAAGTAAGAAAATAGCTTATTGAAATTATTACAAGCTCAAAGAAAATTTCATTGACCTGTATTTGAAAATTTTAGATTCTGTAAAGCAGGTTTGTTCAGGCACTCACATGGTAACAGAATTGGTTTTTAAAATACATAACAGGGGTCTCCCTGGTGGTGCAGCGGTTGAGCGCTGGGTTGCGAAACTGCCCACAGCCTCTGCAGCGCAGGTTCGATCCCTGGCTGCTCCCAGGTCACCGGAGGAGGGTCCCACATGGCGCGCAGATCTCTCCTGCCGCCTGCTGCTCCCCTCAGCAGTGTACTTCGGTGCTTCTGCCTGTTCTGCTCCCTGCTCTGGCTCTGGTGAATTCTCTCACCCTCCCGCGCTTCTGACTGTACCCAGTGCTTGTATAAATAAATTAATTAAAAAATAATAGTAATAAATCTTTAAAAAAATAAAAATAAAATACATAACAGTACAGCTCTCAGAATGTATGGCTGAAAGAACAAGAAGATGTGGTACATCTACATAATGGAATACTACTCAGTGATCAAAAAATATAAACTCATGCTATTTGTGGCAGCATGTATAAATTGAAGAAATTATTCTAAGAGAACTGAACCAGAGGAAGAAAGATAAATATCAAATGGTTTTACTTATATGTGGAATCTAGAGAAACCAAATAAAGGATCAAAGACAGATTATAAGACTGACCCTTGAAAGTAGACCTTAGATCTGAGACTCTCAGGAGGGAAGGAGGAGAGGGAAGTAGAATGGAAAGGTAGAGAAGAAGGAGAGAAGAGTTTGGTGGAGTGTGGTGGAAAATTGTGGGCACTTTGGTGGTGGCTGAACCTGGGGAGGGGAGAAATCCTAAATTGTAGAAGAGGTTAGGAAAGAGATGTTCTCAAAAAGAGAGAGGTTATAATTTTTATAGGTTAAACTGAAAGTGATATAAGGGATATCAAATGACCTAACTGCTGAATAGAATCAGCACACCAGAGAGACAGAACCAAAAGAGGAAAAAGATAGTAAGAAATTTTGAATAGGGAAAGTGTATCAAGTAATCTTGATAACTGTGGTTGCCGTATTTTGCAGGAAAGTAGGAAATCCATAGCTACATTTCAACTACTTGTGAACTTGGGAGAGCAAAACAGGGGTATAATTTCTATTCTGGAAGAAATAAAGAGATTTTGGCACTGTATATCAACCAAATGGGCTTACTATTTTCCCAATACCCTGGAGGTTTCATTGTTTCTGGGTCAGTCCCAAATCTATTCTTGATTTTGTCAGAATCACTTTTTAGTGACAGAGCATAATATTGTAAACCTGATTATCTTCTGCCCCCAATTTCAGAAATCACGCACAAGCAGTAATATGAGATATTTTGGTTTCTCCTATAAGGGAATCTGAAAGTTATGTCAAAAAAAAATCTGACAATAGAGATAACTTTTTTACTCAATTAATAAAATGATCATTTTCATTTTTTTATTTTCCAAAGGTACTATTTTTTTCACTAAGTTCATTTTACCCTGAAAATAATTGGCAATAGTGAATATTTTCTTGACAAATGAAAGCCTCATTTAAATTAAAAAGCTGGTATTTTTCAAGTTCCACCTGGGTTCTATTAAAAAGGCAAAGATCACATCTGTTAGAATTAACTAGAATTTTCTGAATCCAAAAAAATTATAATAAATCACACAGAAATTTCAATACTAATATGATTAACTGGAAAATATTCTCCTATCCAGTACATTCATTCTATGGAATAGGAATGCATTCATTCTGTAGGAATGTGTCCTATTATACATTATCTTAAACTAATTATTTTAATCTACCTTTTTGAAATATTTGTTATTATTTATTTTGCATACAAGAACTGGAGTCTAAGCCAGAGGTGCAGGGGAATGGGGCAGTGAGAGGATTCACCAGAGACAGAGTGGGGAGCTGAACAGGTGAATCTACTGATATACACTGCTGAGAGGAGCAGCAGACTAATCAGAAGAGGTCTGCTGCACCATGTGGGTCAGCAACCTGGCCAGGGATGGAAATCGTGTGCAGTGCCTGGTGATAGCTTCATAGCACTGAGAGTTTAACCCCTGAACAAGTGAGGAGACCTGATTTCACTCTAATTAATATTACTTACTTTTTCTCCTTTCACATTTTGCCCTCCAAGCAAAAGCTGTAGTGTTTATGAACTTATTATGCTATATGGATTGTCCATTGAATTAAATTGAATTCTTTTTTATGTACGAAAATAAAACTATGAAAAGATTAAAAAATAGACTATGGAACCTCCCTGGAGTTGCAAGGGCTTAAGTCTCAGAACTATGCTGCTGTGGCCAGCCACTGCAATGAGTTCCATCCCTGGCAAGGGAGCTGACCCACATGGCTCAGCAGACCTCTCCTGTCTAGCCCGCTGCGCCCCTCAGCAGTGTATTTCACCATATTCGCCTATTCTGCTCCCCACTCTATCTCTGTGAATCCTCTCACCCCTGACACCTCTAGACCATACCCTAGTTCTTGTATGCACAAATAAATAAATCTTTAAAAAATAGAATATATTTGATCTCACATAACAGAAAAATATGTTTTATTGTTCCACCCAAGTGGAATTCTCAACAATTTTATGAAGCATCCAGTTTCTTCCCATGACCATGCTGTCTTGCAGTGAAGAGCTTATCCTCTTCAACTCTCCCCCAAAGGTAGCAACCACATTTCTAGGGGTCACATGCAGAAAGACAATACCCAGATCCAGAAATGTGTCTTTCTCCCCACACATCTTTTTCAAAAACAAGAAACATAGCTCCAGAAATCTCCATAGAGCAGTCATCTATCAGAACAGAATATTAGTAATCAGAATGGACTAAGGTCGTCAACCAAAATGTACGAACATTCAGATGTTTACCATTTTTCTCTGTAGCTCTAGGAATTACTACTATTGGCTTAGACTAGTGATTCTTAAATTGTATTCTCTGAACAGGCGGTATCAGCACAATTTGAGAACACAGTAAGTCCTCACTAAAGGTCATTGATAAGTTCTTGGAAACTGCAACTTAAAGCAAAATGACATATAAAGAAAGCAGGTCTTCAAAATACTGTCATTTCATTCAAAGTTTGCTGTGATTGCTTTTTTTCTCATCTACATTACAAGGAAATGACATTGAACAAAAATGGCAGCATTCCAAGCCCAGCTGCAGTTAGAAATGGAAGTTCTCAGGTCCTACCTCTGAACAACTGAAGTAGAAAACACTGAGGGTGGAACCCAACAATTTGTGTTTTAAGAAATCCCCAGGAGAACAGAATGTGTGGTAAAATTTGAAAAGTATGGGTATAGTCTGGTCATCATCCCTAATCAGAAACACAGCGTCATTCAATAAATACATGTATTGGGCCTCCCCAGTGGCGCAGCGGCTGAGCACTGGGTTGCGAAGCTGCCCGCGGCCTCTGCAGCGCTGGTTTGATCCCTGGCTGATCCCCGGCCACCAGAGGAGGGTCCCACATGGTGCGCAGGCCTCTCCTGCCGCCCGCTGCTCCCCTCAGCAGTGTACTTTGGTCCTTCTGCCTGCTCTGCTCCCCGCTCTGGCTCTGGTGAATTCTCTCACCCTCCCGCGCTTCTGACTGTACCCAGTGCTTATATAAATAAATGAATAAATCTTTAGAAAAATAATAATAATAATAAATAAATACATGTATTAGACATTTACTAGAGTCAACTATTAAAAAATTAAAACTAATGTTCTAATAAGAAGGAAGAAATTGTGGGAGTGGATATTGGATAAGAAATTATAGTATTTCTGCCATATCCACCTTCTGTTTATCTTTAAAAAATAAATCTCTCTCCCTTTCCCTCTCCCCCTCATCTCTCTGTGCCCATAACTCAAACTATCTACATTGTTTCATGTATTCAGATATCCAGGAGAGTTACAGAGAGGAGTCAGATAAGACAGAAATTTAAGTACAAAATTGATACTACATTGCGTTAATTATATTGTATTTGTTTAAAAATTGTGAAAATTATCATAAAAATACATTGTTCTTCTTCTGGTAGAATTATGGCACATTAGACAAAGTTTGAGATATTACAAATTGAATGAGCTAAAAATTATTAATCCCACCAATATTTATTAAACACTTACTATATTCCTAGATCTATCTAATTATCTTGCATTTCTTCTTAAACCAGTTTAAATATTCTCAATGTACATGAGTTGGATGGCATAGGATTATAGTGAGGAAGTCCCTTAAATTCAATATTATTTGATTCTTAGGACTCAAGTCTTCTTTGAAGAGACCCATTGCCTCTTCATTGATTCATTATGCAAGGAAAAAACATTGATAGTTTTGGTGTAGAATGATTTAATGTTGAACACATCACAGATAACAAATAACATTTTACTAATCTCTAATCCTTTCAGTGTTTTCTGTCACCTTTTGTGAACTCCCTGGAGGGAGTCACTTGTGATAATGCTTCTAGAGTTAAAAAGTGCTTTCAGAAGTTCAGATTTGCACTTCATTGACACTTTCCCTACAGAGATAGGAGGATCACAGTTATTTTCTTTAAAAGAGATGTGAGTTGAAGAAAAAAGGCAAACTTTAAAGCTTTCAGTACATCAAACAGAATAATCAGATATTTTATAAAATATATATCTTGATATGTCAGCCAGTATGTGTTTTCAGCAGAAGAAAAAAGCTGTAAAAACACTCAAACAACAATGATTTTCATGCATGCAAACATAAATGTTAACTTTGGGCTTATTTTAATTCTACTGAAATATTTAAATTAGTTTTATCATATTGCTGCTTATTTTCCAAACCTCCTGACAAATAGACTTTTCACAAAAAGTGAGACATTTGCAAGCTGATGAATCATTATCAATTCATGAAGTATGAATATGCAGTGAAATTTTCAACTAAAGGATATTAATAACTTATAATTTTGTAATTTTTATAATTTTTCAATTATTATCTTTCAAAGCAGGTAACAGTGCTTTGAACATTTTAGATTTGTTATCTGTTATAAAATTCACCAAACTAAAGCCAAAATTTCTAGATATTGGTTTGGAAATATCAAGTTTATATATATCGCCCCATCATGTGGTCTTATTCCCATGCTCAATTTTAAGAATTATGTTTTGATTCAATTTTATTTTTACAAAACAATTGAATTTGATTCAATTTTGTTTTATAAAACAAAACAAAATTTTTATTTTACAAAAATATAAACTATCAGACTAGTAAAATTATTAAACTGGTTTCTATTCTCTAATCATATAGCAGAGACTCCACTGGAGTGAAAGTGTTGCTCCTAGTTGTAAAGGCTAACTATGTCATGATTACTCACTGGGTGTAGCAACACCCACTAAATCTGAGATGATGCATCATTATTTCATATCCTAATAAAAATAAAGTAAATAATCTGGGGTTAAATGTAAACTACATTAATTATAAAGTACAGTCTGATTTTAGAGACATTAAAATAATGAAATAAACTGTAGCACAATTTTCATTTCTCTTGGCATTATTTCCAGGAGTAGTGAGGCATATATAAATTTCAAGCTGACAACTACTAGAAAGTACACAATATCTTTGGAAAGACATTAAAATAAAAATAAGTTTCAAACTAATTTAAATTTTAACTTAGTTTAATTAATTGGGCTATTTTGGTTAAATTCAATACTAACTACTAAAATGTTTTTGCTAAAAAGAGTTATCTGAAGGTTCAGACCAGAAAACCCTACAGTAGCTTATCAAAAGTTTGGAATGTGGGGCTGAGCCACAGGTCTAACCAAGGAAGGTCATGAAAGTTTATAAGGGGTATTCCATTGGTACAGGCAGGTTGGAGCCAAATTCATACCTCCATATAAAATCTAATTTGTGAATTCCCTGTTGTACCTTATATCACCACCTTACACAATTTTGTAATGACCAAACTATCATACCACTATGATTTCATATTCTTTCCACTGTAGAATCCATAGGTATTTCCTCCTACTACTGCAAGGCCCTCTCCAAGTGAATTTTCCTTTCTGATGACTTTCCTAACTTACTTACAAAGAGCTTATTTTCAGCTGGCACTGTTTCTCATACCTGTTTCATAGGGAGGGGGAAGGGAGAGGGGGGCAGTGAGTGAGGGAGAAAGCGAAAGAATGAATCTGTGAATTCCTTAAGAGGTAGGATTATGTCCTTCATCTCTGCTTTTCCCATACAAATCACAATGCTATGCATGTAACTGGGACTCAACAAAACTTTTCTGAATCAATATTTATTTATTTAAATGGGATTTATGGGAACAGTTATGTTTTGGTCAAATAAATGAGGTTCAATTTCCTTTTTAGAAAGTTAATTGTCTTTGCTGTGAAAGTGATGAGCATTTTTTCTCTTACTTGGGAAGGGACATTGGTGATCTTTTTCTGTATGAAGAGTGAGATACTTGGTTAAGATTTCATGTTTTAAAGGAAAAATTATTTGTTCTAGAATTTTCTGGTTTTTATTTAGTATAAAGGATGTAAAGAAATAATTAGTTGTATGTAGGATTTTTTTTTTAAGAGAAGGGACAGAAAATTCTGTGACATAGCTTAGCAAATATTTTTTTTTTTCTGTTAGAATCTAAACATGAATAACTGCCTAAGATTTCTCTGAGTGAGTATGGATCAGAATTCAAAGCATATTTCACTTCCCATTTTAAATAGAAGCGCAGAAAATAGAGAGAGCCAGGTAGATTTTCCATATAATGTAGTTGTTATCCATTCACTCTTGCTGAAATAATTTAAATAATAGTCTTGATTGTTTCCCCCTGGTGATTATATTTATTTTATTAAACTTCTAACCAAACATATACCTCAATCATTGTTAAAAAAAACACCAAATATTTGCCTACATCAACTCTCTTCTTACATAATAAAACATGCAATAATTTTACTTTATTATATCTCCAAAAAAGAGATGAAATTTTGGAATGCACTTTATTTTGATTTCTCTCTTTCATGCCCATTTAACTGTGATTATTTAGTATTTTTAGTTCTTTATAGCAGTTTATATCTTCTACTTTTAGAAACTGTAATGAGAAATGATTATATATTATTAGTTTCCACATCCTTACCTACCTCTCACCATTGTGTTTTTCTCCCTTTGTGATTACTGATCTGATTCATTTTCTATTTGCTCAGGATTTTGCTTGAATATTAAATATGAGGATAATTTATTTTATGAATATTTACATAGTTGCTAAAATTTCAATTCCAAAGGAAAGTTATCTTACCTGGTATGATATATGTAGATATAAATATTGACATTGTAATGATCCAGACTGATGGAAATGTGGGGGCAATGCAGAGAGTGACTTATGTTATCAATTGGAAAGCAAGCCTTTTTTTTTTTGGTCAGGATAGCTTTGTTTATTTGCGATCTTTTGTGGTCCCATATGAATTCCAGTAACTTAAAAAAAAAAATAAAATAAAAAGCAGCAACTGCTTTATGAAGATGCTTATAAATAGACACTTGAAAGGCAAGAACAGATAAAAATCTAGCTGTGCAGAGAGGCCCTACCCAAATGAAAATTAACAGGTGGTCCTGATAATATGCATATGAAAAGTGGTATTAGTATAACTTTTAAACTGGAGCCTTCCTCTGAATATGGCAAGAGCCACTGGGGTCTTTTGCCCAGAAAGTAGCAACTTCCCTTCCTGACTTCCCAAGGTCTCCAGAACATTTCCAAGTGTCATTACCTCCCACATGTTGCTCTCAATTTAATTGTGCACTTGTATCATTTCCTCTAATAAATACTTACTGTGGTTATATGCATTGGATTTTAGGAGAAAGTGAAAACTTTCTGCTTTGTCAAAGATAGCACTTCAAGAGTCCAATTTTGATAAAATACCTGGGCAGAAGATTTTTAAGTTGCAGTCCATTTTTCTAAAGAATCTATTTTATACTGTCTTGTAATAACTAGGATCACTGGTGAAAATTATTCTTTCCCTGTGTGTGTGCTTTCAGTCTTCTCTGTGTGAAACGAAAAAGATTTCCTTTAACTCTGGGATTTAGGATATCTCTAGTTCTGTTCCACCAATCTTGCCTGGAATTCAGTGTACAGTTTTAATTTACAGACTCAAGTATTTCTTCACACCAGGGAAATTTTATTCTTTGTTTAATTGCTCTCTATCCTCCATCTGTTCCTTTTTCCTTCTGAAACCTCTATTATTCATATATTATGCTTTCTGTATCTGTTCTCCATGTCTCTTTTTTGCTATTTCATGATTTTCATCTCTTTATAGTTTTGCTCTGTATTTTGAAATATTCTTCTTCCTGATTTCCCAAACCACTAATTCAAATCTCAAGAGTGATAATCCCTTTTTATTCCTTCCTTGAATTTTTTAGTTGAAAAGCATGTTGTTTTACTTTTAGTAAGTTATTTTTATGTGCTCTGTTGACTCTCTTGAGTAGATGCATAATATATAGTTATATGTAGAAATGTTAGTATAGATATAAATTTTAAACACAGTATAATATGCATATATTATCTTGATCTCACAATAGTATTAAATATTCTTTGTAGTATGCCTCTTTAATGGTTACCTTTTTCAAAATTTAGCAACACAAAACTTAATTAACAATTTAATAAGCATTACTGAACTACAAGCTATTATGCATGTTTTACCATTTTAAATATTGCTGTGGTAATCCTACTGGTTGTGCAAATTCAAATTACCCATAACAGATCACCCAAGATACTTTTAATCTATCTTCCTCAGAAACACCTTCTCTGGAATGCAGAGTATTTTGAATTAAGAACAAGAAAAGCTTTTGCTTTTGCCTGAGTCCTTAGATCTTCCTTAATCTAAGAAGATAGTGTAACTTCCTAATTTTCTGTCCTTTCTCAATCAAGGAAGCAATCATTTCTTTCCATTTAATTACTTAGAATAATCTAAGTGGAAGGGAGTCGGGGAGACTGTCACATGGGTGGAGGGTTATCTCTAAACATGCCCTATCTTTCTGAGAATTTCACCTTTACTCTGAAAGAGATAGTTACCCCTTGTCAAGTATAAGGATGAGGTCATCTCTTCCCTTCTCCTTGGCTACTCAGGCCTCTCCACTCAAGATTTATACCCCTTCCTCCCTAACCATTTTCAGGGTTTATATAATATTGTCACTCCCTTGTAGAGGTTATTAAAATTGCCTGTTTATTCTTTGTAGTCCCTGTGGTCCTCTTTTGATTACTCCCTCAGCCTGAGAAGAAACCAAAGTGATGGGAAATTGCCTTTTGTGTGCCAATATTAATCTAAAAATTGATATATATGTATGTGAACATGTATAGATTGAATGAGATAATGGGTGAATTTTTTCTTTGCTTCATTTTCAACCTTATGAAAAATTTCTACAATAAATGCATATTACTTTTGTAAGAGAAAACATATTTAAAAGTTAATTTTAGAGCATAAAAAGGAAACTAATCTGTTCATCATACTTATTTAGCTACTTCAGTGTTCACATTTCTCAACTCATTTTTCTGACATACTATCACTTCATCTTCTTTGATTACTTCCCTTTATACAATTTTGCATATGTTTAGAATAAAAATCCATTCCAGGTGGACTGTAGTCTTCATTTACATAGACCCCACAATATTAAAACAATGCTCTGAAAATACAGTTAAAATAATAAATTAATTCAGAAAATATATTGTTTTAAGTTCTATCACTTGTATTTTGTTCAGTTTCCATGTAAATTTATGTTATTCAACATAAGCGAGGTTCATTGCATAGATGCTTCTTTCAGCTGAATGAACTAGGAAAGTATATTGATTTATATTATACATTAACTTTTCCATTCCACATTTATTCATTTACTTATCAAGTTTAGAACAAGGGGGTGTTCTTGTTACATATATATGTATTTCATTTTTTAATTGAAATTACATCGGTTTATAACACTGTGTATGATTTAAAGGTATAGGAGCACACCTTTTCAAATGCATCTTACCATACCACACCAACCACTAAGGCAACAATAGTCCTCTATCATAGTCCATTGTGTCCCTTAGATACTCTGTCCTTCTCTTAGCCTCACTTGTGAAAGCAGACTTCCAGGGTATGTCATTAGCTTAGTTCTGTCTCACCTTTTGTTTTCTTTCTCTATACTCCACATATATATATATGCAACTATCTGGTCTTTGCCTTTCCCCCTCTGACTTATTTCACTTAACGTTATAGCCTCCAGTTCCATCTATTTTGTCAAAAATTGTGAAAGTTCCCTTTTTAAAAAAGATTTATTTTATTTATGTATGCATTCAAGAGCTGAGGTATAGGCCAGAGGTAGTGGGAGTTGAGAGAATTCACCAGAGACAAAGTGGGGAGCAGAATAGGAGGCTTGACTGAAACACGCTGCTAAGGGAAGCAGCGAGGAGACAAGAGATGTCCACTGGAAAAAAAAAAAAAAAGAGATGTCCACTGAGCCATGTGGGTTTCCTTCCTGGCTGGGGATCAAACTCCTACTGCGGTGGCTGCCAATATCATGGTAGAGCTGAGACTTAGTCCCTTATGCCACCAGGGAGGCCAAAAAGGTCTCTTTTTTAATACCTGAACAGTATTCCTTGTGTATAACTAACACATTTTCCTGATCCACTCATCTATCCTGAATATATAACTGTTTCTATCCCAGGGCAAATATAAATAGTGCCTCAATGAACATAGGATTTAATAGATCCCTTTTGATTTAGTATTTTTGCATTCTTTGGGTAGATATGTCAGTCTATCATTGCTGGATCTGTATGGTGAATCTATTTTTAATGTTTTGAGAAATCTCCATACTGTTTTCCATAGGGGCTGGACCAGTGTATATTAACACCAACAGTGGTAGGGTTGCTTTTTCTCTACATCATCACCAGCCCTTATTGTTTCTGGTCTTTTTGATATAGAACATACTCACAGGTATGAGGTGGCATTTCACTGTGATTTTGATTTGCATTTCCCTGATGATAAGTGATAATGAGCATTTTTTTCCTGTGCCTGTTGGCTATATATATATATATATATATATATATACACACACACACAAATATACATACATATTTATATATATATATATATACACACATACATACATATATCTTCTTTGGCAAAATATCTATTTAGCTATTCTGCCTATTTTTTTTGATTGTGTTGTTTTCTTTTTGTTGAGTTATATGAGACCTTTGTAGATCTTGTAATTGAGCCAATCTAATTAAGACCTTTCCCAACTGTATTTTTAAATAGTATTCTATTATCTATTACATAGATGCAGGTACAACTATTTTCTTTAACAGAGAAAAGGATTCCTTAATACCTGTTACATATGATACTTGGCATTTATTGTAAGGAAAAAAACAGTTTACTGTTTGCTCATTTCCACCCTCACAAACACTCTAAAAAAGATTGATGATTTAAGATTATATTGGCTGTTATGAAGTCAGCAGAAAGTTTGAAAAAATATTTTAGCATCAGTGTTAGGGGCTCTAATCAATTTGGATGGACTAGATAGGTGTATGAAATGGAAAGCAGCCTAATTTCTGCCATCAATTGTGAGCTGAAATGATATCCCTGTGTGCAGACAGATGAACAAACACCATAAGGACTTTGAATTGCCTCAAGCATTATAACAGTTATGCCGACTAATGAGAAGCAAACATTGCCATCAGATTATGGGCAAGAAAAATCATACAGAACTAAATTTTAATACTCAAAAGTGTTTCACTATTTGCAAGTATATTGCTTTGTATCTTATTTGAATATAGTATTTTCTTGATTAAAAAAACTATGACTCATGTGGATGGATGGAATCTTCCTCAGGGCTCTCAAGGCATCAGTTTGAACTATTTGATTTTAATACTGCCTGGATCTTTAAAATTGAAGGTAGTGAAGACTTTCATATGCAGTAAGAGAGAGCAGATAGGAATAAGCTCTAATAAAGGATACTCTGTAAATGCATCTATTCTTATGTCTGCTTTTAGAGCATCAACAATCTAAAGGAAAATTATATATCATTTGTCTTAGATGCATTTGAAAAGAGAGAACAACACAAAAACCTCATTCCTCATAAATTGAAAATAATTCTATGTGAAAGATTATATTCTTATAGAATACCAACCATTTAGTTAACTTCAATTTAATTCATGAAAATCCACTAATTCTGCACAATGTGATGCTAGAAATATTTGTAACTGTATTTCATTAAGGAATAAGTAAATTTTTTAGCCAGGCTGAAGGAATGTTCTCTAATGTCTTAATCTGCTTTATCTTTTTGATTAGTTCATTATCCCAAATTTTTCTAGGACCAGTGGGTGTTCTTTTGAATGGTAGCTGATATAGTATTACACTAATTAAAAGTTATTTTCAAACTGGATTTGTACTTGTTCAGAATTCAATAAATTCCACTGCTTTCTGTTCACTTTGAAAAATGCTAACTTCCTTTACTTTTTGATTTCTTTTTTTGAATTGATTTATAAACTGCATATGACTTAGTGGTATAGGTTCTTATCACTTCAGATGTATGTTAACTGCCTTTTCAACAGGAATTGTCTCCTTGAACACCACTGCTGGCCTTCGGTATGTCTCTGTGGACAAGTGTCAAATTATTTCCATTTTCCACTTCAGTCTGTAGAAGAGGATAAGTTCTATAACCCCTTGCTTGTGACAAAGACTTATTTTTTTTTCCAAATCAAATAGATCAAATAGAAATATAACTCTATTAAATCATCCACCTTTAACTTTGAAATTCACTTTTTTAATTTCATTTTACATCCTTGGCTGCATGTCTGGATTAAGTTTCTTTGGTTTGAAAGTAACAGGAAACTACTTAGATTATATTTTAAAAAAATAGGAAATATATTATAAAGGTAAAATTGTTATCCTGGGCCTCAGGTGAATGAGGTGATGTCAAACTTCAGGGAGGGAGGGAAAGAACTAAAAAGGAATCTGGAATTAAGACCATTCTGTGTAGTAATTGTGGTCATTTCTCTGTAGCACCTCAGGTTATTCTAATTCATTTTATCACTTTCTTCCCCTCTCTTTCCTCCAGGCTCTCTGGAGCCACAGAGACTTTCAAATCTGATTCATTCTGAATATCTTAAATTCAACCATTTTTATGATGTCATTTCTTACTTCTCTTGTATTTGGGAAAGGTTTGCCCAACAGCTTTGCAGTTTGCAAGATGCAGGGGACAAAAGAGTCAAAGTTGGCTAGAATCTCTAAATTCAAAATTTCTCTATCCAGGTTTCTAAATCAATTACAAAGAGCTATGTTCAGGAACATGAAGTCACCCAGAAATACTGTATCACAGCTGCTAGGATACCCTGCAGGTGCTTGGAAGAGAATCTAAAATAATCTCTAACACTATCTAAAAACAAACAAAATTTGTTTTTCTTTACAATGAATCCAAAATATAAGCACTCCTAGGTCATGAAAAAAGAAAAAGAAGTCTAGAACTACTATGGTCAAAAAGTATACAGATAAAAAATCAGTTGTCTGATGTTGAATTTATATAGTGATATGTTTGTAGCTTCTTCATTGAAAATTTACAATTAAGAAGTCTATTGCGGGCCTCCCCGGTGGCGCAGCGGTTGAGCGCTGGGTTGGGAAGCTGCCCACAGACTCTGCGGCGCCGGTTCGATCCCCGGCTGCTCCCCGGCCACTGGGCGAGGGTCCCGCATGGTGCGCAGACCTCTCCTGCCGCCCGCTGCTCCCCTCAGCAGTGTACTTCGGTCCTTCTGCCTGCTCTGCTCCCTGCTCTGGCTCTGGTGAATTCTCTTACCCTCTTGCGCTTCTGACTGTACCCAGTGCTGGTATAAATAAATAAATAAATCTTTAGGGAAAAAAAAAAAAAAGAAGTCTATTGCAAGATGACTGGATCAAGAAGATGTGGTACATAAACACAATGGAATATTACTCAGCAATCAAAAAAGATAAACACATGCAGTTTGCAGCAACATGGATGGAGCTAGAAGGGATCATGCTCAACGAAATAAGTCAGAAAGAAAAAGAAAAATACTGGATGGTCTCACTCATAGCAGGAATTTAGAAAACCTAAATAAGAGGCCAGGAAAAAGACTAATCAATACAAAGTAAAAATCAAAATCAACAAGCAACTATAAACCAGAGACACACCACAGGGGGAGAGGGGGAGGGAGGGGCAGGGAAAGGAAGGACTAGAGTCAAAATAAGGGGGGGTGTGTGCAATTGTATGGGGACTATAACCAAAATGAAAATGCATACATTGTGCAAAGATGAAAAAAGATGTAAGAATTATATAAAATAAAATATTTAAATAAAAAAAAGAAGTCTATTGCAATAGATCAGGGATCTAGTAATTCCCCCATAGAAATAGATGCAGAGGGCCTCCCCAGTGGTGCAGCAGGTTGAGCACGGCGCTGTGAAGCTGTCCACAGCCTCTGCAGCATGGGTTTGATTCCCGGCTGTCCAGAGAGATACCCACAGGGTGCGGCAGTCCTCTCCTGTCATGCCCACTGCTCCCCTAAGCATCATTTTCAGTTGTCTGCCTCTTCTGCTCCCTGCTTTGTCTCTGGTGAATTCTCTCACCATCCTGTACCTCTGGCCTGTACCCCGGTTCTTGTATAAATAAAAATTAAATTAAAAAAAAAAGAAAAAGAAATAGATGCAGAAATAATACGAGTAACTTAGATAATAGTTTCTTTTTAAAAATAACTTATTTTTTATTGGGGTAACACTGGTTTACAATACTATGTATGATTAAAGGGTACAGGTTCACACCTTTACAGGGGTAAGTTATCAAAACATACACATGCTTATCCTCTAGTTAGGGGTAGTATGCCTTACATATAAAGATAACCTTATTAACCAGTTTAAAATCAAGTGTCAGGTAGTGCAATATGAATTATTAGGGCTACTACAAATCATAACTGTTAATGTAGGTAGTGTTAGTGAAAAAGTTTCATATTGAAAGCTAGATTTTATCTGAAATTTCTGTTTAAGTATAAGATTGGCAGTACAGGATGGGAAAAGGGGCAGAGAAGAAACAATCAATTTTGTATTTATAATACCAAAATATTATAAATATGGAAATGAATAACTTGAGGAATAGCTAAAAGACATAAGTCCTTGTCAGAGAAAATGTTGATAAAGAAAGTATGTTATCAGATATACTGATTATAGAAGCAGATGCTTAATTTGTCTCCTCTATTAAAAAAAATCATAAGAAAAAGAGTTTGTCTTATCAGATTATTGTGTCAACTGGTTTTGACATCAAAGTGTTATAAGCTCATATGTTAAATGTTACCAATATTATTTCAATTAATGCTAATGATGTCTGGGGATGGTTTAATGTGTTCATAATTTTCAGAATGGAAAATTATACATTAAAATTAAAAAATTACAAATAGATTTTGTATTGTATTATTAGTCCCCAAAAAAGATTATAGATGCATTTATTTATTAAACAGATTATTGGTAAGTACTACAAGAATGTAGTTCTCACTGAATAGACCAAGCTAACATCATGTTCAATAAGATTGCTAGATAAGAAGACAAGAAAAGAACCATAACATAATACATCTTGCTCATAGCAAGAGATTTGATAATGGCATAACATCCTTTCCATAACTGTATCAGTTTGGTTCTAAACAATAGACTCTAGTTCTGCCTGATTAAAAAACAAAAACATAATATAAATGTTACCCTAAACACAGATGATTAAAAGGAAACCACTTTTTCTAAAAAACTAAAGAACAAAACACAATTACTGAGAGGGATGGAGAATCAGGTGCCAGACATCTAGACAGAAACCAAGTACAGATCTATTCTGAAGAAATCACTGTCACAAGCAATGCTCCACTAACACCACATCACAAGCAATGCTCCACTAACACCACAATTGTGTGATGGAGTCCTCAGTATTTTAGTTTGGGAATGGAATATTGTCTAGTGGCTAAGAATAGGAACATTGCCAAAAGAAATTTTAAGCTTTCAATCTCCTTTGTAACCTTGAACAAATTTTTGATTTTCTTAACTATGTCACATGAATGAAAATACTTAACTAAAATGGTTGGTATATAAATGAATCAAACTGCTTAACATAGTGCCTGATACAAAATGGCTGACCACGAGAAAGATTAGTATATGCAGGGTAAATAGTTTTCAGGCTTTTCTGCCTCCTGCCATTAGGATTGCCCTGGATGGGGTACCTGCGTTTGTTACATTGTTATAAGTTACGGTGTATTGAGATATTCCCCAAAAGAGAAGCAGAGGCAGGAGAAAGAACAGGAGAGAGAAGGGGAGAAAAAAAGGCTAGAGAAGCCAGGAGTGAGGACTTGCTGGGGGCTTGGAGGCATCCTGGCCCCCTGGCACCCCTGCCTGTGTGTAGCTGGTTGGTGCACAACATGTAAAATCTCAATAAAAGCCTGAGAACGCCACTGAGTACACACTCATGGTCCATAAAAGAAAATAATTCCACGTGCAGTTTACATTTTTTTTAAAAGATTTATTTATGCATACAAGAGTGAGGTACAGGCCAGAGGTGGGGGTGGTGTGAAAGGATTCGCCAGAGACAGGTGGGGAACAGGATAGAGAGAGTGACCAAAGTACATTGCTGAAGGGTGCAGTGTGCAAGTCAGGAGAGGTCTGCCATACCATGTGGGTTGCTTCCTGGCTGGCCGGGGATGGAACTTGTGCTGTGGTGGCTGCATACAGCTTCATACATTGCGTCTTAACCCCATGCACCACCAGGGATGCCCTGCATTTTACATTTTAGAAGACATATATAGCATTGTGTTTAGTTTTGGCTGTTGTATTTTATGAAATTTTTTGAAATCTGGATATTTAATGTTTCATATTTGAAGAAATGTCATTTTGAAACAAAAACAGTCTGCATAGTTCCATACATGAGCGTGGCAACTAATGAGCTGAAATTACAGGAAAATAAGATTTCAAATCAATACAAAAAAAAAATCTTTTAATGGCTATGGAAATAGCGTGCTCTTTCATATTTGACAGAAAGAATGACATTTTTTTTTAAGCATTGAGAATCACAGACATCCTCAAGCAAGAGTTCAATAAGTATTCTTAGAAACATGATGGTAGTTCCTGTACGTTATGGGATTTTAAAAAACCTCTAAGAGCACACCCCGTGATGAGTAAATTGTTTCTGGAATATCCACATACCCCTGTGAATATTCTTAACTTTTGAAAAGAATTAGAAAATCAGTGCAATGAATTATCAATAACTCACACAGTATATTATATTCAAAAACTTCTTTATAACACATCAATTTCCCTTTCTATTACAAATTTGTATTATCAGTTCTAGGAAAATAATAACCAAATAAAGCTACCCTTATTACTTAGTTGTGCAGCTTTTGAGTTTTGTTTTAACATGAGTACAAGTTAATTTTAATGTATATTTTATACATAGAAAAAAAATCAAGACACTCTTTTAGACACCTCATAAAAACAGAAAATCATGTCAGAAATTGAATGAAAATAACTGAGAATTTCACAAGTTAGAAACAACTTATAGAAGTTGATATTAAGTTTTACTATCCTCAAATAATAGCATATTTAAAGAAATAAAAGTTAATAAGGGGTACTTTTAGCGATCTTCTATAAGACACATTCTTTCAATCATATGAAAAAAAATCTGTCTTCAAAGAATTATTGTTAAGACTGCTTTATAATCAGAATGCCAAGGCAAGTTATGGGTAGTATGAAATTATCATTCTACTGATTTTCAAACAATTTCCCCTTTCATGTGGTAAAAGTATACATGAAATTGTTTTAGCATAGACTGAGCTTAATCTTCTAATCTATTGGTGAGGTAATGTGCATAAACCTAAGACTATTTGTTTAAATTCTAGAGATAAAAAGGCAAGTTTTAGTCTCTCAATCTACTAATTAAAGAGAAGTTAGTTTTCAACAAGACAGAATCAAAGATTGCACAAGTCCAAAGAACAAGAAAGTCATGAAAATGGATAAATGTTAGTAAAGCATGGAGTGTTTATCTTAAATAATTTCCTTTTTTTCCCTGAAAACTGTAAATAAAATATTTCTCATCATATTATCTCTCTCTAAAGACATTACCATGCTATGAATCACTAAGAATCAGTGTATTTTTATATTTTATTCTAATGATAGAAACAAAGTTTCTGAAGTACAGACTGGCTTAGTTGAACAATTTACTGAAACTGCTCAAAAACTATTATTCAATTTGCCAAAATTAAATATAAAAAATACAGTTAATATTCCTGTTTTTTTATTAACGCATTAAGTATATATTGTGATCATGGAAAAATAAGCATAAAATTTGGTCTTTATAAGAGATGTCTCACTACTACCATTCATCTTATCAGTTCTGATTAACATCTGTGTATGGGAATCTATAAAATTAATTAGAAAATTAATTTTAGTGCCATATGGATTCATTATATGCACCATTTTTAACTCCCTGATGATTTTAAAGAATGGTTCCTTTGTGTTCATTTTGGGGAGGAGTAAGCAGGCTCACAGTAGCTTTGACTTGCCTAAGACAGTATAGTCAGTAAGGAAAGAGTAGTAAGTTTTATTACAGGCCTGTGTTACTTTAAAATCCATGTTTGCTTTACTCCAAGAATTTTTCATGGTGCTGTGGTATCTCCATATCCAGAATATGCCTACATATAAGCTGGTTGGAAAAGATAGTTTGCTTCTCTGCTTTTCTTAAGTTTTGTGTCTTTCTATTTAAAAAAAAAACATCTTCAATCATATTCAGCCCTATACAGGGCTGCCTGTTCTCTACTTCTTTCCCAATTGTCTTTAAAAAAAATATAATGGATAACTGATTCCTATTCTAGGACAACATCTATGTCCCAAATGTGGAGACACTATATGATTTCATTCCCATGATAGTGTATTAATCACTAAACATGTCTGTAAGCGTGTCTGTAAAGATGTAAAGAAAACTAATTTGAACAGTAATGAATGGGAAAATAATCATAGAACACAATCATAACAACAGAGACAAAAGTAGGATCTAAAAAGTCTGCCTAAATGAAAGGTAACGATAGATTATAGACAAAGGAGAGAGGAAAATACAGTAGTTAAAAAGGATTTCATAGTACAGTACTGTAAGGTTTGTTCTACAAAATAAATGGTACCCCCAACTGCCCAGTCAGGTTATATGAAAAGACAATTGCTTTGTTATATATTGTTTTATAGTCTCCAATAAGACAAGGAAGTTATTTTTTCTGAACTTCAAATTGGTTATTGTTTCTATTATGTAACAGTTCTCACGCCTTAAAATTGATACTCTTCACTTAATTACAGCATTAAAAGTATTTTCAATTATTGATAATTGCTTTCAGTATAAAATCAAACCTCTTCTTGTAAAAGATACATAAGCAGGGCTACATATTTCTGTTTTTAAAATGTGGACCTCTGTTCCATAATAAGCAAATATCACTCAGCCCAAGTTAAGTCAATTTTCTTTCAATCATCACATAAGTTACAAAGAAAACCAGAAACATCTTTCTTTTCTATATTTGGTGTCATCAAGATGCTCCAATTGACTGAATATATTATGTTAGCACCGAATCTTATTGGCAAGAGATTTATCCGACATCCTCCGCTTTCCTCACCCAACCATCTGTTATTCTTGGTCCTTAGTCATAAAGAAAAAGAAATTCTAATTTTTTGCAACACCCATAACAAGTTAACCTAATAACAGATTCCCATTGGTTTTAGAGAATACTCAACACTTGGATTCTTACCCATGGTGTGTGAAGAAAGATGTGAAAATGATTCAGAGAACTATGTAAATGAAGTAGTGTCGCCATAGGGAACAGATACAGATGCCTTCTCTTTTCGACACTCTGGATTCCAGTAAATGGAGGCCAAACATTCTCGTGTATTGAAACACATTGCAAAATAAGTTATTTGAAAGAACAGATTGGAAATACAAACTAACTCTCAATGATATACTCTAGTAGATATGTTTTCACATATCATCTAATTGATTTGACAGTAGACACTGCAAATCAAGTTTGCCCTGGTAAATCTATCAAGTATTAAAAGTGTCACTGGCCTCTATAGGTATGATTTAATTATTAGCAACATAATGGCCTTCTTTCACACCTAATAGTTTCTTTCTGCTAACTCTATTACTTTCACTGTCTAAACATATCATTAATTTGCATACATTCAATGTTTATGAGCACAGACCATAAAGCATGAGTAATAATTTCTCATAAAGATGTAGTCTCGGCACTTGAGCCACTTCCTTCCCTTTGGACAGGGATTATATATTTTGAGTGTGTATATTTTTCTCTTCAAATGAGCTACAAAGTCCTTTTCAACAATAGTAGTTGCTGTATATTCAGTATCTCAATTATTTGTTTAGCAACTGGGGCAAATTCCTATGCTGGTGGTAAAAAAGCATACACTGACCTTTGAATGATTCTATCTAGAAATAACTTATTTCCAGCCAAACCCAGATTTCTGTGCTCTTGCTTATTCATCATGGGCTTTCTCAATATCTGAAGTAATATGGGGATAGAGATCATTTCCATCTTTATTTCTTTCCAGAACCTATCATAGCGCTGTGCACATAGATTGAAATATTCAAGAAATGTATTTTCTTGACTATGAAGGAGAGAAAAGAGCACAATTAAACCTCTAAATGGCTATGTCGTAATCATCCATATTCTATGCCAAATCAGTTTTATGGTCTGTCATATCTCTATATGTACTACATTGCTATACATAGTAACACCTCTTTTATTATTTTTCCTCTTGAGTAGAAGCATTTGATCAAAAGAGCTGCAATTACAAACAAATATTTATCATCCTGACAAAAGAACATTATTATTCCATTCAGAGAGCAACCTTTGTAACTGAGTTAAAATAGAGTTCTGCAAAAATAGTCCACCAGTTCCAATCAGGCATTTGTGGATTTATTGGAAATACTTTCAAAATGGCTCCATTGGTATATGGCATTGTGATAATTGTTGGACAAAACCGTCATGGCTTTCTGCAGTATCAACTATTTTAGAAAACTTAGTAATCATCCAGAGTAACTCCTTATGAATGATTGCTGCTTTCTTTCAGGCATTCAATGCAAGGCTCATTGATTCTTTTCATGATTTATTAAGCCAGGGCACTTTTGTGGCTAACCGACAGAATTCAGATTTCATCGTAATATCTTTTAATGGTTTTTTAAAAGCTTCATGGAAAAAAATAAGATATTTATATTGCCTAAATTAAATGTGTACTTATTCAAACAAATGTGACTTGTTTTCAAACAATCACAAAACTATCCTTAGCTGAGACTTGCATGAGGGGTAGAATTATTTGACTTTAGAGTATGATTAAAGCATCCAAGCAAATACAGTGCCTATGTTTATTTTCCATATGATTTTAACTAGAATAGTTGGGAAGAACATCCCCATCTCAACTAAGACCTGGGAGCCAGTTGGATTGGAGTATTTTGGGGGGAAACTATGGAAGATAAGCACACATCATCCAAGAGAATATGTGAGGTATACTAGGCATTTGAATTAAAAGGGATCTGAAAGCCAGCGTGAAAACTCTGCCATATACAACAGGAAGAAAAGAAATATATCTCTGGAAAAAGGAAGGTGGGGAAATGTGTTCAATAGTTTGTTCTCCCAGATTATCTTGACTATAACCTAAAGAACTAAAAATAAAAACCCAAGGTTATGCTGATGCAACAAGGTTGCCATAATTGGAAACTTAAAGCCAGCTCCCCATCACAGTCAATGACAAAGCCTTGCTAGCAGACTTTATAATTTCATGGTGAAGCCAGAATCCTGGCTGACTTGTTCCTAGACATAGTAAATTATATTCCAGGCTTCAGATATTTTTTTTTCCTTTATCACCAACACAAAGTCTTCTGATTCTAAGCAAGAGTTAAATGTATCTGGGGAACATAAATGATTCTAGTCTCAGGGTCCGAGGGCAGCAGGGGTGGAAAGCTCAACAGACAGTGAACTAGCTGCAGTTACTGCCTCCATCAAGACTATGGAAACCCAAGGGCATTTAAAAGAAAGAAGGAAATCAAAAATTGTGTGACAGTCTAGAATTTTTTGTGCGAAAATACCCAAAAAGAATGTAGTTTTGATTTGCCGATCTGTTTACTTTTTTAGAAAATACACTGAGATATCGGAAATTTCGGACATTTCCAACAACAACAAAAAATGTTAGATAGAGGAAAGATTTACACCAGAGGTTAAATAATGTTGGGAGAGTTGGCATCTCAACTGTCCTTAAATTATCAAGAAAAGTGTCACTACATGGAGAAAGGAAGTGAAGGAGAGAAAGAGAAATAGAAATATACTGTGTTTTTTCCCCCTCGCCTTTAAATACACAGCCTTCTTACTTATCTTAATTTCTGCATCATTGTATGTCACTTTTTCACTTAACTGGGTTGTTAAGTGAAAATGTTATTTTCTTTGGAATATGAAAATAAGAAATAGTTGAAAATAACTGTATTGAGGGGGCCTCCCCGGTGGTGCAGCGGTTGAGCGCTGGGTTGCGAAGCTGCCCGCAGCCTCTGCGGGGCCGGTTCAATCCCCGGCTGCTCCCCGGCCACCAGAGGAGGGTCCCACATGGCGCGCAGACCTCTCCTGCCGCCCGCTGCTCCCCTCAGCAGTGTACTTCGGTCCTTCTGCCTGCTCTGCTCCCCGCTCTGGCTCTGGTGAATTCTCTCACCCTCCCGCGCTTCTGACTGTACCCAGTGCATGTAAAAGCAAAACAAGCAAACAAATAAAAAAAAAAAATGTCCAGAGGAGACTTAAAAAAAAAAAAGAAAATAACTGTATTGAAAAGGAACATCAATAGGTATATTAATGAAATTACTCTTCCTGCTTCATCTTTTCCCACTTCTCTTGGTAAATTAAACCTAAAAAATCAACTTACTGATATAACTGAACATCGGTTCTTTTCCTCCTAGATTTGAATGAATCAGCACATGACATGAGCATATAATTCAGAAATAAGAACTCTGAATGAGATCAATTCCTTTAGGAAACTTAATGAAAATAAGGTCTGTGATATAAAGCATATTATTCTATACACAATAGATATAGGAGGCTTCACAATAAATTATAATTAAGCTTTTCATAATACACTTCACAAATACCATTAATTTTGATAAAGTTTCCTACAGATACTCAATGTGCTCGGTAACATGAAATATCTAAAACATATAAGCAAACAGAGTAAGTCTGTATAGACTATCAGATTAGGCTCTGAAAGAAACCATATATCAAATTAGTAGGAGGAGAACCAAAGGCAAGGAATCTTACAACTATAACAAGTTTATAAAGCATTTTATGATCAGATAATTTACTTGCCCTCTTGTGTCTCTACAGTCACAAATATGCAAATATGGAAGCCTCATTTCAGCTGCAAAAAAGATGCATCTAGGTATTAAATAATATATATATTTAGGTAGATTTACTTTTGAACTCTAGGAAAAGTTCAGTTCTTTACTTATTTTTAGGCAGAGTTGGCATTAACAATACATCATATGGCTAGAATAGATTACAATTTCATAAAGTAAAGGTATTGGGATTGATCATGAGATTCCAAATTACTTATTTCTCTAATTCTGATGCCTCTGGTGTCTTCCTGAAATACTTGGAGGGAATTCTATGGATATGAATTGCCCTTGACAATCTAGAAAGAGATCTTAATTATAATAGTATATTAATTCAATAAGTACTTATTGAATGCCTACTATTATGTAGCATGAATTATATTAGTAGTTACAGTACACATTGGTGAATTAAATATATGTAATTATTACCCTCATGGAGTTTATATTTAATGATGAATTAAGGCATTTTATGTGAATTTTATTTCAATGATTTCCTATGAGAAATGTTTATGACAGCAACTGTATTTTTAATTTAAACCTATGAAAATTTCATAAAGCCATAAGAAATTTAGAGTTTTTCAATTCTGTACTTTCTATTAGATGTTTAATTTCTAGTATGTTCAAGAATAAAAGATAAGCAGAAATTATAAGAAACATGTATGAGTATGCATTTATATATAGACATGTGTATATGTATGTACACAGACATATATGTGTATATATATGTAAACACACAACAGTATATTCTTTTACTCTGAATTCTTTGAGTCTAAAGTTGGACAGGATTTCTCAGCTAAGTTGTTTCTATAGTCCACCAAGACAGACTAATGGGTGAAAAAAAGACATCAAGGCTGATTTATAGCTCATCAAATTCATTCCACTAGTAGAGATTCATCAAGATCAATGGTGTAATGGTCTGACTGAGTTAGTGAAAGTCAACAGAGTGCTGACATGACACATCTTAAACTCAAGAATTACAGCTTTGAACTGGTTGGCTAAGAGAATTGATGCTACATTCACCTCAATAAAACCTCAATTCACCAGAAGTTTTAAAAAATGGAGTATTCCTATATCTATTCTTCTGATTAAGAAAAGAGTAAGCAGAAAACTTTTTCTATCAAGAATTTTTCATTTTTTTCCTTAGTAAATATGCATATAATTGAATCATTCATGGTTCAGATTCCTGGTTGGCTTCAAGTTCCTTAATATATCCATAAAGAACTTTTGAAGAAACCATGTTGTAGTAAAGACTAAAATAATACTCAGAGGTGTTTTATACCTTGTGAACTATATGGTCAGTGATTTTAAAATAAAATTTAGATGTGAGAGGTAGCAAAATGTGATTGAGCAGGTGCCGTGCGGCCAGATTTTGAAATTCACTCTAAATATTTAGGAGTGTAATATTGGATAATTCATCAATTTATTGTAGATAAAATTAGAATGATCACATTGCCTACCTGACAAAGTTGTTTTGAAGATTAAGTATGTGAGCATTTAGAAAGCTCTTAGGACAATGCCTCATCATTTTTAGCATTTCTAAGTGTATATTAAAGAAATAATATACACGGACAAAAACGTGCTTAGGTTCTCAAAGCATTTGCTGAAACTAAATGAAAACTAAACAAACAAACATAAAAGCTTTAAAATATTTTGAATAATTGTGTCACCACAACGAGTAAATGACCCCCTCCATTAATGACCACTTAGAAGAAAAGATTAATGCTTCTTAGTAACTATTCATTTCTTCTGATTTCCACCTTGTAGATCTGACTGCTAATCACAGTAAAGATAGTGTTTTTTGTAGTTGAACTTCCTCTGGAACAGAAAGAGAGCTTTGAAATCATATGACAAAAGTGAAACTTAATGCATTAAATACCAGAATTCTGCTTCCAATGTCATTAGTTTTGGGAAAAAAATGAAAATGATATTGTACAGTTATTAGAAATATGAGCATGCATAACAAATTTATAGTGATTAGAAAGACTATAATAACTTAGCAGTAGTGTGTTTTGGTAAATATTCTGCGGGGGATTTTCTATTTAGAAATGAGGGATGAAAATTTTGAAAATTTACCTTTAAAATTCATAAAGAACTCCCTAATTTAGAAATATTTTCTATTTTATTTTCTTAAACTATATTTTCCCAAGACCAGAAAAACAACAGGGAAAATTTAAAAATTTTTAAAAATTACACTACACAGATTAATCAATCAACTTCATTTTGCTAAATTTAATTTGATTTTACTTGTCATCTTAGTCTGTGATTTTATCATTTTTAGAACCATAGTTTATTGGGGAATTTTAAAAAGTAGAAACAATATCTGTACTTTATCATAGAAAGGTTTCAATCATGAAAAATATTTTAATGGAAGAAACAATATAGAAATCAGGAAGATGGAAATTATTCATAGAATAAATGATAATCATAGGCAGAATGACCCACCTCCTCCCACCCTACAATAAAAACCTGATTGTGAGTCAAGCCTAATGGTACTGACAGCGTATGCTATCACTTTTTCCACTCATTTCTTCTTTCCTAGCCACTCATTGTTTTCCTCTTGAATTGCCAAAAATCTGTGCTTTATTAGATAAAGATCTCCAGGAAACAAAAACAGTATTGGATAGACGGGCCTCCCCTGGTGGCACAGCAGTTGAGCATTAGGCTGAGAATCTGCCCGCAGCCTCTGCAGCCTCTGCAGAGCCTGTTCAATCCCCGGCCGCTGGTGAGGGTCCCACATGGCCTTACCTCTCCTGCCACCTGCTGCTCCCCTCAGCAGTGTATTCCATCAGTCTGCCTGTTCTGTTCCCCACTCTGGCTCTGGTGAATTCTCTCACCCTCCTGCGCTTCTGACTGTACCCAGTGCTTGTATAAATAAATAAATAAAAAATCTTAAAAAAAAAAGAAAATATTGAATAGACACCCGAGTTATCTAATTAGAAGACAAATCCTTCTTCCTTATTCATCCTTAAGATTTCATATAATTCTAATTGTTCATTTAAAAAAATAATTTGTATAATAAATTCAAAAGTCTTGGATTACCATAGTTACATAATAAACTACTCATTTTATTGCATCAATCCCAATGAAATAGTTTCATCTCTGGAAACTAGTACATGCTTATAGTAGCAGGGCAAGGATAAGGCAGAAAAGGAGAAACTTACTGTCCCAAGAGTATTTCTGTGAAAAAAATAGATGAACATGGTCTTTATTATTCTCTAGTACCCCATTTACTGTTGTGTTTCTCCACCCAGTCATGATCTTATTCCTATAAATTATTCAAGCTGTTATCTGACTACTTGCCTTATCTTTAATCCCTCAATATATAGTGACTTTCTCCCAGGAAGATATATTTACTATTTTTAGCGAAAGACTATTGTCTTAGAAAACTATCATCAAAAAACAAAGTTTTTCTAGGTTGGTGCCATTTTTTTTGTATGCTAATATTGTTATTTTTATTTGTTATAATATCTTAACCGTTTCAGAAAGGTCAGCATTATTTATTACTTTGGAGCCAGTTTAAAGAGAAAGAAGGTGTGTCACTGAACTCCTGGCTAGTAGGATTAATGTCACAGGAATCTACATGTTCTTAGAGGGTTGTTAAGATCTATGTATATAGATTATTCGCAATTACTCTCAAAGGTCATGTTTTCCCACAATCAACAACCTGTAGCATTGCAACCACATTGCAAAATGCATACTGTGTTTTTCCTTTTTGAGTGTTTATGAGTGTCTTCATATAAATTCCTGGTTAATGCCTTATAGCTCTTCATATGCTGTGTTTGGTATCTGTTGACAACATCCCCTGAATGACTGATTTCAAGTGCTCTTTTAATTTATACACAAGTGGAAAGATCCTTCTTTCTTATAGTCGTTTCCTTCAGAGAGGTTTACTAGCACAAATCAGTTAAAAGAAAATTATCAGATAGTAGATTGTGTGCGTGTGTGTGCGTGATTGAAAATTTGAACAAGACAGTTTCACATTGGATCATAAAAAAATCATTAGCTCCTATTTCTACTTTAAATTTTATCCAACAGAAACAGTGTTGAGAGTGGGGAGCAGGATGGTTGTAGTTTTCATAACCTAGGAAAAAATAAAAACAATACCCGATTTTTCCCAATACCTAAAAGTTTCCATAAGCCATTTACTATTATAAATATAATTTCACTTAACTCAAATTAGAAGTTCCGTGTAACTATCAAATCTTCAAAATTTACTCTATTGAATAGTCACCTATCCTGGAGTTAAGGTGGGAGTCAACAAGATCACCATCCTTTTAGAAATATTCCCCCAGCATTCAGGAGAAACATAAAATACCTCCTAACATTAGAAGGAACAAATTTTTAAAAGGCTAATAGACAATAATAACTTTAATTTATAGAAATTTGAAGTAAAATTTGAAACACCAATTGAATCATTTTATTATGCCTTCCTGACCCAGCTTAAAATGCTTCAAGGGATTCTTAATATCAGGAGAATTATAGTCCCCTTGTCTAAGAGGTTGCCAGAAATATGGCACAATTGGGCTCTTGAATTCCAAAACTTTCTTGTATTTCCTTGTTATATAGAACTGCTTGCAGTTCTCGAATCTCCCCATGCCATTTCAAAGTTGTATTTTCTATCATGTTGTTTCCTCTACATGCAGTGTATTACCTCTAATATAACCTTTTAACATCTCTATTTATTATTGCTAGATATTTAGTCTTGACTCTCAATTATGTTCTTTTTTTCCCTTATGTTTTATTCATCATCATATTCTAAGTGTATAGCAAAGGGTGTAGCTCCTGCTGGACACAATATAGTTACTTGTCTAATGAATAACTGAATCCTATCCATATTGAGAAAAGGGATTAGTTAAAATCAGCCTATGAATATAGGACAGAGGGTTATAATAAAATAAAATACAAAGGCAGAAACAATGTGTACACTTAGTTATTGTTATAAATGGTAATAATTATAGCTATAGTAAGTTGAATAGTGCTTCTCCAAAAATCTGCTTCCACCTGAAACCTCAGAATGCTAGCACATTTCAAAACAAAGTTTTTGCAGATGTAGTTAAACAAGGTCCTATTGGGTTAGAATGAACTTTAAATTAATGAGTAAGTCTAGGTGACATGGCATCAAAGAGGAAAGAAAATCATTTGAAGAAGGGGAGGAATTTTTATAGCTATAATACAAGGAACAAAAAGGATTGTGGGATACACCAAAGGCCAGGAAGTGGAAAAAACAGGATTCTTACCTGTAATACCTTCAAAGACTGCCTGACCTTAGCTATACCTTGATTTTGGATGTTGAACTCCATAAGTGTTAGGAAATTCATTTTTTTAAGTCAAACAATTTGTGGTACTCTGTATGAAAACCTGAAGAAAACTTGTATACTCCCTAACAAGTAATTTAAACAACTGATTATACTTAATGTAAATTTACAAGAAAAAACTGAATGTCCTCACAGTTTTGTTTATGTTCTATATAAATTGCTTTGGGGATGATTTCCTTGATCATATACAAATTGTTCTTAACCTCATTTGAACCCTGACATGCATATTTCCTACAAGCAAGATATTCCAGATCCTCTTCTTAAGACCTACAATTCCTGAATTCACTGCCTAATCCCACCTGTTCCCAATGCCTGGGATAGAGACTCCTTATATTTTCCCCACAGGCTCTTAATTCATTATCTCCTCAATGTTCCGTACAGAAAGTCCTTTAAAAAATTATGCCCCATAATTCTCTGAGATAGCCTAGTTTTTAAATTCATCTTTCTTTCCAAGCAAGGTCACTTATTCCCTTTCTAACCTCCTACACGGACTTTGTAGTTAAAACAATTCCATTACCTTGAAACCAGTAATATCATGCTGTTCTACACTTGAAAGGCTGAAGTACCACCAATAAAAGAAACAGAATCATAAAAGATAAAGAAAAAAGGGAGAAATAAGTGAAACTGAAAGTTTTGATAAAAACTTTCCTAAAATCACAATTTTGAAGAGGATAGCTTCTTCATCAGAGGCAGTGCTGATATACAAATTATAGGAATATGCCTATCGAGGGTCTTGTTCTTCAAATATAAAGCTCAGTGAGAGCACACCCGTGTGAGGAGTCACCTAGAGGAAGGCTGGCTGTGGCAGCGGCAGCCTTCAGCTCTGCTAATGGCACATCAGGCTTACAGGCCAATCTTCCTGCTTCAGAAGTCTGAAAAGATAGGTCAGAATATGAAGATCATCCTACAGACATTAAAGTGCTAACAGGGTAGCGCAGAATGAGAGGTTTCAAAGTCAAGAAAGGCAAAACTCCCTGGGGTGAGCCCAGCATTTGGGGCAGCTTAGGACAGCATATGGGGCTTTGTAAGAAATTGCCAGTGTATCTTGTTACCATTATTGGTCTAAGACTTGGAACTGCTGTCTTTTCTTAGTTAACTTCCATCAAACACCAAGCTATAGAAAAGGGAAAAAAAAGACTGAGTGAAGATCTCTTCAGGTCTCTTTGGGAATGACAACATTTTGGCCTGCACTCTGAAGCCTCACAGCAAAGGGACACCTTTTTTGGGGGAGAGGAGCAGGAAAAGAGGGAGAGGATATGAGTGGTATGGAAATAGGAACAAATTTCTAATAATAAAATACAAATGAATAGATTATATTAGAATTCTCTATCTGATTATTTTAAAGTAAGATTATTTTAACTCAAGGTTAATTCTGTCCATTGGCCCCAATTTGAAGAAGGCACAGAAATGAGAAATGTACTTCTGTAAAACTGCTCCTTCCCATATATACTGTGGACACAATGGTGGTTTATTTCTTCCGAGTCAGAAGATCCAAGTAGAGCCCCAGCTTCATAGAATATACTAAATAAATATTTACTGAATAGAAAGAAAAATTGCATTTGAATGTTTGGAATCATTTCATAAACCACCAGAAGAAAGTATCAAAACCATCAAACAGAAGGACCAAGTATCTTGGCTCCTTTCTCAGGAACACAGGAGGTGGCCCAATTGGGGCACCGTAAGACTTACTGACACAGTTTCAAAAAAGAACATGGATTCATCAGGAATCCAATTTGTTGGAGGTTAATAACATTTAGAATTTGACTGCAGAGGTCTGTTAGCATAGGATTTAGAAAATGTATGTATAATGCAGACACTGATGAAAGGGAAGCTAAAGATTGGCAAATTCAGGTATTGCTTCTTCAATGAGCAATTTCTGTTAAGAAAAGATTTTAAAGGACTCTGAGTATAGTTATTAGGAAAAGGATAAGACCCTCAAATCCCCGCACTTTCCTAAACTGAGAAACTAGACATGGCATGTTATTAACATTTTCACATTTTAAAATGGGGTTTTTATTTATTTCCTGACATTCTGTTGGACAAGGTTAGGTCTTCAACTTTCTCCCCTGTGTTACAAACAAAGGGTGCAAAATAGGAGTTGAAATTGATACGATACAGGGGTTATGTCTTTAACATGTTAAAAATTAGTGATATTAGTATATGGGGGAATATGCAGAGAGAATTTATATTGTTTACAGTTGATTCCAAAGAAAATACAAGGGACCATATTCAAAAACAGAGAAATAATTGATTTCAATATCAAACTTGCAATGCAAAAATGGAGGACAATATATTCTATAACTACTGAAAAAACTGAATCACAATTATGCACTGATATTCGGGAAATAGCACTAATACTGCCCTGTATTATTAGGGAACACTAATGTTCCCAAGTTAAGATAGAAAGAGATGCACAGTTTGGCAACTGATTTCAATTATTATTCAACACGTTGGTCAAGCACTACCAAAATTTTGCTAAGCAAACCTTATTGAATATCTGTCTTAAAAATGCTTAAATCAATTAGAAAGACAAAGTTTATTTGACTTGTAGTCAGATTCTAATTCCACTTTCACTTTTCTACAGGCTAAATAATTACAATTAACCAGTGATTAATGCTATAGTTAATGAGAAATTAGAGCATTCTTCAATTTTCTCCCCAACTAAAAAGAACATTTAACTGATATATATTTCATATTGACAGGAAAGCAAAATATTTTTTAAGTTAAATGCTAATTTCAATCTCTGCTTTAAAACAAAAACTTATTTTAAGTCCTTAATATTTTTCTCCCAGAGTATGCATGATTTTAGTATTTTATTATAAAAATAAAGCAATTAGAGGGTTTTTGAATTATTTAAAACCGTACTTTACCCCCCAAAAATCTATTATAATCAAATAGAATATTTGGAGAAGGTGATGCAATATTTAAAATGATGTGTTTGCCTTCTATTTAATTTTATTTATTCAACAGCTGATTTAATTGCATTGTTTTACTAAAGTACAAAACCATTTTAGCTAATATAAAGTTGAAGCAGAAAATGTGTGAAATTTTGACGATTAACTTAATCTATAAAAATCAACAATTTTAATTATCACAAAAAATGTTGAGTGCTAGTTCAATTAACTGGAAAAAGATCATGATCTAAAGATAGTCTCTTCCTTGTTACCTTTATAAACTTGGATTGAATTAACTATTTGCCATGCAAATTAATTATCTAATTTCAGTGACAAAGTTAGATGAATGGATAGCTTACCAACACCATGTTTCACCACTAAATTCTCCTGTCACTATTAATTCTTCTATACCACCTATCTTAGCAGAGATCCAATTCAGTATGAGGGATGCAAGAAGAGTGAAAAACAACCTGAAGGGCTAAATAGATCATTTCTTCTGTTCAGTGTCTGCTCCATTTTGAGTTTTCACTGCAAAGTGAGCAAGAATGAGGCTTAATAGTATACTTTTAACCTTTCTTATTTACATTTATTTAGCAAATATAGTGGCTTATCCAGCCATTATGTATGTGGAAAATACTAACAGCTAATGTTCTTTCACATTCTTGTGCCACATTTATTTTTTGTGATCATTATTTTCTTGAGTCAGAGACCTCCATTCAGCTTAGCGATTAAAAAAAATTCTAGTCATAACACCTAAGTAGTGTTTCCTCTCAAGGTACAGCTATGGTTTTCCTATGATTTTCAAAATTTGTCCACTCTACATTTTTCTCACAGAAGATAAAATCTGAGTCCCAAAGATGTTAAAGATGCTGATAGAGATCACCCCGGACAAACATATTTCATGGATATCAGATCCCATCCACTGTACTCTCTGCTGTCTCCCCTATAGTTGTTCTCTGATTAGAGTAAAAGAACAAGTTAGAGAAATACTTTACAAAAATTACCACTTGCAACTCTGAAGGACGCCATTCCCATCTTAGAATATGTAGATAGAAGCCCTGAAGTCATGCATTGCACAGCATAATGACCATATATGATCGAATAGTTATTAATAATTTTCAAAAAGTGAAGAGGGCCTCCCTGGTGGTGCAGAGGTTAAAGACACAGCACTATCAAGCTATCATCAGCCACTGCAGCTCGAGTTCAATCCAGGCCAGCCTGGGAGCAAACCATATGGTGCAGCAGATCTCTCCTGACTAGCCCGCTGCTCCCCTCAACGTGGATTTCAGTAGATCTGCCTGTTCTGCTCCCCATTCTTTCTGGTGAACCCTCTCACCCCCCCATACCTCTGGCCTGTACCCCAGTTCTTGTATGAATAAATAAACATATATTTAAAAAGAAGGGGAGAAGAGATACCATAGATTTCAAGCAATAGTAATTAATGATAGAATGTAGAGGACTAGAGAGAAGAGTGAGAGTATCAAGAATGACTCCAGAACTTTAAATTGTGAAGCATAGTTTTAAATATAATTAAATAAGAGATATAGGAAAAGTGGCAGTTGTGGCAAGGAAAGTAAGTTCATCGCTGGATACTTTGGATTTGAAATACTTAATATATCTATAGATAGGAGTCTCCAGAAGATAATTGAAATTATAGTTCTGGATTTTGAGAGATATAAAATCATTGAACATTCAGATATAATGCTTACTGGCTGAGAAGTAAGTATTGAAGTCATGAAATTTCTTGACTATAGAAAAGTAAGAGCAGCACAAGAATGGAACATATGGGAAAAGATAGTTTGCCATTTAAAGAAGTTAAAGTGTTAGCCAGCAAAATATTAGTAAGCACTACAAAACCAAAAACCTTGCAATGATATGAACCTTGGAAGGGCACCTCTTTAAGAGGAAGATGCAAATGATAGCAGAGGAAATAAAGGATAAAATTGGTCAAAGAGTTCATTGGTAAAACTAAAATAACATATCAAGTATCTACCTTGAGATTTGCAAATGATTAGCTAGATTCACTCTCTATAAGGGATATACCCATTTTATCAAAATATATCACTTATTTCTGCCCATTCCTAAAATTTTGCAGGTTGATGGAAAATATGCATTATATAAGTTGTTGAGAGCACTTAAAGTATTTTCAAAATCAGAATTCAAAAGATCTATTATATCTAACACAATATAATTCAAGAAGTGAAAAGGAATGAGACAGAGAAGAGGAAGCAAAGAAAAGTTTCCTTTGCTTATTCAGTTGCCCTTTCCTCTGTTATGGGGAAAACTAAAAAGCAAAGGTAAAATCAAGTATTTTGTTTTCTCTATTTAACACATCCTTATATAAAACACAATTTTTTTTCATATCTGCTGGCCTTCTTAAATACTCAAATATAGGCTTAATACAGATAGGATATTTTACCAGTTTGTATCCACATCTTGAACTGTATCTGACACCAAGTACATGGTGAATAATTCAGTTGAATGATGAGTCTCTTGACTTTGAGCTTACAAGGACGAAAGCCCTAATAAAAAAGTAGAGTAGTGTAAAGGATTTTTAATTTTTTTGACCATTTATTATTCTCTATCTTATTTATAGTTTTTAGAATCTAATCTGTATGTAAGGTACAGCACCAAAGATTTTTACAAACATTTATATACATTTGGGTACATGGACACATGATACATAATAGAGCATAGCACAGGACAGGCATCCCCATCTACGCAAACATCTACCAGCATATATGTGGACTATAAAGGAAAAATACCAACCAACAGGCACTAAATTCCACTAAATTATAAATACAAAAAAATAAAGACCAGTATGTGATTAAATTTTTTAATACATCAAAATCAAGCCCCAGTATTTTTGAGTTTTAAATAATTTTTATGCCTTTACTAAGCTTTTGCATTAGATGTATTTCATAAGGCCCAGTGGCATCTCTTTATTGATTATCCTCTTAAATTTGTTTTCCAAATGTACAGATTTTCAAATGCAGATTTCTTGTTTGTCAGGATACAAATCCATAGATTTTAACAAATGTCAAAAAGTAAAGTTGACTACTGATGCCCAGTTTTTTAAAATTCATACTCAGTTATTTTTGTTTATCAGAAAGTTAGGAAAATATACCAGGTGGGGGTGATGTGCTCAACCTAGACCTTAGGCTACAACAGCAAATAGATGCGAACTCTGAATGCACCTTTACTTATAATCCAGTAGCGACATCTGTAACTATTAAAAAAAAGTATTCAGTTTTAGACCGAACAGTGTTAGAAGGATTTTCATTATCCTTTCTGATTTTACTTCACCAAAATTCAAATGAAATATTTCAATGAATTCAAAATTTATTACCACAGAGATGAGCCATTTTATTTCATGTCTATGAAAATGTATTTAAAGAACATGAAATCATACATTTCTTTTTATGTGGTGTAATATCATAAATTATTGATAGTCAGCTTTCTTTTACTTGATAAAATATGCAGCATTTGGTTCTGATATTTTAAATGTTTTACACATTTACAAAAATAAAGTAGCACTTTAGAGTTGTTATGATCCCAACCTTATCCTAATGCAAATGTATAAGTTTTTTTTTCAAAATAGTAAGAAATATACATGAAAAACAAATTTGAAATCACTCCCACCCCTAGCACTATTCATAATGCTTCCTTACACTTATATAAGTGTTTTAGAAGTGTTAGCTCTTTTCTTGTACTTAATCTGTTAGATTTCTTGTTCCTCTGTTTACGGAATATTGGTCTTCTGACATAAGGCAATATTACTCTTGTGGACAGTTTTCAAATTTCATCATTGTTGCTCTGATTTATGATTAATAGGGTCAAATATCTATCTAAAGTTCTGATGAGATAATGGCTGTGATTTCTGACTCATTTTCTTCTCATTTCTACAACTCATAATCTCAGACAACATGATGAAGATTTGAGTCGTGATTCGTTGTCTTTTTTTTTCTTTTTCTTGGTAACCCCTCTAGCTAGTTGCTATTACACTTCCAGTGGTGATAGTCAAAAAGAAAAAGAAAAATCCCTATTTTAATGGAGAAAAAGATGTCTGTTTATTTTCAATGGACTCATGCAACTCTCTTTTTTTCTCATAATAAACTAATATTCAAGTAAGGACTGATTGAAGACCACCCTAACAAAAGCAATATTATATGCCGAGCCCTGTATTGTATTTACCATCATATGTGTATTGTTTTGTTCTCAGACTAAAGGATTCAATCAGTAGACCTCTAGTTAAATGAGTTTCATTAAATACACAACACTATATTTTATGTGCCATGCCTGATGTGCCTTTTAAGCTCTAAGTTCGTACTTTTCTTCATGGGTTTATCCTCCTCTTGAACTACACATGCACTTAAACAAACTTTAGTTTCATTTATTGGCTTTGTAAGTAGTAGTGACATATTTTAATATTGTATGTTTTAAATTAATCAGAGCACAGAGGATTTTTAGGGCAATGAAATTATTCTGTATGATACTACAATGGGCGATACTATAATAGGGGAGTGTGACATTTGTCAGAAATCATAGAAAGTACACCCCAAAGGTGAGCCTAATGTAAACTATGAACTTCGGGTGACAACGATGTGTCATCAATGTCAGTTCATTGTAATAAATGCACCACTCTAGTGTGGGAAGTTAAAAGTCGGGGAAGCTGTGTGTGGGGGAGGGGGGAAGACATTAGGGAAATATACTTTCTGCTCACATCTGCTGTGAACTTAAAACTCCTCTAAAAAATATATAGTCTTTTTAAAAGATAGGTGAAATATTTCAATAGACATTTCTTCTAAGAAGATATATGAATGGCCAGCGAGCCTATGAAAAGATGCCCAACATCATTAAGGAAAGTAAATCAAATCAAAATGAGATACAATTCACACCCCTTAGGATGACTATAATGACAATAATTTAAAAGGAAAATAACAAATGTTGAAATGGTTCCGTTGCTTTAGAAAACATTTGGGCAGTTCCTTAAAATGTTAAACATAAAGTTATCATATAACTCAAAATTCTACTTTTAGGTATGTACGCAAGACAAATGAAAATACATGTCTACCAAAAATATTTTGGACATGAGTGTTCATAGCAGTGTTATTTATAATAGTCAAAAAGTGGAAACAACTCATATCCAAATATACGTAGACGGACAGTAGATCAGTGTTTGCCTAAGGCCTGAGAAGGGGCGACAGGGGAAACTGGGGGCAATTGTTAAAAGATAGAGGTTTCTTTTTGGGAGATAGCAATGTTCTAAAATTGATTGTGCTGATGGTTGCACAATTGTTTGAAAATACTAAAAACCATTGAATTGTAAACTTCTGGCATGTGAATTTTGTCTCAATAAAGCTGTTCTTTTTTTAAAAAAAAAAAATTAATTAATCAGTATTGTTGTAATTGCTCTATATCATTGGTGTTCCTTTAGATTTATTCTCAAATGCTAGGCCTTTTTGTCTCGCTTCATCTTTATAGTGCCATCTGGAATCTTTTTTTTCCCCTAAACAGTTCTTGCGGTCTCCCTTTGGCTTTATCTGCTAGTAAGAAAATCCTTACTCTGATATGCCATATCTTTATGTTACTGTCATTCTTAAATATATTGTTAATGGTGGTGGACAACTTAGGCCATGCAATTGTGTTTTTAGCATTTTGAAGATGATCCATTGTCCTGCGTCCTCTATCATTGTCCAGTAGCCACTCAGTCATTCCTTTAAGGTAAAACTCCATTTATTTTTATTATTTTTATGCTTCCTATTTTCAGCCAATAGGAATTTGCAGCCATTCTGTCATGAAAAATCTCATGTGACCCACCTTTGTTCTTTTTTTCTGAATTTTAACTTAAATGGGTGTTAGACCTTTTTATTGTATCCTATCATTCTCTTCCTTTACTTCTATATTTTCATCTCCTTTCTTCATTTAGCTTAGTTATGTCTAACTTGATGTTAAAATCCACTAGCTTGTTGGTTTTAGTCATTATAATTTTCAGTTTCATAATTTCTACTTGACTCATTCATAGATGTAGAATCACTTTTTGTAGTTTTCAGTTCCTTTCTTTGAATTATAAACTTATTGGCCTGAACACAGTAAATATAAATGAATTATAATCTACTTCTCATAATTCCAATAACCAGACTTTTTCTATCCACCCTTCTTTCCTTTAGTAAACATGATTTTATACTGGTAATCTAATAATTTATTTTTGTTTTATGTTTCTAATATATTTTTGTTTGCCACATATAAATTAAATCATGTGATGTTTTTCCATCTGACTTACTACTGCTTTTAAAATTAGAAAAAAAAATTTATTCTAAATCCATCTGAAAATAAAAGTCAATATATAATCACTGATTTTATTTGAGTAGTTAGAATTTCAGCCCCCCCTTCTTTCATTTTCTTTATATTTTACAAATTCTCTAAAATTCACATGTACTACTTTTTTATTATCAAAGTAAATATATACAATTATTTTCAAATTAATGATAAAGATATCAAAGATTTTATCCCTCCATGAAAATAATATTATATAAGCTCTAGCCTATATGTGTTACACAAAACTGTCCCTAACATAAGGTTAAAATTATTCAAAAGATATGTGGAAAGACAGTTCTAGTCAACATGTCTAGCAGTTAGTGTTTATAATAACAGTTAATGAAGATAGCATAAACTGACAGGGTTTTTTTTTTTTTTTTCTTTTTTAATTCCCCAAGAAAACTTGACTCTTAAAAAAAACAAAAAAAAAAGCACTTACATTGTTTAAGTTCTGAATTAAGGAAGAATTTCACATGACATTGATCAATCATTTCCTCAATGTAAAAATATAATTGAAGGGAAAGAAGTCTCTTAAGAGACTTTATATAAAGTAAAAATCAAAATTAACAAGCAACTATACAGGGGTGGGAGGAAGGAGTAGGATCAAAACAAGGAGTGGTGGGAATTTTATGGGGACTATAACCAAGATGAAAATGCATACATTGTGCAAAAATGAAACATGATGTAAAAATATATATAAAGTTAAAAAAAGAATAATAAAAAAATAAAAACGGAAAAAATCAAATGTTCTTTTCAAAAGCAAACTTTCTAGTGCATACATTTTATGCAGTAAATACTATAATATGAATAAGTAATATAAATTAATTGCAAAAATGTACAGCCTTTTGGCCACATAATGTGTTGGTTTTTTTTTTTTCTCTTCCACCATTGAATTGCTGTTTACAAAGGATTGTTAAGTACTTTATCTCATTGTAAATGGTGAAAGAAAAGGGATTTCTGCCCAAATCTCAGGTTGTCCTAATCAATCACCTCTCATGAATTCTATCTTTGTTTCTTTTGTCTCTCTTGGCAACAACCACCATTCTGTCTCTGATGCTGTGATAGCTGTTATGTAATATTTATCTCGCTTAGTGTTTATGAAACTCCAGGTATTACTTTGTTAACAATACTCTTTAGTTACAGAAATGAAACAAACTAAGCAAAAATGTAGTGTGCTATGCCCTTGAATTGAATTTTGCCTGTTCAGCAGGTTAATTGTGACCTCAGTATATGGAAGGAATGGCTAATAGAACTGATAATGTGCATACTAAAGTGACTTATTTGTTTAGAAAACAAAATATTGTTCTTTGCAAAATAATCCTATAAAGTTGTAATTTTTGCTTTCTTCATAAATCAATGACTTTCAAACAAGTTTGATTACTCTTGATATTTGGATAAACAAGTCAGTATATGTTTTTATATTCTAAATTTGTCAAGATTTTTAATCTTGTTTTCCTCACAAAATTTGTTGACCAGATGGTCATATGCCAAACTTTAATATGTAAGTTTTAAATACAAATTTTTGTGTGTGTGTGACTTAACGTACTTTATAAAGTCAGCCTTTTTTTACATCCATTCCTTTAATTGCATCCCTTGTCAGATTCTTCTCTGCAAGATTTTAAGATATAAGTATGTACATGTGCATTTAATGAGATGCAAATACTAATAAAATAAATGCATGAAATAAGTAGAACAAAGGAAATATAAGTGAAACAAACGTGACATTAATTCATGGAAAACTCTCCTATGGGATCTATATATTTTTTGTCTGATGGATACAAATTTGACCCTGAATCTTCTATTAATTAATGTGATATAAGAAATATTATAAGTAACATAATTCAGAGGGGAAGCTAAAGAACTGTTTATGAGAAGAATCATTCTCCCTGACAATAAGGCCAAAGAGAAACTACTGTAAATGCTCATATAAAATGATGCCATTTTATCCAAATGATAATTCTGATAGTAAGCAAAACAAGTTGTTTCAGGGTGCTGTTTTCTACGTTATTCATCTTAATTATACATCTCCGAAAGAGAGTTGTTCTCACATATTATGAAGGTTTTAATTTGTTAAATTGTATGCAAACTTATTAAAATTACTAATTATTATAACTTAAATATACTGAAGACTTATTTTGTCAGGCAGTGACTGTTTTCTATGCTGAATGTTATTCAAAATCCCCAAATCACCGTGCAAAATAAGTCAATTATTCCATCATTTTACCAATGCACTGGAGTTAAGTAATGTTCCCACGAACACATAGATAGTGTCAGACTTCAGATTGGAACTCAGGAAGTGTGATACTAATGCTCACTCTCTAATAAAGTATTCTGATCCCTCCAGTACCATATTGCTGCATAGCCAGAAGCTGAATTGCTTGGAACCATGGAGTAGAGTGTGAGCATTAAATCTGGACTGTGCCAATATAGAGGTCTCTGGTCACAGGAAAAAACAGCTTGTCACAAATGAAGACAATTTAAAGGAGAATTGACAGTTTAATGCAAGAAGTGCTCTAGGAGCTCCTTTACCTATTCTGGGTCATCTTTGATAAAGTTTCCAAGCACTCTCCCTCCACCCTCCAACAATGAGTATATTGAATGTATAGGAAAAGTAGAAAAGAGACTGAAGTGTGTTACAGGGTTTGGTTGCCACTATCCTCCATCATTAGTGTCACAGATAACATACCAGTATTATCTGTGCTATGAGCTACATTTTTAGAATTCAAAATTATTTTCTTTAATTTGTATTTGTCATTTTTGGACCTCAGATATAGTAAATCATATTAACCATATGCAAAAGTTCATTACATTAATCTGGGCAAGACTCCTTATTTTGTTTATTCTTCCATTTTCACTATCTTTTGCCCAGATTCCCTACTACTACTATTACTACTTCTCTATCCACCAAAAAGTACAGCCTTTTTAACATACTGTAGAGAGAAAAATAAGCAGGTAGATAGGTGATAAGTAGTGATGATAGATAGATGATAGACAGTAGAGTGAGTTATACTATCGTCTATTTATTTTCAAACATGTATTTGTATACATGTTTGTGAAATAGTTACTTTGTATTACTTTTTCTTTTCTTTCAATATTGTATTTTTAAGCCTGCCTATATTCCTGCCTGTGCCACAGTGTGTGTTCAGCACTCATGTTAACTTCAAGTGTTCTTTTCCTCTTGAAGCCCTGCACTAAACAATCATAATCCATTCACCATGATAAATGAACAAAAGCAAAAACATTTGTTGTAAAATTAAATAACCATTTTACAGTTTTTAAGTAAATCATATGAAAAGTTAAAATAAGAAATTAAAGATTTATTAGTCCTGATAAATTAAAATAGTCATCAAATGGTTTACTTATTAGACCCCAGGTTAATTAGGCATTTTATATATGCAAAGTTCTGGAAGCATAAGTTCATTATCTGTATAATTTCATGGAATTTTAGGTATGTCTATAGAGTGATTTGGAGAATTAAGCTTCCAGTTTTATTCTGCTAAAAACCCAAGTAAGTTTAGGATTCTGGACAATCAGGACAATAAAGAAAGTAGATGCTTTGAATTCACCAAGATTTGACAGTCATGCCTTGGTGGGGAAAAAAAAAAGGATGATTAAATCTACTTTGTTCATGCTAGATGTAGAAATAGTGGACCCATTAAAGTAGTCAAAATGTAAAGCTATTTAAAAGATTTAAATTTCATTGGCATTTAGAAGATTAATGTTCAACATAGTTTTATAATGACTTTAAATAATAACATCCCAAATAATATACGACTAGGAATCATTTTATTATTTTCTTTGTTTTCTAGTATAAAAAGAAACAAATCTTTAATGATATTAAGAAATTGGCTGTGGGTAAATTAAACATTAACAGTTGTGCCTTGTTTAAAGATCATTGACCTCACTAGGCCCTGGATCCCTAGGATGATATAAGATACTTATTTTTGTTCACTCAGCACCTAGCATTGGACCAGAGTCACTGTGTAAACCAATGAGGTTTGGTAACCAGCAAAGACATAAGCCAGTTAGTTATACTGGTTATGGGATTTTTAGAATTTTAGCAGAGTGAAAACTGCATGAACCAGCAAAGTCAAAAAAAACATTAGAAAGTCAAAAATGAATTTAATTTACACATGAGCAGTGTGATGTACTGTTGTTTTAACAATTTAATATTAAATTTACTGCTAGTTCAGAGACTTTCAATTCATAAAGCACCTGTGATTCTATCATAAGTAAATTATAATAAGCTTATAAGGTACTATTTTTGTAGTAAAGATGACATACCATGACTCACAATTTAGGGTTTTTTTTTTTTTCTATTTTTTCTAAGTGTAGTGTGGTAATGCTAAACTAGTTATCCATATACTTCTAGGTCTCACTATCTGGCAAAAAAAAAAAAAACAGTTTGAAATAATTTTGAAACCTGTAATTACATATATGCATGGGATCAAATGGAATCAAACCCATGAAGTCTCATCATGTGTGTAACTACTTTGGTGAACTTTCTTTCCAGATAACAATATGTGTTCATTAATGAAGCCTCTCATTCTCTTAATCTATATATGTACCTGTCAATTCTAGGCACTCTTGTCAATGTGAGAGAAAGAAACAGCGAGTTTGACTTCTCTTATAATACTTAACCAGGAGGAGAAAAAAGCAGTATATAATAAGATAAAAAATATGAAATAAAAGAGCAAAGATAATGTAGAAATATGAGAGATCACAACTAGTTAGACTGATAAAGGTGGTTTTCTTGGAAGAAATCATAATTAAGTCTGTATCTAGAGTTTTATATCAAGAAACTTGTGTATAAAAGGATTATTAAGATCCTAGTCACTTCCAGAGGGATATATGGTCCACAAGTTTGCAATCTAAGACATTTGAGATATATGGTAACAAGTTAGCTAATGCTAGTCAATCATCCTAATTGTGATTTCTCATCTAACATTCCATATTTGTACCTTAGAACATAGAAAATTTTTGAGCGATTATTTTCTTAATTGTCTCAGTAACATTTGAGATGCATTTGAGATGTGTAAGTGCAAAGAAATTCACAATTTTCCTCGGTGAATTAGAAAGTAATTCTCTATGATATTCCAGTTGAGAAAGATGTGAGAGAAAGAGAGAGAATGAGTTATTGTTCTCCAGACAAAATCTTCCTCCTATGCATTAGGCATAATGCCATTGTTTATTTTTCTGGCTCTTTTTAGTGCTTTCCTGAAAACCTCTATTCCAATCAAAACATCCTTTCTCTAGATATCTCTCACATATATTATTAGGCTAAAAATGAATATGACTTAATTTTTAAGTCATATGACTTCCATATAATAAGGGAAGGAGTTCTCTTTCCAGGAGCTGAAAATGTTTAAAAATCTCTAATTGCAGATCTCATTTTAGATCATTTAGATGTGTTAATCTATTTCAAGTATCATCCATTTCCTACTTTGTTCTATTTGTTCTAATTGTGTGAAGACACAATTGGGCACACAATTGATAGACTTAGCTTAAATGAGAATTTATTTGTGTAAAAATATTCTCTACTTTCATCTTTCTTAACAACTTTCACCTCCAGTGAATCAAGATTATAAGGCTGGTATGTATTATCATTAGAAGCACTTTCATTTTCTGTTTTTCATTCATTTACTAAAACAAAAAAAGACACATACAATAAAACAGTAGTTACAGGTTTTTTGTGAACATAATGGACACTTGCTCAAGTGACATATGTAAGGAGAACTCCTGTATTTGAAGTGGAATGAGTCCCAGGAGACCCTTTGATTTGCACCCTCTTGTCCAAAAATCAAATTCCAAAATATATTTGTGGTATCATATTGTGAGGCCTACAAAGTACTGCAAAGACAGGTGGTAGATACAGATACTTAGAAAGATAGATGACACAGTTAGCTGGGATAGGTAGATGACTGGTTTGTAATGCAATGTATGAATTTATTTTGCTGTTAACAAATTACAACAAACTTTGCGGCTTAAATAATATAAATGTATTATTTTACAGTTCTATAGACTAGAATTTCAATGTGGTATTTACTGGGCTAAAATTGAGGTGGCAGCGGGTTGCCATTCTTTACTAGGTTTAGAGTCTGAGTGCCTTCCCTTGATCGTTTGAGATCTTGGAAAAATTAAATTTCTTGTACTTATAGGACTGAGAGTCCAATTTTCTTGCTGGTTGTCAGTTGACAGCTATTCTCAGCTTTTAGATTCCATATTAATTCCTTGATAGATGACTTCTCCCTGCATCTTCAAAGCCACCAGCAATGATCCATATTTTTGCTTCAAATCTCACCTTTCTACTTTATCTTTCTAACTAGGGTGTATATTCATTGTTCTTAAGGATTCATGTAATAATACTGGACCAGCATGATAGTATAGGATCATCTCCCCACGTAAAGATAATCTCAAGGTCTGTATCCAGGATTACATCTATAAGTCATATTTGACACATAAGATAACATTAACATTCACCAGTTCCAGGGGTTAAGGAATGGACATCACACACACACACACACACACACACACACACACAGGCACGCGCGCACACACGCCTGGAGAGTTACTGAAGTGATAAAATTGATTCAAAGCCAGACTGACCACAGTTCTGAATACACTGAACGACCCAATTTTGACATGCTTATCTGAATCTAATTGGAAATTCAACTCTCTATATAGTCATTTATCCTTAAGTTCTAAGCCATTGCAATTCATCTGTTATTTATGATCTCATTTAGATTTCAGAAAAAATCCAATACTTCATGACACATCCTAATTTATACTTTACCTTTAAGATCTGGTTACTATTTGAACCAAGCACACAATACTTATTCATGTGCATGGGTGTTATGAACCGCCACCAAAGGTGAATGAATGCATTCATATAATGAAAATAGAGTTATCGGCGCAACCTTGGTGTCTGAATAGTGATTTGAATAGTGATGAAAATGGCACCAGTCCTTCTGATCATATCAAGGCAGAATCCTCCCATGGGATCTTGGTTTTTGACAGTCACTTCCCGGAGCAGCATGAGTAGCAGAGGAGGTGGGAATACTGATAGGCATCCTGGGGTTCCTTTCACCAGCTCTAGTCACTGGCAGCTGATATGATTGCTGCCCAAGGCAGAACTATAAAACCCAGCAGCAGAATATTGCACAAACCTAATGTACTAATAAGAGAGAAACTTAGTTTCTTTTCTCTCTCACTTGAGATACTTAAGGGCAATAGGGCAGCTACCAGCAAAAAGTCCAGAGGTTCAAGTCTATCAACACAAAGAGAAAATTCAAAAGGTGCATTTCACAAATGGTAGACACATGATACATTTCGTTGCATTCTCTGGAGGGTCACGTTATTTCCCAAGTGCCAAGTCCTATCATAATTGGCACGTTTGGCATTTATGAAATACTCAGTGTTTTGCGTTCAGCTATGGAATTTGTATGCAAAAGAAATAGGCACTGAAAGAATGTAAGTGTCCTGGTCAGATGCTGTCAATCAACATCCCCCAATCCATAGGGATTTACTCAAAGGAGAACACATCTTCGGGCCTCCCTTTAGGAAAGATTCCCTCTCACTGCACGTGTCAGAATAAATCCAAGTAGATTCTTGACTGTCCTCTAAAGTCCTGTAAAGCAATATGAAAATAAAGAATAACATTTCTAAAAAAATAGAAAAAGTGCACAAATAGTATATAAAGTATATAAGGCAAAATATCGAAGATAAAGCAATAAAGCAATAAGCATTTGGGACTACCACAATTAAAATTCTGCACCAGCATTTTAATGAAACTCACAAATACCACGAGTGTATCGATGACTATGTTTTGCTCTCAAAGAGTTTGGTTCATTTCTGAATAGCAAGGACAGGAAACCACCTCCCAATCCCAAAGGATCAAATTAAAGGCATACTACAAAGACTTTTTAAGTTTCACTTCATGACACATGCATTTTAGGAATGATCAAATCTAAGTGCCATGACCTAGAAGGGAAAAATAACAAAGTCACAGAAAAACTTGTAGCTGAGCCATGAATGGTCTATGCAAATATCCTTCTTTGAAAGTAAAAATCTTTTGAATGCATGATGGAGACTACCATCATTACAAGTTAAAAGTGAAGGGGGGCCTCCCTGGAGGCACAAGGGGTTAAGCACAGCAGTGTGAAGATATCTGGAGCCTCTGCTGCATGAGTTTTATCCCTGGCCAAGTTGCTACCCACATGGCACAGCAGATCTCTCCTGTCTCGCCTGCTGCTCCCCTCAGCAGTGTATTTCAGTAGATCTGCCTGTTCTGTTCCCCACTCTGTCTCTGGTGAATCCTCTCACCCCCCGCACCTCTGGCCTATACCCCAGTTCTTGTATGGATAAATGAATAAATCTTTAAAAAATAAAATAAAAATAAATAAAAGTTTAGAGGTAATTATCAAGTTCCAACCACCTATTGTTTTCTCTTCACTGGGCAAAAATACTTCTCACATTCAGATATGAGAAAACACAAGGGGTTATTTTTTTAAGATTAGATTATGCTAGAGGAATTATAAACAGCAGTCACCATCTGCACTTAGACTGGTAGATTTTCTTTAGGAAATGGGACTGAACAGTAGCTACAACAGCATTGAGAAAGGACCTGGGGATGGGCACACAAATACCAAACAATTTCCTGAGCAGCTGGAAGGTCTTCAATGTCTATGCCCTTTGTATTTTCTAACACACATAATTGCGTACTTCAGTGTGCAGCTGTAGGAAAGAAATGAGAATCTTTTTAGTTGTGCAAACTTACACTAACTTGTTTGTGAAAGCCCACACCATCCCAAGCTGAAATCATTTTGGAAGACCCTCATATATATATGAGAAATCTATTTGGCTTGGAAAATTCACATGAACCTTGCATACAAATTCTGTATAGTTGAATTGCTTCTCTGACCTATTTCGTTACTTACAGGTTAAGAGAACATAAATATATGCTGTAGTAAATGCTTGCAGCCTAGTATGTGGTATCTTCCTCACAAATAAATATCACCCTGAAGAACACACAGTTAGAATACATTACACTTATTTAGCTTCATCACATCATTTTATTTAGGGCCCCAAGCTGATCTCCATAGCAAGGCTATAATTTCTTTTGGTCTCACACATGGTACATTGGGTTAATGAGGTCAGCTTGATTTCTATATGGCATACGAAACCTGTGCCATCTCTTAGTAAAACATAATTCTCTAGTGACAGTAGGGAAATAGCAAATTTACAAGAACCAGCCTGAAAACTGGGAGAATTGTAGATGCTGCCCCTATTTTGTTTGCCTCATCTTTAATTACATAATGGAAGTTTTGGGACTTTTTTTTTTTTGATGCCCCTACTCCTACCATTTCCCACTGTCCTAATTTTAATTCAAGCTATCCTTATTTCTCCCCTGAGTTGTGACAGTTTTCTAACTGATCCCACCACCTCCAGTTCATATCTATATTTATTCTATCATTTACTCTAAATGAGTGATATTTACATGATATTTAGATGATATTTATTTATATTTATTTATATTTATTTAGATGATATATATTTACTAAATAAATGATATTTATTCTATCATTTACTCTAAATGAGTGATTACTAACAGAGTGATATGTCTAAACAACTGATCTGATTTTTTTTTTCTATCTTGTTTAAAACTTTGTATCCCTGGCAAATTTTTTGCATACTCACAAACATAGCATCTACATTAGTAGTAGTAAATCTTCCTTGGACAAGCAGCAACCGGGGAACATGAGCAGGAATCAATAAAACACATCCTAAGTTTCCAGGGGTTAAAAATGTCCTAAGAGCTCATGCACGGTCCATAGTAGAATTCTATAGAAAAGGACACGAGTGGGAATCTGGGGGCCCCTCAGGTCTAATTTCACTCTCCAACAGCAACTTAAGTGGGTGGGCCTGGAATGAAGCAACTGTGGTCCACTGTTGGCAACTTGAGGGAAAGACTGAAGGGCCTCACTTCCAATACCCCATGAGCAAGCATGTGTGACTGCTCCTTTGAGTTGAGCTGGTCTCAGGGTTTATAACTACTTTCATTTTGCAACAACCAGGGGACTCAATAGGCTGTAAAGAGATAGCTCAGGAATGTTCAGCCCGGGAAAAATTGATAATAAAAAATAATGGGCCAAGGAAATTCATGGCAGGTATCCAGACATTTTGTGAGAGTCATCAGATTTGTTTAACCTTTTGTTTAACCAAGTTAGCCCTTGACAACAGCAAAGTTCTTTCTTTGTCCTGGAACTCTTCCAATCTTATATAGACATATATGATGGACAGGAAGAACACATAAGGATAACATGATTTTAGAAATATGAACTATGGCCCTGATGGAAAACTCTCTAAGAAAAGATTAAATGTATCAGTTTAAACTAAATCCAATAGCAGGGATGAGAGTTTGCTAACAACTATTAGCAATTTTTTGAGATGCATGGTGAGTTCATTAAATCTAGATATATGTCTCACCCTCAAAACATTTATGCATTTTTTAGGGTGAGTGATGTGTTGTAAAATTCTGTCAGTATAAATCTCAGGAATATTTAAATATGGGCATCTTCTTTTCTTAGTCAATTACTTAAAGAAATAAGTCTTTCACACAAAAATAAGTAGCTATGAATATTTCACATAACTATAAATATAAATAAACCAAGATGATATAATATAAAATAAGTGACTAGTTAATAATACTGTATCATATATTTGAAAATTGCTAAGAAAATAGATTTTACAATTCTTCACCACAAGAAAAAAATGTTATTACCCTATAAGTTGATGGCCATTAACTAGCCTTACTGTGGTGACCATTTCACAATATACATAGATAATGAAACATTAAGTTGTACACTTGAAACTGATATAAAGTTATATGTCAATTATACCTCAATTAAAGTTAATAGAATAAAAGAAAGAAGCCTTTCACTACCTGCCTGAGAGGGGGTAGCTGAGGTTAGTAGAAGACATGGTAAGGAATTTACAGATGGATATAGAGAGAATAGAGATAAACCTGATATTTTCAACCTGATTATGGGTCTCAAAGCATTCACTAGTTCCAGCCAGACTCAGATGCATAGGATTACCGCAGATACATTAACTGGCCAAAGGTAAGAATCCAAAGGTAAGAAAAGATGAGACCAAAAGTCACACATCATCACTATAAAAAGATGTTTAAGTCACCTCTGGCTGTTTTGGGAAATTTTTAAAGACATAAGGAAAAGACACAAAGAGAAGGATAATGTTCTGGTAGAGATTACTGAGACAGCAACTTGATTTTAGATCAATTAGCATTTATATCAGCTAAAATGATTTGACTGAAAGTGATAATCTGTGATCCATGTCAGTCTTGCAAACTTTAGATTCCAATTCAATAGATCTTAGATAGAACCCAAGTTTCTGCACTTTGAAAATCTCCCCATAGTGATGTTGTTGTTGCTGATCCATAAATCATACTGTGAGTAGCAAGAATTTCAGTGTCATCAACATTTCTTAGTTCAGTAACTTCAGTAACTTTCAGAAGAAAATCCAAATTCTTAACCATGTCTGTCATACATGTCCTTGACGACATCTAATCTGTCAATTACTTCTCCTTGCTCATCATTACCCTAATACACTGGCCATGTCACACAGTAAGAACTATAAGAATTTAGTAAACTATGCCTTCATGCTTTCATAGTTAGTATTTCTTATGATTTTGACATAATGTTTCCCCTTCCTATCTTTCTTTCTTCTGGCTAAAAAAAATCATTTTTGGCAGCCTTCTCTAGTTCCAAATCTTCAAACTCTATCATGTTTTATGTGCTGCCTTTGAGTCTCTATAGCACTATAATTATCAATGTATTTATAATTATAAATCATACTGCAATATAGTAATTCCTTTACTTTTCTAACTCATTAAATAACAGACTCTTCAATGAAAGGATATTCTATATATCACATGATTAATACAATGTCTGATGAAGAAGAAATGCTTAGTAAAAGTGCCTTTAATAGATTAATTCACCACCAATATTCTGTATGCACAAACCTAAATATTGACAGTATAAAACAATTTTAGTTGTTTTGTTTTCAACAAAGAAAAGCAACAAAGCATCAGTAAGGTGTAAAAGAAGAGGGACAACTGAAAAGAAATCATTCTAAAGCTCAAACTAAAGCATAGTTTTAGAGTTTTCTAAATCTAAACATGCAGGATACATTTTAAGAGTAACCAATAAAAAGGGGAATAGATTATATGAATTCCTGACTAGTGGAATCAGTGCATGGATATGTATTTCAGGTAACGGAAATGGAAATATAAATAACATTCAAATGAGTTCAAAAGAACACAGGAAATATGCATATTGGAAGGTATGGAAAAAGCAATGTAAACAGGAATCACAGAATGGTGGAAAATGAGATGTTTGAAAATAACAAAAACACAAAGTCAAGAGTAACCATTAAGCAGAATTCATAGATGATGGCTACTGATTAGATGTGGGACCCAAAGAATGAGAAAAGTTAGAGATCAGCCATTTTTCACTTGGCAAATAGAAAATAGAAATGCTATATCGTCAGATTTATGGTGTACAGAGACAGGTCACTGGTTAGTGAAAGCATATGACAAATTCAATTTAGAAAATGTTATTTATAATTCAGTAACTCTTCCAAATTTTGAATAAGCATGGCTTTATCAGGATAAAAGGAGTTGCTAAAGCTGTGTTTTTTTTTTTTTATTTTACATAAGATTGGGAAAAAATACCTACTTGTCTATATCCAAGAATCTGCCATTAACGAGAATCTTCTCGGAGTCAAAAGGAATTTGCAATGAGGGGAGGCTGGAGAGAGCGCCATGGAGAGCAGCTCTACCTTTCATTCTCCCAGCCCAAGCTTTTATTGAAGATATGAACAAAGAAACAAGAAAATAGCACACAATTGTTTTTTGGCTCATACAGATTAATAAGTTACTACTGAAAACAAGTTTTCCCAGTTAGTGGGGAACAAGCCAGTAAGTCCTCAGAAAACAGGAGTCAATTCTGGGAAGAAGTTTTGTTTGCAGAACTTCTAAGATCCTGAAACTCTGTGTGCAGAGTAAACAGGTATATTCCAAAAGCTCCAGCTCCCTTTAGGGCAGCAGAGTCCCAACATTAAATCCCAGCATTTCCATTTAATAGCTGTGTGATTTGGCCCAAGTTATTTCAGGTTTCTAACCTCAGTTTTTTTCATCTTAATAATACAAGTGTGGCCATTCTAAGAATTTATTCAATTAAATAAGATAATATAAAATGTATAGAACAGTACCTGAAACACAATGTATGATCATTAAAACAGCTTAATTGACATGTCAAATTCCATTCCCTTTTAATGTTTGCGGAAAAAAAATAACATAATTTATTGAAAATTTAGCATACAATTAAGCCACATCTTGGATTTTGCTGTCCTTAAAACAAATCCACTAAAGACTAATATGACATAAGATTTTTGCTGAAGAATCCCATCATGTGGGTCATACTTGTTAATATTTCTACAGGAATTATGTCATTGAGTCATAATTCCCTACTATCAAAATCAGATTTCTACTCAGAGTTCAAAAACATAATTTTGGATTTTAGAGTAACAGATGAGTTTGCCATGAGATCAGCACTGTAATAATTTACTATAATTCTTAGACCATTCATTTGAATAAATCATATAGAATACAAGAAACCAGCATAGTTTTCTACTATTCTTACATAAGTGAAATCTGATGACTTAAAATACCTCCTTTGTTCATGGATAAATATCCTTTAGGTGACAATATAGGGAGAACATAGCCTGAGACAAATTGAAACATCTTATGCAAGAAAAGGAACTTATTAAATTTTTTTTAAAAAAAATAGAAAAGAAGGAAACTGTCTCTTCAAGACAATTTATTGTTCTGGCATGCTTACAGAGTTGTATCTGTCATTCAGTATCTGTGAGACCATATGGATAAATTACTAATTCTTAGCCCCATTTACTTTCTCTTTTAAAAATCTTTTAAAATAATTTCAAACAAGTGATTTTTCATATAAATATTATTAATATTTTTTCTGAAATAACACTGGTCTATGAAAGTGCCTATGATTTAGAACTTAGAGTCACATTCTTCATGTGTGTATTACTACACCACACCCTCCACCAGAGTGGATTATAATCCCCCTTTCACTCCCCTCCCCTCCTCCTTTCACTTTGGTAGCCTCAATTCTACAGTCATATTTCTAGGATTTGTTTTAGTTTAATTTTTCTGTACCATTTTTTGTTTCTTTATATTTCACATAGGGATAAAATCATCAGGTATGTGTCTTCCACATGACATATTTCACTTCACATAATCCCCTCCAGTTACATCCATGTTGTCAAAATGGCAAGATTTCATCTTTTTTTTTTAATAGCTGAGTGATATTCTACTGTGTACCTATGCTCATCTTCTTAATTCATTTATCTGTCTAAGACTCTTAAGCTGTTCTCATACTATTGACTATTGTAAATACCGCTACATTGGAGAGTATATATCCCTTCAAATTAGTATTTTCACATTCTTTGGGTAGATACTTAGTGGAAAATAGAACTATCAAAGAAATAAGTTTTTAAAAATAAAAATATACTCTTGCATAATAATAATAAAATACCATGTTTTTCATCTCTGACATTTTTTCTAGAAGTTTGATTTGGAACATTTTTATATCTACTACATATATATTTCTTTTTAAAACCCATAAGATGGTGATAGTAATATGTTCATGAACTTTGTTGCTAATTCTAACATCTATGTCAGTTCTGGGTAAGCTTAAAAATGTATTTTTTTTTTACTTTTAACGTTATTAAGACTCACAGGAGTTGCAAACATAGTATAGAAATTTTCCCATGTACAATTTCTCCAACATTCCCCAAAATATCTTACATAACTAATACATTTTCAAAACAAGGAAATATCTATTAGAACGTTACAGACTTTATTGAAATTTCCCAAGTTTTTTTTTAAGATTTATTTATTTATGCATATAAGAGCTGGGGTACAGGCCAGAGGTGCAGTGGGGAGGGGGGTGAGAGGATTCACCAAAGACAGAGTAGGGATTAGAACAGGCAGACTGACTGAAATACACTGTTAAGGAGCAGTGGACAAGACAGGAGAGGTCTGCTGCGCCATGTGGGTAGCTCCCTAGCTGGCTGGGTATTGAACTTGTGCTGCAGTAGCTGCGGATAGCTTCACAGTGCTGTGCTTAATCCCTTGCGCCACCAGAAAGGCCCAATTTCCCAAGTTTTGCATATTTTCATGTGCATGGACACACACACACACATATATGGCCACTCCCTGAATAAGGAGTATGGTTTTATGAAAGTTTGTCACATGTACAGATTTGAGTAATGAACACTAAATTTAAAGTCCAGACTGTTCCATTACCACATTACCACACACACGCACACATGCACACACAAATTTTTTACATTTCCAAATTACCCCTTGATAGTCATAGCCTTCTTTCACATCTAACCTCTGGCACTCACTGATGTATTCCATCATTTTAACTTTACCTCAAGGCTATTAGGTAATGAAACCATTAGTATAAATCTTTGTGACTAGACCTACACAATGACACACAAACACACATATATGTATCTATATATGGACATATATACAGTAAGGCAATATTTCTACATCTATCATCTATACATCTACATCTATATAAAATCTATTTTAAAAAACCCCAACAAATCACTGAGTCTAAGAATGGCATTGAATTTGCTAATGGATTTAAAGTATATATTATATACTGCCTATTTATTTACTTTTTATTGTAGATGGTCAAGTATACAGTGGATATGTTTCTCTATGTTTTGCTCTAGTTATTATTTTGTTGCCTGGTTGGTCAGTTTTGGGAGAAAGGGATAGGAACCTAACCTAAATATAGTTTAGAATATTGGTGCTTTGCTAATATACATCTAAAGAGGTATGAGCCTGTACCCCCAAGTTATATAATGTTTTAAAGCAACATTACCTCCATAAAAATAATATAATCAAATGCATGTGTACATATATGTGTAAGACTACATATGTAAATCTCAAGAAGCTCTCAAAATTCTGTCCAATAAAAAAATTAATCATTGAATTGTGTTTTAATAGATTGATTAAATATCAAAGTGGAGAGTATATTATTTTCCTAAATTACACCAAAAAATAGTCAAAATATTTTTTATCCAACAGGAAACTTCTGCTGTATAAATATCATTGAACAATTGACAAAAAAATTCTTACATAGATTACTTAAGGGAAATAATGTTTCATGATTTACTTGGCTTAAATACTTACCATTTTAACTATCATATTTATAATAGTCTGTATTAGTCAAACCAATGCAAACATATTTTGGAGGATTAAGTGGTTGAAGTGTTCCATTTGAATGACTGGTAATCAAACTGTTAAATTTCTGAGACTCTTTTTACTTATAATTAACTATTAATAATTTAATAAATCCTGTAGTCAAGGTAACAGGCTAGAAAATGAATACTGTGATCATAAGAACTCTTGTCCTGATTGTTTACCACAGTTACATTGTGTTCGTATTGTTCCTACAGGCACCAGAATATAAACATGTTTTGACCTTCTTTTCTTTATTTTGCTGAGAAAGTTCAATAGAACATTTATATTCTCCAAAAAACAAGTTTCCATGTATTTGGAAATTAGGTTTCTATGACTATGATTAGTCAAACAAAGTCTATAATTTTTTACTTATTTCTCTGGACAATCACCTTAAAGCAAGTAAAATGTGGAGTTGATCTCCAGAGAGGTGAAACTATTAAAACATTATTTTTGTAGTGCTCCTAGTTTCTATTGAATCTATTGTGTGGATAACATTTACACAGTACAGATATATTTTTGTGTACCATTTATACAGAAGACATATACAGATACTACTATTAACTCAATTCTAAAAGTACAGTACTGGTCTACAGGCTAAGTGAAGGTATACTCAAATTGCTTCCATTATTATAGAATTATTTTCTAGCAAAATAATCTCATACTTTAAGTATTTTTGACACTGTAAATTCTAATGTGCAAACCAATCTGCATTTCTTTTTTTTTAAGATTTATTTATTTATGCATACAAGAACTAGGGTACAAGTCAGAGGTGTGGGGGGTGAGAGGATATACCAGAGACAGAGCAGGGAGCAGAACAGGCAGATTGACTGAAATACACTGCTGAGAGGAGCAGCAGGCAAGTCAGGAGAGGTCTGCTGTGCCAGGTATGTATCTCCCTGGCTGGGGATTGAACTCGGTGCCGCAGGCTATGGATCACCTCATAGATTGTGTCTTAACCCTTTGCACCATTAGGGAAGCCAACCCCCACTCTGCACTTCTAAGGTTAAAATTTCCCAAAGTAAATCTATTTGCTTAAATATATATGACACAATAATATTAGGTAATAATAACATTTAATTTTATTTCCATGATTTTTTTTTCTTGCTACCTTGATCTCCCACCCATTAACTTAGTTATATTATTTGTTTCGACAGGTGGAATTTGAATGATGGGTGATGTAAATGATATCAAAGTAAACACCCAATTTTCTGAAGAGATTATTATGAAAATACATAACTAATACTATGGTCTTATTTATCAATTATATTTATTTTTATTTGTGATAATATTAGAATACACAGATCAGGTATTGCCACCAGTCCTCTCTATCAAATCACCCATAATCCACCAGCGCGATCCATTGTGCTGCCTTTCCTCTTTTTTCTTACCCCTGCTCTAAGCCTTCCCACTTTAGATGTTTAATTTCTATAGTCAGCTTTAAAGGGTTAGTTTTTAAGATTATCTTTATCTGATCTTAGTTTGATTTTTCTTAAACTAAGGCATTTTTGAATTTTTGAATTATTTTATTTATTTTTGTGTAGAACAACTGGGGTGTAGCTCAGAGGTGGGGGTGGTGGGTGGGGGTGGTGAAAGGCTTACCAGAAACAGAGTGGGGAGCAGAACAGGCAGATTGACTGAAATACACTGTTAAGTGAAGCAGCTGGTGAGACAGGAAAGGTCTCCTGCACCATATTGGGTTAGCTTCCTGTCCGGGGATCCAACTCAAGCTGTGCTGAAAATAGTGCTGAGACTTAACCCCTAGGTTACCAAGGAGGCCCAGGCGCTTTTGAATTTAAAAAGCTGTCTGCTTTAGGGGAAGGTTTGATGTCTTATCTGTTTCTATTTTTGTCTTGTATCCAAAAATCAAAACTCATAGTGTTGTAGAGCAACCCCGATACAAAACGGGGTGCCTGACTGTGGGTCCTCACCCACGCGCTTAAAAGGACTTATCAATGCTCTACTGCAGGCACACGTGAAAGGTTAATAAAAGGTTTATTTACAAGGGAAGGGGAAATGAGGAAATGTACAGCTCTGGGAGAAAAGCGGGAGACAAAGTTTTAAATGAGTCCTACCCGATCCGCCGATCAGGAATCCCAAAATGGCGCTCTGAGAGCTGGCCGCCAGCCAGGAGCGGTGAAGCCAGGAGGCGAGTGATCGCGAGCCGGAGAGAGCGAGCAAGGCCCACGTGTTTGGTTTTTATATCTAATCTGGCTGCCCAACTCCACCCTCAGGTCCCAGCCACCCTCCCTTGGTGGTGATGGGATTTGTCTTTCCCAGAGTCTTGATGGCTTTAGTCTGGAGTGGGGGTGGAGTCCACAAAGCCTGTATGGGATTAACTCAGGACATCACTTCCCCCTAACAATAGTTTATGCCATAAACAATAAGGTGAAAACACAGATGAGAGTGTAAGAACAGTTTCTTGCTCCTAACAATTGTACATAATGACATATGATTTGAAATGAGAAAACTGTGAAAGAACACTAGGGAATCGTGAAGGCCAAAAAGGAGGACCTGGCTCTTTCCTAGTGGTCTTCACTCCCAGGTTGCCTACTAAGGTCAGGAGCAGATGACAAAACTAAAAGTTTGAGAGGAACCTAACTGCAGAAAGACCAATGTCTTACTTTCTTATATCAAAGCCTGTGAGGAGAAAGTTCCAAGAATGGATGCCAGGGCAAGAATTGTGAGAAGATTCCTAATACTCACCAGATCTTCTTGTACTCAGAAAAATCAATAATTTTAATGTTCTTTCTCCACCCCCAAAGGAAAACAAATATCACTAAGGGCTGTATATTTGGGGTCAGAAAGTCTAAATATTCAGAGATACAACACACAGAATCTAAAACCTCAGCAATGGAAGTAGGAATGTAACCCATGATTAGAAAACAATGAGGGGGCCTCCCTGGTGGCACAGGGGTTAAAGACAGCACTATCAAGTTATTGCACAAGTTCGGTCCCCAGGCGGCCAGGGAACAACCCACAAGGCTTGGCAGAACTCTCCTGCCTTGCCAGCTGCTTCCCTCAGCAGTGTATCTTAGTAGATCTGCCTGTCCTGCCCCCCACTCTCTCTGGTGAATCCTCTCACCCCTCGAACCTCTAGCTTATACCTCAGTTCTTGTACACGTAAATACAAAAATCTTTAAACGAATAAATAACAATGAGGACTATACACAATGCTATATAGAAGCCAGATCTGTGCTTGCTGACACAAAGAGGAGGTATCTTTTCTTTATGTGAGAATATGTGACAACTTGACTCTGGCATTTTTCCTGCCTTGCTTTGGACCTAAAGGCTTACTTGTCTGGACTTGCCGCTTGGCAAGCTCTGTTGTCATCTGGGTCACGGTAGGATTTGAGTAGTAAGGATTGCTGATAAAAGATAAGCAAGAGAGAAGTAAGTTGAGGTATTGATTTACATTTCTTCCTATTTGGCATATCTCACACCACTCCTCTGTTTTGTATTTTTTTTATTTTATATATTTTTACATCATTTTTCATTTTTGCACGATTTTTGCATTTTCATCTTGGTTATAGTCCCCATACAATTCCCACCCCCACCCCCCTTATTTTGACTGTAATACCTCCTAACCCTCCCCCACACATAGTGTGTCTCTGGCTTATAGTTGCTTGTTGATTTTGATTTTTACTTTATTATAATTAGTCTTTCTTGTCAAAAAAGATTTTAGTCGCAGCCTCCCTGCTTTTCATGCACTAATCCCATTTTCCTGCTTAGTGACAATTTTCCTCTTTTTTGAATTCCTGAGTAATTCACCATTCCCTATTGCTATCCTTAGCCTCACTTCCATAAATATCCTCATCTTCATGCGCTCTTCCTTTACTTCTTTGAGTATACCACCAGCACCTGATTTTGAGATTAAATTACCATCTGGCAAAAATGGAAGGAAAATGTAGAAGCAGGAATTAGTACTTCTGATGATGGCATATTTTCCCATAAACTATTAGAAGCCATTAATTTTCTTTGTACTAGTAGATGATTTTTCCACCAAGAGGAAATGCTATCCAAAAACTAAAGAAAATAATATTAGACACATGAAAAAAGGTCTTTTTCCACTTTGATAGTTCAACCTGCTTAACATAAAAAATGTTGTTTTGCAATTTTCTTTGGAAAAATGGTTAAGAAAATAAATTTTGATTCTTACAAAATATCATTATTAAGGGATTCTGTAGATTATTTCATAAAGTCTCATAATTAAATATTACTCACAAATCAAATACTCATTAAGATATTAATTTTCTCAACTTGCCTTTAACTTATTTAGAAAATTGAAATTAGGGTTTAATCATATGTTTAAAGAGTCATTTGTAATCTAAACAGAGGAGAGATGTAATTATTATTTTCAGCTTGAGCTAGTTTTAAATTTATAGACCATTAATCTACTAGACTTTCCTCAACTGTTTGACTTACAAAGATTGAAAATTAAACCCATGATGTCTTTAAACCTGATATCCTCAAAGTTGGGTCATTTTTAAAATGACATCTTTAAGTATACATATATGTATTCATGTGTTTGTTTCTCTGTTTGTATATGTGTTGAGCATAACCCAAAGAAATCCAGGACATGACACACCTTAATATAACTTCTGGAAACTGAAAAGAACAAAATCTTGAAAGCAGAAGCGAGAAATGGTGCAATTTATTTAAAAACACCAATTTGAATAACAGAGGATTTCTCATTCCAAAGTATAAAGGGCAGAAAACAGTGGCACAGTACTTTCCAAGTATCAAATGAAAATAACTGCAAATTCTACATCTGATGAAAATATCCTACAGGATAAAGACATTTTCTGATGAAGGAAAACTGGGAATTTTCCCCTAGCAAATCTATCATTAAAGAATAGTTAAAAAGAAATTCTATAAACAGTAATGAAATGATCACAGACCACTATTTGGAACTCAGAAAAGAAAGAACTTTGGGATGGGTAAAAATAAGGGTTCATACAATAGAGATACAATAGACTATCCCTCTCACAGGTCTTAAAGTATATTTGATGATGATGAGAGGAAAAATACTACACCATCCAAAGTGTTATTCAGTGTATGCAGAAGAAATATGTAAGTCCATTATGCTATAGAAGTAAGGGTGGTAAAGGAATCTACATAGATGTACAATTTTTTTTACTTCATTTAAAGTGATAAACACCTGGATCAGTAGGCTGGATCAGTATGTGTCCGGAGCCGACCGGAGCATGCGTGGTGTTGCACAACACTGTGCCATCAATTAAGTTTCGCTTTACCATTTCGCCTTCTGAGAAACCACAGGTGTTTCCTGTTAATCAAATGAGACTGGGAGATACGATGGGAGGAGCTACCAGGATATAAGAAGAGAACCATGAGAAGGTCAGGAGGTCATTGCGAGAGGTTACCGCGAGAGGAGCAGAGAGAAGGTCAGGGAAGGTAGAAAGACAGGGAAAAGTAAAAGAAAGGTAAAGGAAAAATAAAGAAGCAAACGCTAGCGGCAAGTTGTCTCAAGCCCCTCATTTCAATCCTCAGCCCTTCTCTTTTCGTGCCTACGAATCCTGCAGGTCGGGACAGTATGCACTTTGTATTATCTTGTGTCACCACTAAGAAAACAACACACACCTATATACTGAAAACTCTAGAAATAAATCAAGATGAACTTTTCTTTCTTTTTTAAGTGTTAAAATACACCAACTAAGTAGCAGTAAGGGAGTGACATCTGAATGTTTCCCTCACAAGCAATGGATGCAAGCTGAGATGTCCTAAATAGGAGTTGACCATGGGTTTCAACTTAGATTAGGATCCACAAGGCCAAATTAATAATAGAAGAAGCAAGAAGTTCCCACCAGCTCTCATGGGGTAACCTGGAGCCACAGTAAGATCAATTATGAAAAGTCAATAAATGAAAAATCATCAACAAAAAAAGGTAAAATGCCAAAGTCAGCAGAAGTTCAAAGCAAAGGCAAATGGCATCAGAATGAGATGAGGTCTACAGGAAGTAGAAAAGTTGGAGGAGGGAACTGGTTCATGGTTTGCTACTATGGTCCGATAATTATGTGATACATTATGCAGAAAGCATGTGCTCATTTGATGTACAGGGGGAAAGAGTGCTTAGAGAAATATAATATTAATTAATGGGCTTTTATACCTTCACCTTTATGATTAAGTCTAATGGGCTTTATACATTATCACCTATAATCCTTTCACAAATTTTGTGGCAAGAAATTTGTCTCATTTTGTAAAGATATAGCAGAGGTTTAGCAAATTAAGCAATTTGGATAAAATAGTTTAGCCAAATATGACTAGACTAAGATGTGCATATGGTCTAACTTTACACATCTTGTTTATACTCAAAGCCCACAGCACGACTGAGCAAAGGTTCTGAGTTGATAAGAATGGCATAATCGCTCTATCACCTCCTCCCTTCAATATTTGGTAGCATGAACATGTACTGTTCACAGTTTAAAAACTGTTTTCTTAATCTTTTCCTTCAAAGAGCAGGAAAATTCTTCAAATAAAACAAAACAGATCTTTGGTTGACTGAGATCACAAGAAGATTTTTTAAAATCAAGTAAAAGCTATGGCCTCCCTGTAGCCTAGGGGTTAAGTCTCAGCGCTATCACCACTATGGCCTGAGTTCACTCAATCCTCCAGTCAGGGAGCTAACCTGCATGATGCAGCAGACCTCTCCTGTTTTGACCATTGCTCCCTTTAACAGTATATTTAGTAGATCTGTTTGTTCTGCTCCCTACTTTGTCCCTGATAAATCCTCTTACCACCACACCTCTGGCCTGCATCCCAGTTATTCTATACAAAAAATTTTAAAAAGGGAAATTAATAAAAGAAAATAATAAATTAAGTAAAAGCTACAGGTAAAAAAAAATTGAAAGTTATGTAGTAGTCTTTTTTTGTTAAATTATTGTTTGCCTTTGGTATTTTTAAGATGTATAGAAGTGATGTACTCCCACTATTAATATTTACTTTTCTGGGAAATCAGTGTTGCCCAGTATTTAAGAATACAGGATGGACGTCAATGACGTGAAGGAATCCCGAGCCTGCTTCTTTGTACCTTTGCAACCTTGAGGGTATTATTAACCTCTATAAAATTTAATGTGCTCATGTGTATAATAAAGACAATCATTTGGGTGCTTAGATATTAGATCCATGGTACATAAAAAGTAGTTCAATACTTCTTAGTAAAATATTCAACTTTTAATATCTGGCTAACAATATTTGTTTTAAAATATTGATAAAATAATTTGACAAGGTTAGATCTTGACCTCCATTGGAAATTACCTCCATTCTATCTAAACTTTGAACCCAGAACAAAGATACAGCAGATGGCTCATCGCAGTCATTGGAGATGGGTGGGTGGGTAAAAGAGAACAGTCAGTGGGTGAAAGAGAACAGAAGGATCAGAGTAAAGGCAGGCCTGTTTTGGCAATAGGACCATCTCAAAGTTTATTCCTGACCTAAACTAAGACTGCCATGTGGAACAAAGAACAGTACATGGCTACTGAGTGTGTTATATGGCCTTTAAAGAAAACCAGTGTAGCAAAACATAAAATAGTCTGAAAATAGCAATTGAAATGCAATGCTTATTTGGTATTAGAAAGAAAAGGAAAAGGAATTATTTGGAAGAAAATTATTGCAAAGAAAAACAATCTGGAGCTTTTCTCATAGCTAAAGACCCTAGAATAAAAGATGAAAGCTAAGCCTCTTAGGTGGAATGCTATGAATTCCAACTGTGTACAGTAAAGGAGTTGACAGAGACTAATTGCTCAAGAAGAAAATGTTTTAAAAATTAAGCACTTGAATCAATATGTCATCCTGGTTTAAAAGAAAAAGAGTGCCATCTGGGGAGTGAATTCTTATTTTCTAATCAAATATAAATATAAAAAAAACAAAGATACTTTACAACTTTAAGTGATCGAAGTTACCATGAGAGATTGCAGTAATCTGTCTTCTGTAAAGCACAATCGATGAAAAATTAACTCTTGGTTTCTAATAGTAGCTTATCAACAATATATTATTATTTTTGTTACATATTCTAAATAGAAATGTTTTTTTCTAGGAACAAAAGCAAATCTTGAAAGTTATCTTAAGAAAAAATAGTTTTAACTACGTACTGTGGTGGTCATACTGCAATATATAGATATGGGAATCATTATGTTGCACATCTGAAAGTTGTCAATTATATCCCTATAAAAAGTAGTAAATTATTTAAGTTTGAAAAGAAAAATTCTGTCCATTTCATACAATTTACAAAGTATAGGATCTATAATTAAGGCTTGGATTTTTATAATTCATTAAAAAATTAAAATTTCAAAATTAGGACTTGCCTTTTATTACACAACGTGTCAGATTAATTGAGTACTCTTGTTCATGCTCAAATCTTCAACTACTGTGAGTGTGAACTGGTGAGTCACATTCACTAATACATGTCCTAGGAAATCATTACTTTTGTTAAATAAAATGGTCATAAAAATAAACATGTTTTTGCAAATTTAACAGCTTGGTCCTTTCCAAGACTTTTAATACAATAATTTTTTTCTCCTACCTAACATAAAATTTATCAATTTTGTGAGATATAGAAGAAATAATTCATAAAATCATTAGGATAATTTTCCTTAGTATTTTTCCTTAGTATTTTTCAGTTTTTCCTAGTGTAATGTTAGTATGTGCTCTCTTTCCTTATGTTAAATGTTCACATATAATCAAAAAGGATTTTCTATATGAGGTTCTGAAGCCAAATCAATACGGAATGTTTTCTTAAATAACTATCACTTACTGTTCTGATTGCTTGGGAATATGATGGCTATATTTTAATGTTAGAACTGAACTAAAGCAGAAATACAATATAGACAGTACCACTCTGTGTGTGTGTGTGTCTCTTTTCATAGGACAGAGATTAATGTCATGCTTTGGATTTGATTCAGGATATTGTTTTCCAATATTAAGAAACTTTTGGCCCTCCCCAGTGGCACAGCAGTTGAGCGCTGGGCTGTGAAGCTGCCCGCAGCCTCCGCAGCACCGGTTAGATCCCCTGCCTCCTGCGGCGAGGGTCCCACATGGCGCACAGACCTCTCCTGCCATGATCGCTACTCCCCTCAGCAGTGTATTTCAGCCAGTCTGCCTGGTCTGTTCCCCGGTCTGGCTCTGGTGAATTCTCTCACCCTCCCGCGCTTCTGACTATACCCAGTGCTCATATAAATAAATAAATAAATCTTTAAAAAAAAAAAAAAAAAAACAACTTTGATTTACATTGACAACAAGAGAAGTCTCAAGTTCCCTAACTACTGAAAGCACTCTCTTCTTTAATTAAATAAAATGACCCCAATTGGATCCTGTGTGGCTGCAGGAATTATATTCTTCCCCTTAAAATTCATTAAGGTAGACATGGGTAGGAATGCAGATGACGGTTTTCTTAGGCCTCACTATAAACCTCTCTTCCCACCAATTCTTTGACCATCTTCTGCCATGCTGTATTTTATGACAAAACAACATGAACAGATGTATGCCTAGTTTCCAATGCAGAGCAATAACAAAGCTAAAACCAAATTAATGTTAATAAAATTTCTTTCAAGATTTGGGTAATGGACTAGGAAGCTGGTGAGGGCAAATATGGCATGAAACAGAGAACAACTAATGAAATAGATGATACATAAAAATGAATGGACTGTGAATACATAGATGAATTGCAAATGTGTTTATTAAGTAAAAGAAGCCATATTCCAAAGGTATGATTCAATTTATAATATTATAGTCAAAACTCTATAGGAAAAAAAAAAAAAGACTATAGAGACAGAAACAGAAACTATAGTTGCCAAGAGTGGGAGGAAAGGACTAGAATATTAGGTGACATGAAGAAAATATATGGAATAAAGGACAACTCAGATACTTTTGGTGTTTATCTGACTCTATGTATTCACCAAAATTCATAAACTGTACATCTAAAAGGGGGAATTCTACTATAGGAAAGTTAGAGTTCAATAAACCTCATATTTTAAAATATGAATGTTGTACAACATTTTTCTTCATGTTCCTTATAATCACCTTCCAAGGTTTTTCTTAGCAGTCTTTTTCCAGAAAGTACTCGCTTCCTGATTCACTCAAAAACCCTAAGTTTTAGCTCCTCTTAATCTTGTTTCTAATTTCTAGGTTCCTTAAACTCTTATATTTCTAATGCCTCCAAAATAATCCTAAAATCTCTTAAAACCAAATGAACCAATTCACTAAATGAAAACAAAAAAACAAAAACAAAAACAAAAAAAACAGGGGGACATGTTGCCATTCATTGATTGACCCAAATCATTGCTTTATGTTGTCTCTTTTATTATTTTTTTTAGTTTTACAAATAATAATAATAAATCTCAAAGAGATTTATCACAAAGATGACTTCAGCATCTCAGAAGCCTGCAAAAGCTTTACATTTAGAGTCTTACCAGTCTGTCTAGTCCCAGGTTTATATTTGAGGTAGGACTCTGCTGCTAAGTACCACAGTTTCCTTCCCTGCCCAGAAACTTCCAGAAAAAGCAGAGTTTAGTTTCAAAATATTCACTTCTTGCTTGAAATTTCTTTTAAAGGAGCCGTTTCTGATTGCCCAGGATCTCTTCACTCAACCAGTGTACTATTTCTTCAAAAGATAACAGAAACATACTATATGAATATATTCATTTATTGGCTCACTTTCTTCTATATATCAATAAATAATATTTTATATTTAGAAGTGATTCTACATTAAGAGAAAAAAATTAGTGTTAATCCACATAGATGAAAACTTAAAAACTGCTTTGCACAGCAGACTTTATAAGTATTTCACAGTGGTGGCAAGCTTATGGATACAAATGAGATCATACTTACCTTCCCATATCCTCCAGTTCAAAATTCAGCCAGTCCTCAGGGGTGTACCGCCTGTTGGGAGACAGTTTCCCATAGTTGTTTACTTTTCTACATGTCTTCTGAGCAAATTTTTTTTTAAAGATTTTATTTATTTATGCATACAAGAGCTGGGGTGTAGGCCAGAGATGTGGGAGGTGAGAGGATTCACCAGAGACAGAGTGGGGAACAAAACAGGCAGAATGATTGAAATACACCGCTGAGGGGAGCAGAGGGCGAGACAGGAGAGGTCTGCTGTGCCAGCCGGGGATTGAACTCATGCTGCAGAGGCTGCGGATTGCTTCATAGTGCGGTGCTTAATCCCTTGCACCACCAGGGAGGCCCTGAGCAACATATTTTGACAGCTATGCTCCAGAATCTTATCCCAGGTGTAGGTATAGGAAAAGGCCTTGGAAAGTAATGATAGTGCTTCCACCCAAAATAAAGTTTGGACAGGTGAACTAGGAGCCCTCTTGAAAAGTTTGGACCTGCTAAGCTAGACAGAGTCTGGGATATAAGTATGACCTCATTTGTATCCCTAAGCACCAGTTGTGATGCAAACTACTGCATGTACCTCCTAACCTGGGCCACTTTATTTCATAGTGTGGGATTCAAGGAACAAGGAGAGCAGATGTGGCCATGAAGCTTATGGGAGCTGCTGTGCCAAAAGTGATTAAGCCCTGTGTTTCTTATCTAGAGTTGCATGTCCTCTGCCAGAACTCACAGAATTGTGGAAAACTATTTTTTAATTTATTTTATTTATTATTATTATTTTAATTTCATATATTTTTTACATCATTTTTCATTTTTGCACAATGTATGTATTTTCATCTTGGTTATAGTCCCCATACAATTCCCACCCCACCCCCTTGTTTCGACCCTACTCCCTCGTCTCCCCTGTAGTGTGTCTCTGGTTTATAGTAAATTTTTAACTAACAAGCAGACCTCCTATGATTTTTGACATTATGCTCATACATTAATCCAGTTTATACCTATATGTCCTACTGTGGTTTGATATCACTTGAAAACTCCTGAGCCAGTGTCCACAGTATTTTTACTACTGAAACCTAGAGCACAGTCCCTTAGTTCTGCCCAGAATGCTGCCCCATGCCCCCAATGCTTCTGCCACAGCCCTACTGTCCACACAATGTTTTACATCATTGTTCAATTTTAAACAATGTTTCTTTATTCCCTCCCCTCAGATATAGTCCCTATAGAATTTCCTCCACCAATTCACCCATGCACCATCACCACAGTCCCCTGTGCTCCCCGCCCCCTTCTTTTAATCCCTCTCCCTCTCCCTTACCTGCAGGATGTTTCTGGTTTATAATTGTCTGTTTGTTTTTGTTTCTGTTTTTGCTTTTGCTTTGTTGTGTTCTGTACTGTTATTATTTTTTTCCCTGATGTCTTATTTGGTTTCCCCATATTCCCCCCATAAGTGAAACCAGCCGATATTTTTCTTATCCTTTTGGCTTATTTCACTGAGCATAATTCCTTCTAGCTCCATCCATGTTGCTGCAAATGGCATGAGTTTTTCTCTTTTGATTGCTGAATGATATTCCATTGTGTATATATGCCACATCTTCTTGATCCAGTCATCTATTTTTGGGCATTTGAGTTGTTTCCAGGTTTTACCTGTTATAAATAGTGCTGCAGTAAACATAGGGGATATAGGGATTCTTTAAAATCAGTGTTTTTGTGACCTTTGGGTAGATCTCTAGAAGTGGAATTGCTGGGTCATATGGCAGCTCTGTTTTTAGTAGACTGAGGAGCCTCCAGACAGCTTTCCATGGTGGTTGGACCAATTTGCACTCCCACCAGTTGTGTAGGAGAGTTCTTTTTCTCCACATTCTCTTCAACATTTGTTGTTGCCTGCTCTTCTAATATGTGCCATTCTCACTGGTGTAAGGTGTTATCTCATTGTGTTTTTGAACATTTTTCATATGCCTGTTGGCCATTTGCATTTCCAGAGGGCTACTTTCTCAGTTTGCTTCCCTGGGGCAGTCTTGCCTGGATTTTTGAAGTCTGCTGTTCAAACCTTTGAGGCCATCACCAGTGATTAGCCAATTCAGGCCTCACAATGCTGCAGTCTGGCAAAAGAGTAGGGAGATAACTTCTCTTTCCCCTTGCAGGCTCTTTGTGTTTCACAGCACTGTTGCTTGGCACTGGAGAGGTTACAGTTTGGTTTGGCTTTACAAATATATCATTCTCTTTCTAAAGTATGAACACCTTGGGCTAACTGGTAGCTGGTCAAGGTAGGTTTAAGTAAAGCCAACATAATGTAAACAGAATGATTTATCCTCTCCAAGTCTCAAATCTTATAGCTGAGCCAACCACATTAGATCAACACTCTCTTCCCTTAGCACAGATTCTGCATCAGAATTTTAGTGTCACTGCCTAATTATACTAATTTGGATACTGGTGTAGACTGTGTTGTGTCCCCCCAGTATGTATATATTGTAACCCTAACCCTTAATATGACAATATTGGAAGATGAAGGTCTCTAATGATTTAGATGAAGTTAAATTAGGTCATGAGGGTGGAACTTTAAACTGATGCCTTTATAAAAAGAAGAAACACCAGATCTTTGCCACCCCCATCCCACTTTCTTTCTCTAAACATATACATAGAAAGGCCTATAAGGACATGGAGAGAAAACAATTATCTGTAGACCAGGATGACTGCCCTTAGCTAAAATTAATTCTGATAGTAATTTGATCTTGGAATTCTAGCCTCCAGAGCTGTGATAAAGTTAATTTATGCTGTTTAATCCACCCAGTTTATGGTATTTTTGTCATGGCAGCCTGAACTGAATAATTCAGAAATTTCTGTGTCATGCCTTCCCACCCACTGACAGCAGTGCAAATCTTGAGTGCAAACACTTGGGAATGCTTGATGTGAGATCTTGGACTAGTATGGGGCTGCTTTTGCCTGGTGTAGGGCCTGTAGTGTTTATTGATTTTTAGTCTCTTTTAATATAGTTTCCACTTAAGCCTCCAAGATGATGATGTTCAAGTCAGTATGCTGAACTATTCAGAGAAGAGTTTACAAGCTGCTAACAAGAAGCTGATTTATAAGTATCATGACTCTTATGATACAGCTTTAACCATATAAATCAGAACACTAAAACAGAGTTTAAATATTTGGAAATTTAAAAAAAAATTAATGTTTTTTTGTTCCCATGATGGAAAAACATTTCCATTCTATTTTTATAACTTAAAACACATTTTCTCCAACATCTGCATTTTTCAACTATTATAAAACTATGTCTAATATTTAATCCCAGTTATTGAAAGTGCATTCCCCCCTGTCACCCCCACTCAGCACACAGCCTACAGACAGTCTAGCATGATCTGGGTTTAATGGGTTTTGGATTTAAAGACAAAAAACAAACAACAACCAAAAAAAGCAAAGCCATTTTGGAGACACACATGTCAAGTTCAAACCTGACCGGTACTAATCAGGTGCAGTAGAGTTTACCTGCCCAGGTGTGGTGCACAGTGCCAACACAAAACCTTGCAGGGCAGGTTGTTTTCACAACCATAGTTTTGGTTTTGAATCCTGAGCTGATCTTGAGCATAAACAAATCAGATTTGAGCTCCTATTGTCACTAATGACATTCAAGCTTGAACTGGCACTATCATGTATTGGAAATAGCTAGTTTGGAAAATGAAATTACTAGGTTTGAAAAGTGGGTACCCAGAAGAAAGATATAAGTAGAAGCTTCAACTGGCTTGAGAGAGGCTTAGGAGGGTCTAGACTTCAGAGAGATTTGTCCAGACGCTCTTGTAGAAAGACTTTGCAGACCTTTGCTTCAGCTGCGTTCATTGGGAACGCCCAACATTTTCTCATATGCTTGTTGGCCATTTTTTATTTTTTATTGTTGTTGAGTCATATAAGTTCTTTAAATATTTTGGGAATTAACCCTTTTCAGATATACAATGTGTAATATCTTCCCCCAGTCCATACTTTACCTTTTGTTTTTGTGGTGGTTTCTTCTGTGGTACAAAACTTTTTAGCTTGATATAGTCCTGTTTGATTATAGTCCTTTTGTTTGTATTTTCCTTGCCACTAGAGTTGTTTGCCCAAATACATATTTTTGGCTGATGTCTGGGAATATACCTCCTATATTTTCTCTTATGTAGTTTATGGTCTGAGTCTTATGTCCAAATCTTTCATCTATTTTGAATTAATTTTTGTAAATGAAGTTATATAATGATCTAGTTTCATTTTTTCCATGTGACTTTCCATGTTTCTCTATAAAATTTATTAAAGAGACTCCCCTTTCCACATTGTATAGTCATAGCTCCTTTGTCTAAGATGAATTATAACTATATCATTGTGTTTATTTCTTGTTTTTCTGTTCTACTTCATTGGTTTGTGTTTCTGTTTTTGTCCCACTACCACACTGTTTTGATTATTCTTGACGTAGTATAATTTGAATAATATAATATATTATAATCAGGTAGTGTGATACCTCAATTTTTCTATTTTCTCTCAGATTGCCTTGGGTATTTTTTTTTATGGCTCCAAGCATATTTTATATTTTTTGTTCTATTCCCTTAATAGTGTCATTGGAACTTCGATAGTATTGTGTTGAATCTGTAAATTGCTTTAGTTAATATGGCCATTTTAACCCGATTTATCTTCCAGTACACAAACATGGGCTATCTTTCCAAATCTTTGTGTCTTATTTTATTACTTTTGATAGAAGTTAAAGTCTTATATATCGAATATATATACATATATATAGTCAAAATCTTATATCTATGAGATATGTGTGTGTCTTAAGTTCATAAAATTCACATATATATTTAATGTTAAGTTCATAAAAAATAAATCTTCCTGATGAATTGTTACCTTTATCATTATATGGTTTCCATCTTTGTCACTAATTACCTTTTTTGGTTGCAAGTCTAATTTATAAGATAGGAGAATAGAAGAAACTGCTAATTTCTCTATGCACTGGCCTTAAATACATTGCTCCAGCCTTTCATTTTAAGTCTGTGCTTGTCTTAGCTCTGAAGTGAGATCCATGTATGCATAATATAGATGGCTTGTCCTTTGTAATCCTATTTGTCATTCTGTTTTTTTAATTGGTGATCCAGAAGTTGTTATAAGTCTATTGATGTTAAGGATGAGTATTGATATGTGAGGTGTATCTGCTACCTGCCATTCTTTTGGGGCTTTTTTGGTTGTTTTATATTTCTGTTGTTTCTTTTCCAGGTGCTTCACCCTGCCTTTTCATTTGGTTGGATATTATTCCCCGGTAATTTTCTCAGTTCCTTCATTTCTTTTGTGAAATATCTTTGTTCCATATTTTTGTTTTGTGATTGCATATGGGTTGATTTAAGCTTTCTATATCTTGAATAGTCTTTGTTAAGTGCTAGTATTGACTGTCATCTGACAATACAGATTCTGTTCTTTTCTTCCTTTCCTGTAATGTCATTTGTTGTCCCTTACTGTTCTTGGTTGTGTTTCTGAATTTTTATTTATCACATATCTCATGGCCGTGTGTGTGTGTGTGTGTGTGTGTGTGTTGATCTTTTCATGAAGAAGAACTTCTTTCAGCATTTCTTGAAGGGTAGGTCTGCTAGTGGTAAACTTTAGTAGCTTTTGTTTTTCTGGGTAAACCTTTATTTCTTCATCATATCAAAATGACAATTTTATAACATAGAGTATGCTTGGCTGCCAAGTTTTATATTTTAGAATAGTGAATATGTCATTCCAATCTCTTCTAACTGGAAGAGTTTCCGTTGAAAAGTCTGCTGTAAGCCTGACCAAGGTCTCTTTGAAAGTAAAAAAGCAGACTTTATTTTATTTTCTTGATTGTTGACTCCTGATAATTTAACAAAGATATGTCTTGGTATAGGTCATTTCACACTCAGCAATTTGGGTATTCTGTCTGCTTCTTGATATTTGAAAGGTTCTCAGCTTTTATTTCTTTGAATAGGGTTTCTACTCCTTTCTCTCCTTAACCTTAAGTAATATCCATAATTCCTTCCTCTTCTAGGAAGGGTGAGAATTTGTGCTGTTTCCTAACTTTTTTCTCTCCTCTTCCACACAAAGTTTTTCTTTGTGTGTGTACATTTTTATCTTCTGTTTCTGAAATTATGTCTGTGGCAAGATAAAGTCAACTTATTAAGCTCCCCATGACTGTTTTCAGGATTATTTTTAATTGAATTTCTCCATTATTTCTACTTGGGTATTCCAAATATTTTAAATTTCATTGTTCTTGGATATATTTTCTGATGTCCTAAACATGCCTTTCTGTGTTTAATTGCAGTCTCCAACTTCATTGAGCATTTTCATGATTACTTTATGAACTCTTTATTAGGGCTTCCAATTCAGACTCATAAAGCTTGGATTCAGATCCATTTTCTTTTTCCATGTTATATTATCTGGGTGGTACCATCTCATCCATGACCTTTTACCCCTTGTAGCCTGTAAGTGGCACAGCTGCTTTAGTTTTAGTTTAGTATTCTTGTTTCTCAAGGTGGTGGGAGGAATGTGGAAGAGTGAAAATTCAGTTGCTTGGATTTTAGTGTTCACAATCTTGGGTGGGGTTCACACATTAAGGCTGGGAAGACTATGCTGCTATTTCTCTCTGTGATCAGACCAAGTACTTCAGGTACACCAAGAACCTGAATGCTGCTTTGTCTGGTTTCTATAGATTCCACAAATAAGTGAAACCATCCTGTACTTATCTTTCTCCTTCTGGCTCACTTTGCTTACAATCATCCCTTCCAATTCCATCCATGCTGCTGCAAACAGAATAAATTTACCTTTCTTAAATTATTATTATTTATTTATTTATGCATACAAGTACTAAGGTACAGGTCAGAGGTGTGGGAGGGTGAGAGAATTCACCAGAGACAGAACGGGGAACAGAACAGACAGATGGACCAAAATCACTGTGCCGGGGATCAAACCTGAACTGCAGAAGCTGTGGACAGTTTCACAGCACTGAGCTCACCAGGGAAGCCCAGTATGTTTTATTTTCTTCTTCTTCTTTTTTTTTTTTTTTTAATCTCTGCTTTCTGTTGCGTACCTGTACCACATGTTCTTGATCCACTCATCTATTCTGGGGCATTTAGATTGTATCTTGGCTATTATAAATAGTACGGGTTTATTTTCAAATTGTGCTCTTTGAATAGACTGCTAAGAGTGGAATTGCTGGGTCATGTCTTAAATCCATTTTTAGTCTTTCAAAGAATCTCCACACTCTTTCCCTTGGGGCTGGAACAGTCTACCATTCTCTTGCTCCTCCTGTTCTCTACAATCTATCACAGACCAAGAACCCTTACAGGCCACATTCCCCAGAAGTCATTGGGTTCAGTTAATGGGAGACCAAGAGAAAACAGAACATATATTCATTCACCCAGCCTCAATGACTCTGTAAATTCTATATTTCCAATATCATAGATGTCACTAGATCTCTTTAAAAAGACCCACTGGATTCCAGATTTGCTTCTATTCCCTTTGTTGCAACAAATGCGATAATAATGTCTTACTATTGCTAATGTCTAGGTTTTGTAACTGTTCTCTCTGTATCTCCGTCACCTATTTAAGCAAATCCTTATTCTAATTCCTCTCTTTTTAAAATTCTTAAATTGTTTTGGACTCTCCAATATTTAGATTATAATATTTCATATATTTATTTGTTTGTATTTATGTGTTCTCTGACTTATTCCAGGCAAAATTTAAAGAAATGTAGGAGAAAAATGTAAAGTAGAAGACACACAAAAAATTGAAGTAGATTTTTTAAAGGTGGGCATAAAGATGATTTAAAATAATTATATAATTACATAAAATAATGTCAAGAAGCACCCAGATCAGGGAGGAGGTGAAAGCAGAGTATGAACAAAGAAAGAAGGAAGCACAATGGACTGTGAGGTGGACTATGGGGGATTCAGTATCTGGTGCACTAAAATGGTGACACCTGTTGTGGGGTATCTTCATGTTACCTCAAATTAAAAAAATAAATTTATTTTAAAAGCAATGTCAAAAATTAAGTTAAAGTAACACATAAAAATCTTCTATATATTAGACGGTAAATGACCATACATAAAGCTCTAAATATTTTGGCCAAGAAAGGAAACGTGATTTAAAAATTTCAGAGGGAGGACCTTCCCGGTGGCGCAGCAGGTTGAGTGCTATGCTATGAAGCTGTCCGTAGACTCTGTAGCGCCAGTTAGATTCCCGGCCAGCCAGGGAGATTCCCACATGGCGCAGCAGACCTCTTCTCTCTCGACAGCTCTCCCCTCAGCAGTGTATTTCAGTTAGTCTGCCTGTTCTGTTCCCCGCTCTGTCTCTGGTGAATCCCCTCACCCTCCCACACATCTGGCCTGTAACCTAGTTCTTGTATGTATAAAAAAGTAAATCAATCTTTAAAAAAAAAATTCTCAGGAAAATAAAAATATCTTAGATCCTTCAAATATGAAATATATAAGCATTCAGTTCCAGATACTTTGGGCAGGTACATAATTAGAAACTGTGTGACATTCTTAATGAATATAAAAATTGAGGTGCAACAGAAACATTTAATAATCCATGATCAGAAGTAACTCATGTTGGCTATTTTTGCTAAGAACGTAAATTTCCATTAAAATGTCCAACAAGGCTATCATCTAAATAGTAATGCCAATAATTAGATTCTGGGTTCATACTTCATTGAATGGTATTATTTATTGCACAGTTCCCTGTGATTAAAAGAAAATGCTTTTGTGCATGTGATTATCACTTTTAAAATCTTGTTTAATAACCATTTAGAGTAGAACAACCCCCATCATTTTTGTAGAAGACATTTCAGAAGAAAAAAGATATATATATAGTACAGATATCCATCCTTGGACACAAATTGTAATACTGTCAACTAAAATTGTATAATTCCCAGAAAAATATATGATTGCTATAGTTAATCATAGATTTTTTTAGTTTATTATTAGGCTTCATTACCTACATTCTTTGCCTACTCTATAATCTTTGAGGTAAATAACTTTAATGTGAATTTCTATTTGTTTTAGTTAAGCATTCCAAGTATAAAGGCCAGAATACACGTCTTTGACAGATGATAAGAGATTACTAGTAAGTATTTAGGCTTGCCACTATGCAAATATATGGACAGAAACTGCAAAAAAAAAAAAATATCATATACAATGGACACAAAACTTATTGTAGTGTTTGAAGGTTTTAAATTTGTTTTTTTAACTCCAAAATAGAAAGTATATCAAAATTGAAAGTCAGAAGGATCAAGCTGTAAGCTTCAATCTAATCAAGAATTGTGTCAACATTTAGAACTATATTTAACCTTAGGAATGTGTTTATGCAGTGGAATATTACTCAGTAATCAAAAAGATAAACTCATGTCATTGTGGCAACATGGATGGAGCTGGAATGGGTAATGCCAAGCAGAATAAGTCAGAAGAAGAAAGATAAATACTGGATGTTGTCACTTATATGTGGACTATAGAGAAAACAAACTAAGGGTCAGTTAAAGACAAGCTCCAAAACTAATCCTTGAAAGCTGACTCCAGAACTGAAGCATCCAGAGCGGGGAGAGGGATGCAGAAGGGCAAAGAGCAAAGAAGGAAGGAAGCACGATGGACTATGGGTTTTGGTGATAGCTACACTGTGGCAGTAATAGCTGATTGGGGGATCGTAATGTTAGCTCAATTAAAAAAGTAAATTTATTTTAAAAATAATAATGAAAATATAAATAGGAAAAAACATGTCTACTCTTGCATTTCAAAATAGTGTTGTTCTACTAAATCACTAAAAAATATCCAGCAGTCCTCTTTTCATCACTAATTATTATTTATTAAAGAAGAAACTGAATCATATATCTTATGGAACTGAAAAACTTGCTAGTCAGCACTAATAGCTAGTCAGCAGTCAATAAATACAAATCATATGGGAGAAAACACTACAATACATATCTAACCAACAACTATGCAGAATATGTGAACTTTTACAAATCTAAATAAGAAAACAGTCCAATAAAAAATTTGTCAAATCATAGGTATACTGCTTAAAAGAAATTAACACATGCCAATAGACTCAATAGAGATCAGGAAATTGCAAATTAAGTCTAAATGGCATTACATTTGTTTGCCACAAAAAAACAGCTAGCATATTAAAGACTGATCTACAAGTGTTTGCAACTATATACAATAACTGCACAGCCCACACATTGCTTGTGAATGTGAAAAATAATGCAACCTAATTAGAGACCTGTTTGAAAAAAAGTGTATTATTATAAATTTAGACATATAGCTACACTGTGCCTGAGCAATTATGTTTATTTACAAAAAGAATTATTCAACAATATTGTAGAGGTCTTGTGCAATAAAATTGAAAAGTTGAAACAATCCAAGTTTCCATCAATGAGAGGGAAGGGTAAATATGCTGTGCTATATTCAAACAATGCAGGACCAGAGCAAGAGTGAAGCAAGGGAAAAAAAAATATATATATATACACACACACATTTAATATTAAATATATAATATTATATATTATTGATATATTAAAATATCTTAAACTGAAGAGTATGGATACATTGTTTTTAGTATATATTTATATGTTATCAATTATTCTTACATTATACTTTATATTTTAATGGAATTATGTTCAACTATATTTTTACATTAAGTGTGAAATGGAAATGCGGATACTCTCGTTGAAAATGTGGGGAACAAATTGCTATTACTATTTGTCTTTGTATTGCACAAAGCCAGTTTTTAATGCAAAAACAAGCATTTAACAAATACTTGAAATCACTAAGATTATACAGTTCATATTTCATAATTGGGATCACATATGTATTTCTTATCAGAATTATAAAAATGTACTTAAACCAACTCAAATGTTTTTATTTTCCTTCTTGATACAGGCATAGTCAAATACTATTCCCTACTTTTGGTTTTCAGGTTAATAAGAAAAAGGAATTATAGATACACTAGCCTTTCAATTGTTTCCTATCTTTTTCATACCATGTCATCATTTTCACAAGTGGTTAGCTAAAAGAGGAAATTACCAGACCTGAGAAGGAATATGTTAGGGTTCTTAGGTTGTCCATTTTTTCTGGAAAGCTGCTGCCTTCTTTTTGTGTTAAAACAAATTCAAATAAAGATGTGGCCCCTCAGGACTGTGACACTCCAACCAATGCCAGCAAGACAGAACATGCTTCCTTTGTATTTACTATATCCTTCTAAGCTTCTCTGCATTGTGATTCCACAAAAATTCTATGCTTATTGAAAATCATAAAAGCTGGAGGGCGGCGGAGCAACATGGCGGCGAGGAGACACTGCGAGTAAGATCTCCCATTAAAAAAAGTTAATAGGGAGGAAAAGCGGCAGGTCCCAGTGAGAACTGGGACACGGAAGATAAATGGGTGACGCCAGCAAACTACCCGAAGAAGAAAGTTGCCATAAAAGAGGACCAGAAGGGAGGAAAGCACAGAACCCTGCTCCCCTCCCCCGCCCACAAAGTCAGCACTCTCTGACCAGCAGAGAGGAGGGAAAAAAAAAAAAAAAAAAACTAAAACGACCAACAAGAACAAACGACGCAGCAAGCAGGACTGTGAGTGGAAAGGAACTATTTCAGCCACCACACCCCGTGAACGGGAGCTGTGGAGAATCCTGCAGGATTCGCCACAGCGGTGAGCTCCAAGCGCCATTAAAGAGAGACCTCGCCCCCCAGGAGGAGGCCAGGACCAGCACACAGCCCCGGGCCAATCGGGATCGCGCGGAAAAGCAGTGCGGTTGGAAAGCAAACGCGGATCCGGATCGCAGCAGCCCAGGTCTCCGCGCCTGCGACCTAGGCTTGCGGGGAGACGCGCAGAGGCCCTCCCTGAGTGAGCAGAACCAGGCGCCCAGGCACGGGAGCGGGATTCAAAAGGCGCCATTCCCGCACCACTAAACTGGGCTACAGCCCGCATCCTGGAACTGAGGGCTTTGGAACTGAGACCCGGGGCACGAAATTAGGGGCGTGGGTTCCCCACGACGGTGGGGCACAAGGCAGACACAGCACCCCAAAGCCGTTGAGGTTTACCCTACCATTCCCGCTCTGTTCCCTGTCCCACGGGGTGGAAAATCAGCTCCCCAAGGGCTCTAGGAGAGATCTCTGGCGCCACCTAGCGACTTGAAACCAGCAGAGGCTCCTGGAGGAGCCAGTGGCCAGCTGGGGAGTTAGCCCACACCTGGACCCTTCCGACCAGTAGTCTGAGCCCACAGGGGGAGTGAGCACCCACAGCCGGGGCAGACCAGGAGCGCAGAAGAGTGTGCCTGAGACTAGACGTGCAGGGAGTGTGTCCCACATCACCATTTTAGAACAGGGACATTTCTTCAGTAAAGACTACCTGCAGAAGGCTTCCTCAGGAGCCAGAGGTGAGCAGGGGAAGTTCGCCCACGCCAGACCCCCTCTGGCCTGCAGTCCAAGCCCAGAGGGGGAGCAAGAACCCACCACCAGGGCAGACCAGGCGCACAGGGGAGTGTGTCCCCACATCGGCATTTTAGAACAGGGACCTTTCTCCAGTAAAGACTGCTTGAAACTGACATATGGCTCCTGGAGGAACCAGAGGGGAGCAGAGAAGCTCACCCAAGATGCCGGCCAGTCCCAACAACACAGTGTCCCAACGCATACGGCAAATTAGAAAACAGACAGTAGGGAAGAACCACACGCAACCTAGCAACTCCTCAGGAAAGAAGCACACCACAAAAAGAAAACCTATACAAAGAAAACTATAAAACACTGTTAAAAGAAATAGAAGAAGACACAAAGAAATGGAAAGACATCCCCTGTTCATGGATTGGAAGAATAAACATTATTAAAATGGCCATCCTTCCAAAAGCAATATACAGATTCAATGCTATTCCAATCAAAATTTCAATGTCATTCTTCAAAGAAATAGAACAATTATTGATGAAATTCATATGGAATCACAAAAAACCCCGAATAGCCAAAGCTCTCCTGAAAAAAAAAGAAGGGAATGGAGGCATCACACTCCCAGACTTCAAACTATACTACAAAGCCATAATCATCAAAACTGCATGGTATTGAACAAGAACAGACATACAGACCAATGGAATCGAATAGAAAATCCAGAAATAAACCCACAGATTTATGGTCAACTAATCTTTGACAAAGGAGCAAAGACTATGCATTGGAGCAAAGAAAGTTTGTTCAATAAATGGTGCTGGGAAAACTGGGTCGCTACATGCAAAAGAATGAAGCTTGACCACTACCTCACACCATAAACAAAAATCAACTCAAAATGGATTAAAGAACTAGACATAAGACCTGAAACCATAAAATATATAGAAGGAAATATAGGCGAAACACTACGTGATTTGCACATCAAAGACATCTTTACAGACACATCACCCAAAGAAGTGATAGTGAAGGCAAAGATAAACAGCTGGGACTACATCAAATTAAAGAGCTTCTGCACAGCAAAAGAGACAATAACAAAAACAAAGAGAAACCCCACCAACTGGGAGAACATTTTTGCACCCAACACTGATGATAAAGGACTGATCACAAAAATCTGCAAAGAGCTGATGAGACTCAACAACAACAAAGAAAATAATCCAGTCAAAAAATGGGCAGAAGAGCTAAAAAGAAACTTCTCTGAAGAGGAAATGCAAATGGCCAACAGACATATGAAAAAATGTTCAACATCACTTGTCATCAGGGAAATGCAAATCAAAACTACCATGAGATACCATCTTACACCAGTGAGAATGGCACATATTAAAAACACTAGCAACAACAAATGTTGGCGAGGGTGTGGAGAAAAAGGAACTCTTCTGCACTGTTGGTGGGAGTGCAAACTGGTCCAACCACTGTGGAGAGCTGTGTGGAGATTTCTGGACCTACTAAACATAGAGCTTCCATATGATCCAGCAATTCCACTCCTAGGTATTTACCCAAAGGACACAGAAACATCAATTCCAAAGAACACCTGCACCCCTATGTTTATAGCAGCACTGTTTACAATAGCTAAGCTTTGGAAACAACCCAAATGCCCAAAAATAGATGACTGGATCAAGAAGATGTGGTACATATATACCATGGAATATTACTCAGCATTCAAAAAAGATAAACACATGCGAGTTGCAGCAACATGGATGGCGCTGGAAGGGATCATGCTCAGCGAAATAAGCCAAAAAGAAAAAGAAAAATACCGGATGGTCTCGCTCATAGCAGGAATCTAGAAAACTTAAATAAGGGACCAGGAAAATGAATAACTATAAGAAAGTGAAAATCAAAATCAACAAAAAACTATGAACCAGAGACACTTTTAGGGGGGCGGGGGCGGGAGGGGAGCGATTGGGGTCAGAATGGGGGGGCTGCAATTGTATGGGGAATATAAAAATAAAATTTATTATTTAAAAAAAAGAAAATCATAAATGCTATATGTGAAAGAACTTATAAGGCATAGTAGCAAGTAGCCATGGGACACTTACCTCCTTTGCAAATACACATATTTTTATTCTCCCATTGGACATCATTTACAAACCACATGTTCAAAGATACAATTACAAAGAATTTGAAGATGGTGACAGCAGAAAATTAAACCAAATGTATCCCCTGATCCTGGGACATTTTGAACTGCGCAAATCACATATACAAAAAGCCAGTCCTGACTGACATAAATAATAGATGATAGATAGGTAGGTAGATAGATGGATAGATAGATACTACATACATACATACATACATACATACATACATACATGCATGCATGCATACATATAGACATTAGATTGGAAGTTAGGGTTCCTTGGGAGGTGTAAGAAATCTCAGGGAGGAAAAATGATGAAATATGTATATACTATGAAAAGGAAAAGTTTTGGGTGTGGACTTTGAGAGAAAAAGGTAAATCAAAAGGGATTCAAGGTTTTGGACCTGAGAAAAATAGAAAAATGGAGTTTTTAGTTAATCAAATAGAATTAGAAAAGGAGCTAGTTTAAGAGATGAGAAATATCAGAAGTTCAATTTGTATTAAGAGCCTATTATACATCCAAAGTGTAAAGGTCAATTAGGCATTTGAGTATGTGAGAGCAAAAAAGACATCTGAGCTGGGGGTTTGAGAGGAGCCAGCACAGTGGTGACATCTTATCTACAGCCATGAAATGTGTGGGAATCTAATGTAAGGTGTAAATACAGATGGAGAAGAGAGGTGTGAGGACTCTGCCTAAAAGCATTCCAGTTTTAGAGATCAAAGAAGTGATGTGTGACTAACAATGAAAACTTGAAAATTAACTTTGACAAATGACTTAATCGCTCAAAACGTATTCACTCAGCAGTAAAGGTGTTGATACATACTTTTCAAGAATGCTGAAGAATGAAAGAAAAAAAAATATTATCTAAACTATCTAGAGAACCCAATAAAACTGCTCCTCTGGGTCATTTCCCATGCCTTCCCTGCAGATGTAAAAAAATTAAATACTGAAACAAACAACAAAATCATGTAATTTATTCACTTGTATTATCCCTTTATCTCTGTTTGCTTTCTTAATACTTTTAATTACTGATCAATTGCCTAGGACAGGAAACATATCTTATTCATTTCTGTAACTCTATGATTGAATACATTGCCTGGAAATGAAAGAAGCTAAATATTTTTTCCCAAGAATAAATGTACTAAAAAAAGAGAAAGAAAAAAAAAAGAATAAATGTACTTTCAGCAAGCAAGGTCATCCCATTGCTTAAAAAGGGTCTTTTCTATAGCTCCTGCTCCTTATTCTCAGAACAATCAGGAATCTGACCTGTCAGAACTGGTGTTTTACATTTCTCACATTTATGTTTGGTATAACTTGATGAACTAAAAATGATTTTACAATAAGTTCTTCATTTTTTTTCTTTCTGAATTAAAAGGAATAACAGTAAATCTTTAAACATGATAGTACCTATGGGAAATAAGTAACTCTTCCAACATACTCTGAGATCTAAGTTGAAAACTAAATGCTCTTGACACTCTGTTGGATTTATAAAATGTCAAAATAGTCTCCACATTGATTAGTTATTCACAACTCTGAAATGCTTCAATTTATCTTCATGCTTTTAGAGTACATCTTTTTATCACAAGAAAAGTGGAGACTTTTTTACATTAATGATAACTTATATAATTGTGTCAAAGAAATAGATTAGATGCTGAATTTAGAAGAATATTTCATTTATCCCTCTTCAAAACTGCAAGTCTCTGATTTTGGTTGTAGTTCGTCAAGTCAAAAAGCCACATGAATTTTTGCTAAATCATTTGCACAACTTTCCTTAAAGGATAACCCTTGAAAATGTGCAGAATTTCTGAGAAACTGAGAGTTAAAAATCGACCCAAATGTTTCTTTCAAATGGTCTTTGATTCAAGCAAGTTTTGTTTTATTGTTGTTTGTTTTTATTAGATAACCCCTATGCCTAAGATATCTGGAAATACTAACCATACTGGAGATTGTGTCAGCTACAAACAGGGAAAATGTAGCTACTCTGAATATATAAATCAGAAGAATTGAAATGCAAGGAATTAACTAGACCAATGATGAGCCCCCCGCCAAAAAAAATATGTATATACACACAGGAAGCCAGAGACAAGGAATTCAGACATTCATGTAAGTAGAAGCCTAGCATTCCTCACCACCAGGCTTAAAGGGACAAATAGGCAAGATGCGTTTCTAGGACTCAGAAACCAACATTATCTGGAAACTAGGACATGTTTACACGAACTGGTCAGCACATTCTCTTTAAGACAGTGGTTCTCAAATTTCATGTACATAAAAGTTATTGCTCAAAATGCAGACTCCCAGGATTCACCTTCAAGATTCTGATTCAGTAGAATTTGATTCAATGGTTTTAGTCATAGGAGAATTATTTTTAACAAATACCCTTTATGATTATAATGTAAGGTGTCCATGAACCATATTTGTAAGTATACTGCTTCAGAGAACTTTTATATTAAGTCAGATTATAACAAAACCATGAACTGAAATCAGTCCAATATTGAGTTGGAAGTGATAGTGTTTAGGACATATTAATTTCATTCATGTATTAAAAACTGGCTCTTCCATCTCCTGTTTTTAGATTTTATGATGATCACATTCTACCTATCTCAAATATTTTTCATAAAGGTAATACTAGTTGGGATTCCTTAGATTTCAAGTATTAAAGACAATTTCAAGGACACTCATGATTTAGTATCAAGTTATCCAGGAAGGTAAAGAGCAAAGAAAACTATTTGGGTAGCTTCATAATTGCTCCTATAAAACTGAAATCTTAAGTCATTATTTTGGACCTTGTATTTAGCTTCAACTGTGGTGAGCCAATGGAAGACGTGGTGACTTTGCCATTTTTACACAATTGATTGGTTTTGCCTAATAAAAGCAGATATTGACATTTATTCCTTTATAATCTTTAAAAAATAATGGTCAGAGTTTACTTTGATTCATTTAGAGCAAGATGTTCTTCCTAATCATCTGTTTCACAGAGTTAATAGTCTATTAATTGTATCAAACTCAGATGAACTCCAGAATCAAAAATGCAGAAAATATTAGCAGAAGAGTTCAGAAAGCAATTAGTAGAAATATTTGAGATAAAGTATTTTAAATGACCTTAACCATATTTATATATTTAATAAATGTAATTTTGACATGCTTTTTGTTTTTGCTTATCTTTGAACAGCTTTTTTGAAATAATTCATATGCAAAAAAATGAGTCTTTGAAAATGAGTGTTTGATATGTTCAAAGTAGTGCAACCATTAGCACAATCTATTTTTATGACTTTTTTGTTGTTGCTAAAAAAGAAAATCTATACCCATTAGCAGTAATTTCCTATTTGACAACACTTTCTACCATCCCCTACCACATACATATGTCTATAACTGTCTTTTCTCTTGATTTGTCTATTGTATTTTTTCAGATAAATAGAATTATGCATTCCATTTTATAGACCACATAAACAAAAGCTATGTTTTTAAAGTTCACCTACATTGTACCAGTACATGTGCTGGATTTATTTAAATAGATGGATAAGATTCCTAGCAGCACATTTCAAAACAAATTCATCAGTTGATGTGCATTCAAGTTGCTCTTCCTTGATTATACCATTTTAAAATCCAACCAGCAGTGATTGAAGATTCTAATTTCTCCACATCCTTGCTGATACTTGCTTGTCTTATTTTGGATATCCTAGTACTTGTGAAGAGTTTTGAACTTGTTGTGGTTTTGATGTTTTTACATTGGATATTAATGATGTTGAACAGTTTTCATTTAATTATTTGTCCTTTGTATATGTTCTTTGTAGAAATATCTATTCAAATAGTTTACTTACCTTTTAAATCACAACCTAGTGCAGTGCTAAAAATAATTGCTGCTCAATAAATGTCTGTAGACTAAATGGCAATGGCTCTATTTATTTTATTTTTGATAATGTATTTTAAATTACACATTCTAATCTTTTGAAGTTTAGTTAAATATTAGAATAAATATAGAATGATAGGAAGATTACTTTGCATCTCATATTGTTTGTAAAAGTTAATTAATAAATAATTCCTGATAGCATCCCCAGTATGATGGAAAACATAAATCCACTAAAGTTTAACAAACAGGATAAAAAGAAAGAAAATCATATCTAGGCACACTACAGTCAGAGAAAATCAGCAAGGGAGCAAGCTAAAACCAAGTAAAGTATGAGGGGAGGGGAGGAAAGAAAAAAGGTTCTCAAATAGAAAATATGTAGGAAGTGTGCACATTTAAACTCAAACTGATCAGAATTGCATTGAATGTAAGCAGACCAAATATCTAATTAAAAACCAAGAATTATCTGAATAAAAACAAGCACACAAGCCTAACTCTATGCATCTTGCAAGAGATAAGTTAGATACAATAGTTGAATGTACAAAAAAAAAGTAAACATAAATAGAAATATGTTAGCCAAAAGTAATCTGATAGTTCTATTAGCATCAAGTAAAGTAAGTTTTTTTTTTTTTTGACTTTTTTTTTTTTTTATTTAAATAAGATCATTCTTGTTTTCAAAAAGAATTCAAGTCCAGTAATTTTCAAGGCTATCTTACATATTTTAAAGGTGGTATTTTTTTTTTTTTATAAATTTTATTGTTATATTCCCCATACAATTGCAGCCCCCCATTCTGACCCCAATCCCTCCCCTCCCGCCCCCGCCCCCCTAAAAGTGTCTCTGGTTCATAGTTTTTTGTTGATTTTGATTTTCACTTTCTTATAGTTATTCATTTTCCTGGTCCATTATTTAAGTTTTCTAGATTCCTGCTATGAGTGAGACCATCCGGTATTTTTCTTTTTCTTTTTGGCTTATTTCGCTGAGCATGATCCCTTCCAGCGCCATCCATGTTGCAGCAAATTGCATGTGTTTATCTTTTTTGAATGCTGAGTAATATTCCATGGTATATATGTACCACATCTTCTTGATCCAGTCATCTATTTTTGGGCATTTGGGTTGTTTCCAAAGCTTAGCTATTGTAAACAGTGCTGCTATAAACATAGGGGTGCAGGTGTTCTTTGGAATTGATGTTTCTGTGTCCTTTGGGTAAATACCTAGGAGTGGAATTGCTGGGTCATATGGAAGCTCTATGTTTAGTAGGTCCAGAAATCTCCACACAGCTTTCCACAGTGGTTGGACCAGTTTGCACTCCCACCAACAGTGCAGAAGAGTTCCTTTTTCTCCACACCCTCGCCAACATTTGTTGTTGCTAGTTTTTTTAATATGTGCCATTCTCACTGGTGTAAGATGGTATCTCATGGTAGTTTTGATTTGCATTTCCCTGATGACAAGTGATGTTGAACATTTTTTCATATGCCTGTTGGCCATTTGCATTTCCTCTTCAGAGAAGTTTCTTTTAAGCTCTTCTGCCCATTTTTTGACTGGATTATTTTCTTTGTTGTTGTTGAGTCTCATCAGCTCTTTGCAGATTTTTGTGATCAGTCCTTTATCATTAGTGTTGGGTGCAAAAATGTTCTCCCAGTTGGTGGGGTTTCTCTTTGTTTTTGTTATTGTCTCTTTTGCTGTGCAAAAGCTCTTTAATTTGATATAGTCCCAGCTGTTTATCTTTGCCTTCACTATCACTGCTTTGGGTGATGTGTCTGTAAAGATGTCTTTGATGTGCAAATCACGTAGTGTTTTGCCTATATTTCCTTCTATATATTTTATGGTTTCAGGTCTTATGTCTAGTTCTTTAATCCATTTTGAGTTGATTTTTGTGTATGGTGTGAGGTGGTGGTCAAGCTTCATTCTTTTGCATGTAGCGACCCAGTTTTCCCAGCACCATTTATTGAACAAACTTTCTTTGCTCCAATGCATAGTCTTTGCTCCTTTGTCAAAGATTAGTTGACCATAAATCTGTGGGTTTATTTCTGGATTTTCTATTCGATTCCATTGGTCTGTATGTCTGTTCTTGTTCCAATACCATGCAGTTTTGATGATTATGGCTTTGTAGTATAGTTTGAAGTCTGGGAGTCTGATGCCTCCATTCCCTTCTTTTTTTTTCAGGAGAGCTTTGGCTATTCGGGGTTTTTTGTGATTCCATATGAATTTCATCAATAATTGTTCTATTTCTTTGAAGAATGACATTGAAATTTTGATTGGAATAGCATTGAATCTGTATATTGCTTTTGGAAGGATGGCCATTTTAATAATGTTTATTCTTCCAATCCATGAGCAGGGGATGTCTCTCCATTTCTTTGTGTCTTCTTCTATTTCTTTTAACAGTGTTTTATAGTTTTCTTTGTATAGGTCCTTTACCTCTTTTGTTAGATTTATTCCCAAATATTTGATTTTTTTTGTTTCAATAACAAAAGGGATGGTCTTTTTGATTTCTTCTTCTTCAGATTTATTGTTTGTGTATAGGAAGGCTACTGACTTTTGCGTGTTGATTTTGTATCCTGCCACTTTACTGAACTGATTGATGAGTTGAATTAGCTTTTCTGTGGAGTTTTTGGGGTTCTCTATGTATAATATCATATCGTCTGCAAATAGTGATAGTTTGACTTCTTCTTTTCCTATTTGGATTCCTTGGATGTCTTTCTCTTGTCTTATTGCCCTGGCTAGGACTTCCAGTATTATATTGAAAAGCAATGGTGAGAGTGGACATCCTTGTCTTGTTCCAGATCTTAATGGAATTGCTTTCAGCTTTTCACCATTGAGAATGATACTGGCTGTTGGCTTGTCATAGATGGCCTTTATGATGTTGAGGTATGTTCCTTGTATCCCAAGAACTTCAAGGGCTTTTATCATGAATGGGTGTTGCACTTTGTCGAAAGCTTTCTCAGCATCTATTGATATTATCATATGGTTTTTATATTTCTTTTTGTTGATGTGTTGGATAACGTTGATTGATTTTCGGATGTTAAACCATCCTTGTGCCCCTGGAATGAATCCAACTTGGTCGTGGTGAATTATCTTATGGATACATTGTTGGATTCTGATAGCTAAAATTTTATTCAGGATTTTTGCATCAGTGTTCATTAGGGAGATTGGCCTGTAGTTTTCCTTTTTTGTGTTGTCCTTGTTCGGTTTTGGTATTAGTGTAATGTTGGCTTCATAGAACGTGTTTGGTATTGTCCCTTCCTTCTCAATTTTTTGGAAGAGTTTGTGAAGGATAGGCACTAATTCGTCTCTGAATGTTTGGTAGAATTCATTTGTAAATCCATCAGGTCCTGGGCTTTTGTTTTTGGGGAGGTTTTTGATTACCATTTCAATTTCGCTAATTGTAATTGGTCTGTTTAGGTGTTCTATTTCTTCTTTATCTAGCTTTGGGTGATTGTAGAGTTGTAGGAATTTGTCCATCTCCTCTAGATTGTTAAACTTGTTTCCATATAACTGTTCATAGTAGTTACTGATTATTCTTTTGATTTCTGCTGTGTCCGTTGTGATTTCTCCTCTTTCATTGATGATCCTGTTTATTTGTGCTTTCTCCCTTTTTTCCTTTGTGAGCCTGGCTAGGGGTTTGTCTATTTTATTGATTTTTTCAAAGAACCAGCTCTTGGTTTCATTGATCTTTTGGATTGTTTTTTTAGTTTCAATTTCATTTATTTCTGCTTTGGTTTTTATTATTTCTTTTCTTCTACTGGTTTTGGGGTTTTCTTGTTGTTCTTTTTCTAGATCTTTGAGCTTCGAGATTAGGTTGTTTCTTTGCGTTCTTTCTTGTTTCTTGATGTGAGCTTCTATTGCTATATATTTTCCTCTTATTACTGCTTTTGCTGCATCCCATACATTTAGGATATTGGTGTCCTCCTTGTCGTTCAGTTCAAAAAATTTTTTAATTTCTTCTTTGATCTCCTCATTAGTCCAATGGTCTTCCAGTAGTGTGGTTTTTAATCTCCATGAGGTAGGAAAGTTCCTTGCCTTCTTTTTATGGTTTATTTCTAGTTTGATGCCTTCATGGTCAGAAAAGATGGTTGATATGATTTCAATCTTGGTGTATCTGTTGATGTTTGTCTTGTGCCCCAGTATGTGATCGATCCTGGAGAATGATCCGTGTGCGCTTGAGAAAAATGTGTACTCCGTTTTTTTGGGGTTTAGTGTTCTATAGATGTCTGTTAAGCCCAATTGCTCTAGGTCTTTATTTAGAGCTTTGGTTTCTTTACTTATTTTTTGTCTTGTTGATCTATCCATTGTTGATAGTGGTGTGTTGAAGTCTCCCACTACGTATGTGTTTTCTCTGATGTCTGTTTTCAGAGAGGACAACAGTTGTCTGATATATTTTGGTGCTCCTTCGTTTGGTGAGTATATGTTAATGAGTGTTATTTCTTCTTGAAGTATTGTCCCCTTGATCATAATGTAGTGACCATTGGGGTCTCTTTTTATCTTTTTGAGTTTGAAATCTGTTTTATCTGATATAAGTATAGCTGTTCCTGCTTTCTTTTTTGGCCCATTTTCTTGTAGGATTGTTTTCCATCCTTTGACTTTGAGCCTATTTTTATCTTTTGTAGCTAAATGTGTTTCCTGGAGACAGCAAAAGGTTGGGTTTTGTTTCTTAATCCAGGCTGCAACTCTGTGTCTTTTTATTGAAGAGTTTAGTCCATTTACATTTAGAGTTAATATTGATATGTTAACATCTGTATTTGCCATTGTGTTTGTCTTTCCTTTGATTTTATTTATTTATTCTTTTAATAACTTTTTTTTTTTTTTGGCCTTCTTTCATTGTTATTCGTCGCTCTGAGGTTCTGGCTTTAGGACTCCTTGTAGTATTTTTTGGAGTGGGGGTTTAGTTGCAATGAAATTCCGGAGTTTCTGTTTGTCTGGGAAGGTCCATATTCTTTCTTCAAAGAGGAAGGAGAGCTTTGCGGGATAGAGTATTCTTGGTTGGCATCTGTTTTCTTGGAGTCTGTTGACTATGTCCCTCCACTCTCTCCTTGCCCGTAGTGTTTCTTCGGAGAAGTCTGATGTCAGCCTGATTGGTTTTCCTTTGAATGTTATCTGTTTCTTCCCTCTTGCCAGCTTCATTATTTTTTCCTTGTCCTGGATTCTTGGGAGCTTTACTATTATGTGTCTTGCTGTATTTTTCCTTTCGTCGTGGAAGTTTGGTGTTCTTCTTGCTTCTTGTATATCAATTTTCAGCTCCTTCTTCACATTTGGGAAGTTCTCTTCAATTATCTCTTTGAATATTTTCTCTGTTCCTACATCTCTCTCCTCTCCTTCTGGTATTCCTATAACTCTTATATTTCCTTTCCTCATGGAGTCAGATAGTTCCCGAAGTCTTTCTTCGTTCTTTTTCCTTCGTACTTCTCTTTCCTTCTCTGTTTTGGTTCTTTTTATTTCTGTGTCTTCAAGATTACTTATTCGTTCTTCCATTTCATCTATTCTGCTTTCATTGCTTTTCCCAGAATTCTTTAGTTCTTCCATTAATTCTTTGATCTCCTGCATTTCTTTTACTTCCCTCTTTAGGGACTCAATTTCTTTCTTCTGACCATTGTTTTCCCTCTCTAGGGACTCAATTGCATTCTTCTGATCGTTGATTATTTTTCCCTTATCATTGTTTTCCTTTATGACTTCTGTCAGTTTTTTAATCACGGCAATTTTAAATTCTCTTTCTGGAAGGCTCAGAAATTCTTCCAAGTTATTGTCGTTGCAATCTGGGGGCTGGCTTTCTTTTTGTGGTGTGCTTTTTCTCTGGAGAGTTGCTAGGTTGCGTGTGGTTCTTCTCCTCCCTACTGTCTGTTTTCTAATTTGCCGTATGCGTTGGGACACTGTGTTGTTGGGACTTGCCGGCATCTTGGGTGGGCTTCTCTGTTCCCCTCTGGTTCTTCCAGGAGTCATCTGTCAGTTTCAAGCAGCCTTTACTGGAGAAAGGTCCCTGTTCTAAAATGCCGATGTGGGGACACACTCCCCTGTGCGCCTGGTCTGCCCCGGCGGTGGGTTCCTGCTCCCCTCTGGGCTTGGACTGCAGGCCAGAGGGGGTCTGGCGTGGGCGAACTTCCCCCGCTCACCTCTGGCTCCTGGGGAAGCCTTCTGCAGGTAGTCTTTACTGAAGAAATGTCCCTGTTCTAAAATGGTGATGTGGGACACACTCCCTGCGCTTCTGGTCTCAGGCACACTATTCTGCGTGCCTGGTCTGCCCCGGCTGTGGGTGCTCGCTCTCCCTGTGGGCTTAGACTACTTGTTCAGAAGGGGCCTGGTGTGGGCTAACTCCCCAGCTGGCCACTAGCTCCTTCAGTAGCCTGTGCTGGGGTCAAGTCGCTAGGTGGCACCAGAGATCTCTCCTAGAGCCCTTGGGGAGCTGATTTTCCACCCCGTGGGACAGGGAGCAGAGCGGGGATGGTAGGGTACACCTCAACGGCTTTGGGGTGCTGTGTCTGCCTTGTGCCCCACCGTCGTGGGGAACCCACGCCCCTAATTTCGTGCCCCGGGTCTCAGTTCCAAAGCCCTCAGTTCCAGGACGCGGGCTGTAGCCCAGATCAGTGGCGCGGGAATGGCGCCTTTTGAATCCCGCTCCCCTGCCTGGGCGCCTTGTTCCTGCTCACTCAGGGAGGGCCTCCGCCCGGGTCTCAGTTCCAAAGCCCTCAGTTCCAGGACGCGGGCTGTAGCCCAGATCAGTGGCGCGGGAATGGCGCCTTTTGAATCCCGCTCCCCTGCCTGGGCACCTTGTTCCTGCTCACTCAGGGAGGGCCTCCACTGTCTCCCCCGCAAGCCTAGGTTGCAGGCGCAGGGCCCTGGGCAGCTGCAATCCGAGCGCCGCTTTCGCGCAAGCTTACCGGGCGGCCGGGGCTGTGTGCTGGTGCTGGTCTCCTCCTGGTGGGCGGGGCTCTCTTATGGCGCCTGGAGCTCACCTCCGCGGCGGATCCTGCAGGGTTCGCCTCAGCTCCCGTTCACGGGGTGTGGTGGCTGAAATAGTTCCTTTCCACTCACAGTCCCACTTGCTGCATCCGTTTTTCTTGTTGGGCGTTTTGGTTTGTTGTTTCCCTCGTCTCTGCGGGTCGGAGAGTGCCGCCTCTGTGGGCGGGGGAGGGGAGCAGGGTTCTGCGCTTCCCTCCCTTCTCGTCCTCTTTTATGGCAACTTTCTTCTTCGGGCAGTTTGCTGGAGTCGTCCGTTTATCTTCCGTGTCCCAGTTCTCACTGGGACCTGCCGCTTTTCCTCCCTATTAACTTTTTTTAATGGGAGATCTTACTCGCAGCGTCTCCTCGCCGCCATGTTGCTCCGCCCCCTCCAACTAATAATCAAGTAAAGTAAGTTTTGAGTCAAGAGGCATTATTGAGCAAAAAAGGACATGACATAATGAAAACAAATTATAGGAAGATATAATAGTTCTAAGTCATTGTGTATGTAATCAGAGTCACAAAATAGGTGAAAAAATAGCAAATACATAAATAGAGTTGAATAATTTATCAGACCTCTCTGTCAATGCAGAATAAGATCAAAAATCTCTAGGTGAATAGAATATATTAAAAATCTGATTAAGCGCTTGATCTAATACATATGTGTATATATGTATATGTAAACTCCCAAATTATCCTCAGATTTAATACAATTCCTATTAAATTCTCAGCATTTTTCCCCTAGATTTTAGCAAGTTGATTTGAAAATTCATTAGAATTAGGAAGGAATATGAATAATAAAAATAACCTGGAAAATGAAAGAAAAATATTGAATTATACTATCATAAAGATTATTATAAAATTACTATAACTGAGACAGTGTCATAGGATTGACAAATAGAGCAATGAATTAGAACAGGGTCAAGAAAAATACCCACAAATATATAGTAACAAAAGTATCATTACAATTTTTTTTACTTGTACTTTCAGAACATATTGCTGAGTTAATTAAATCTCCGTATTAAAAAAATTCATTCTAAATACATTGTAGATATAACAGTGAAACTTAAAATAATAAACTGTGTTATCCAATAGAATAACCGCTAATCACAAGTGCCTAATTAAAATTCAATTAAAAATGTAATGTGTCTGTGGTAATAGCCACATTTTAAGAGTTAATATCTACATGTAGTTAGAGACTACTACATTAGCACAGATTTAGAACACCCCCATCATCAGGAAAGTTCAGTTGGTTGACTTAGTTCTAGAACATAATAATGGAGAGTATCTTTATGTCTGGGACAAAGAGTCCTTAAAAAGAAAAGAAATAATGCTAACTAAAAGGCACTTGAGAGACCTTAAAGTTAAGCATTTATGTTGATCAAATATATTACCCAAAGAGTGGAAAAGATAACAAACTTGAGAAGATATTTTGATTATATTAAGATGACATTAATATTACATATGAAAAACCTATTTTAAGGCAATTTTATAACCTAGTAAGAAAAAGACAGTTAACCTAACAGAAAAACAAGGAAAAGACCTGAATGGGGACTTCACCAAAGAAAATATTAAGTATCCAATTAACATAAAAACCTGTTCAACATCATAAATAATTAGGGAAATTGCAATTAGAATCACTCTTCTCTATCTCTCTCTTTCTCTGAAGATTACTCAAGATATCACTGAAAGTCATTGTATGATTCTTAAAACATTTATTATGTTTCAATGTGCATTATAGCACAAAATACAATTATAGCACAAAGCACAATTTCTATGTAAGAATATATTTATTTATAGCAGTCCCCTTGCCTAATTTCTCCTCCTAGATCCCTCTGAGAAAGTGGTTGCCATGATCACTTCCTTGTTTATGCTCTTACTTTTTCTACATATTTTTTCCCACACACTATTCTATATCTTATTTTCCACTCAAAAAAATAAATTGAATAGTGCATTTTTATACATACAGATCTGTATCATTCATTGTAATAGGTAGACATTAGACATTTGTCTAAATGTCATTGTACTAATATACCACAATTGATTGACTTGTCCTTTACTGATATTTAGGGATTTTTTCCCAAATATTTTCCATCTCTATACACTGCAATGCATATTAATGCATTCATTATTTTACATGTGTGATTATAGCTAACAAAAGATACATTTTTTAAAGACTTATTTTTATTTATTTATGCATACAAGAACTGGGGTGTAGGCCAGAGGTGTGGGGGGTGAGAGGATTCACCAGAGCCAGAGTGGGGAGCAGAACAGGCAGACTGACTGAAGTACACTGCTCGGGGGAGCAGTGGACAAAACAGGAGAGGTCTGCTGAGTCATGTAGGTCATCTCCCTGTCTGGGGATTGAACTCATGCCATCGTGGCTGGTAATAGCTTAATAGCACTGAGGCCCTAAAAAATACATTCTTAAAAGTAAAACTGCTTAAGTAATATATGGCTTTTTAATTTTGATTGACAACTCTCCATTAAGGTGGAAACAACTTACATTGTCATCAGCCACATGTGATTTCATGCATTTGTGTTTAAGAAAAATGAAATATGTAAGATGGACCATCACAAGGAATAGTGATATATGGGTAATTTAGACTCTAATACAATAATAATCTATGCAAGTAGTCAGGCAAAGGCAATACAAGTTGAGATGAAGTAACCATTTCAAGAAGGATTGAAGTAGTAGATTTGAGAGGCTTGAGATAATGACATCTTTGAAGACTCTATCCATTATGACCTTAAAATATATCTTTTACTAACTCATCCAACTAAAGCCCAATAATTCAAAAGACACCCAGTCCATTACTACTTCAACCTTTGACTTGTCAGCCTCTCAGTTCCTCTTGCCAAATTCTCACTTCATTAAAGTGCTACTAAAATGAATTTCCTTTGTCAGATGTCTTCAGTACTCTCCATTAAGCCATTAACATGGACTCTTCTCTCTCAAACCTTTGGCCTTAAAGGTTAGCAAACTTCAAGTTCAAGTATTTGACCTTTAGCATTGAAAGCCTAAGAAAAATATATTCTCAGATCTGCCTCCATGTTTAACCTCTGAATAATGTCAGGTCTAGAATTAACAAGTCTGTATCTCCCTAGAAGAATTCTTTTCATAACTGTCACATGGATAAGTGTATTAGTTTCCTCTAGAAAAACTGGTTTGTCCAGGTAAACAAACATCTCCCTTATTTACATAAATTCTTTTTTTGTAGACCAACTAGTTTCCAGAATACTTTTGATATGCATGAAACACTCTTCTGGACAATTAGAAAACTTAAATCTGTATCACTGTCAAATGTCATCAGATAACTAGAGCTAACATTGTGATGCAGTTTTTCCTCTTCAATATTAAGACAGATACTGTGTTGTGTGTGTGTGTGTGTGTGTGTTTAAGGTATTAGACTATTTTGCTTGGACCTGCTTTCCATTGGAGAATCTCACTTTGGCAAAACAATCTCTTAGTGATCTCCCTCTACCCTTTCCCCAGTTTGTATAACTGGCTGATTACTAGATAAAGAACAGAATGGGGAGAGAAAAGGTACTGATCCCTGGGAAGGCTTACTATTGTCTATCTTTTTTTTTTAAGATTTATTTTTATTTATACAAGAACTGGGGTACACTCCAAAGGTGTGGGAGGGTGAGCGGATTCACCAGAGACAGAATGGGGAGCAGAAAAGGTAGATGGACCAAAGACACTGCTAAGGGTAGCAGCGGGCGAGGCAAAGGAGGTCTGCCTCTCTGGCCATGTGGGTATCTCCCTGGCCGGCCGGGAATCAAACCCACACTGCAGAAGCTGTGGGCAGCTTCACAGCACTGAACTTAACCCACTGTGCCACTGGGGAGGCCCTACTGTCTCTTAAATAGACCTTCTAATGATAGAAATATCTCTCACTGATGGACATGTCAGATACTTTGATTGATACTTAGAAGCAAACCTTCATGTTAATTATCTTTGAAATCTAAACCTGGCTTAAGCAAAGTTGAGTGGGTGCTGGAGCAAACAATACCTAAACAAACCTGTCCTTTTAAAGCAGTTAGGATATTTTCTGCTTTCTGATTGCTAAAAAAAATTCTGCTTTCAGAAATGTGGTTTTATATTTGCAGGAAAACCGTTCACTGAAAATGCACTTTTTTTTTTTTAATTTTGAAGATGTAAAGTAGAGATGTGATTCCAAGGGCTGCAATTGCTCTGTAAGATAAATATAAGGTTAGCTATGTTGCAAGTAGAGTTGCATATCTGCAGATTGTGCTTCTCTTAGAGGAGTTTTTCCAAGTATGGATTTAGAATGTGCTGTCTCTGAAAATTATAGCAAACCCTTGGGGAAAATTCTTGTAAAAACAGTGGCTACAAAACATAAGCAATAGAGACCTTGGAGGACTTACAGTAAGATGGGAAAGTCCAATTAACTTGAGCTTGAAGCAAAATTGGACTTGACTAAACATTGGACTATTGCATCGAGCTGCTGAGGTCCTATTCTATCATTATTTAAGACAAATATGTTTGTCAGGAAAGGGACTGATGCAGGACTACAGTATTACAAGAAAATTGTTCTTTTGTACAGATTAGAACAAACTGAACTTCTGTGGTTCAAAGTAGAATCCTTCTTGAAGGAAATAGAAACCTTTATAACAACCATGCTGGAAAGACGGGGCAGGTCTCAGATTAGAAGAAAAGAAAAACACCATCTGTTCTACTCAAGGAGAGAATTGTCATGTTCAAGAAGACCCCTTTAAATGTGTGGAGAGGAGCAGAATTCAGAGAAATAGTATTTGGCCATTAACACATAGATATGGTTTGGAAGTTAATCAGGAATCATCTCTAAGGAATATATCAATTGTAAGTCTAGTTAAAGTGGTAACTTTGAGATGTCAGATCCAGAACTAGTTATAATTACAGGAAACCACTTTCAATCAAATTGAAGCTGGATGTTTTCCCCAGGATTTCTGAGGATTAAATATGAAGAATAAAGCATGTATTCCTATGAGCTTCTGGAAACCACTTTCATATCAATCGTAAGTCTAGTTAAGGTGGTAACTTTGAGATAACAGATCTAGAACTAGTTATAAATTACACCCAAAGTTCTACTTACCTTCTATTTTAATTTTCAGTGTATTCAGTGGGAGATTAAAAAAAAAAGTTTATCCCCACACTTGACATAAAGGGTAAGAGGGAGGGCCTCCCTGGTGGTGCAGGAGGTTAGGACGCAACCTATGAAGCTGTCCAAAGCCACTGCAGCACGGGTTTGCTCCTTGGCCAGGGAAATATCCACAAGCAGCAGGCCTCTGCTACCTCACCCGCTGCTCCCCTCAGCAATGTATTTCAGTAGATCTGCCTGTTCTGCTCCCCGCTCTGTCTCTGGTAAAGCCTCTCACCCCTCTCACCTCCCACCCCATGCACCTCTGGCCTACACCCCAGTTCTTGTATGCATAAATAAATAAATCTTTAAAAAAAAAAGGCTAAGAGGGAAATAAATACATTCAGAGATGTCATTCTGCCTGAGTTTGTCACACTTGCTATATTATATACCAGGCACTATTGGAATAGAAAATAGTCTTGATGAATGTGACAGTGTCCCTCATAAAGGTAACATTCCATGTGAAGTGGTCTAGAAAATAGAGAATCCTCAATTTAAGCATAATCAAATGAATGAAGAATTTCAGGTACTTGTTAATCTCAGTAATAAAATAAGTTAGCATATAATAAGTTGCTGAATGATAGAGACATCATTTAGATTACCTAATCAAGGACAGACCCGCTTAGAAATGACTTTTAACCTAAAATGACAACGAATTCCTGGAGAATTTGAATAAAAAGCATTCTGGACAAATGAACACCAAACACCATGACCTTGATGAAAAGCGAGCAGTAAAGTTCAGTGGGAAGTCTGAGTAAGAACCAATAAACCAAACCAGATAAGGGAGAAAAGTGTAAATTAATATCAAGATAGCTCTCTAGAAGCTGTGAAAATACTCTAGAAATTTTCAGAAATTCTTTAAAAAGGGAATTCATTGGAAAAAATATTTCTAGTAATAAAATCAGATTTACCATTGTTAAAATGCAATTTGAAGGGGAAATGTTAACTAATTTTATATTTATAGACAGGAAAAATAGCCATACCATTTAAAATTACATGTTTTAATAAATTAAAATTAAAATAGCTATTAACTTGTCTGCAACTTTTTGACTTGATTTGTATCCTTTTCCACTTTAAAAGTATAACTCAACCTGCACAATAGGGGCTTTATTTTCATCTGGGAATCTATGTTTTTCCAAACTAACTGACTGTCCTGTAGTGCCAGTATAGCATGTGCAACGTGTGCTAGAAACTGGTTTGAGGTAGGCATTTGCCCTAATGAGCTTCTGGAAGCCATTTTCATGTCACAAAGAAAAGTTATCTTATGATGAGTCTAGTGGTGTTAAAGGGACAGTAGAAAGTCAGAAAGAGACCTTGTCTTTGAGAATATCATTTAGTCTCAACATGGAGGATCATATGATAACAAGCTGCATTAAGACTTCTAGTTACATAAGTCAGAAAATTCCTTTACTATGTAAGTCAGGTTTTGACATGTTTATTTATTGTTACTTCCAACAACAAAAAATGCTCTACCATAAATTTACCTATAACATATAGACAAGTTTATAGTTCATCAGAGTGCAGTGACTGGAAAATTTCTTAAAAATGTGGAATTATTATGGGAAAAGGAATAGATAAAATGCTCAAATCAGATCAGAAGTGCTTAGAGTTTAATATTGTAGTACTTTAACAACATCACACTTTTTATGTCACAATTAATGCTAACTACTTTTATATTACCAAAATGTTTATGTGTGAAGCTTTTGTTCCAAGAAGCTTGGAACTCCTTGCAAGCACCTCATCAATCCTCTTCATAATGTCTCTCTAAAGTAGTCAGGTTATAAGAAGTATTATTCATACTTAACATAAGATAAGAGCAATTTAAAATTCTTATGATCTCATTTATCTAAAAAGATAAAACTATTTACCCCCAAAAGACTAAATAAAATTTGGCAGTGAGACATGATAGGCCTAAGTTACTTTAAAGTTCGATTCATAAGGCGACTAGTAATAAATACCTTAAATCTTTAGACTTTTTTTTTAAATTCAGAGTGGGAAAGCTAGTAAAGCAGAAACTATCCAACACTCAATATAATAAAACCTTTCTTAGGTGCTAACATGTATTTACACTTATGCTTTTCAGTTACAGTGTTTCAAACAACATTGTCATCCTGTTGAAAATTAATGCCATTGTACAAACAGAACAATGATAACTAATATGATGCCATTTGATGGAGTAAATTTTTGAGATATTATTTTTATTATGAAATTAATAATAGCGAATGATAGATTTAATACTGATTCATTTAAATTTATCCAGTCATCCAGTATGACACACAGTATTTCTTTAGACTAAAAACACAAAGTATTTCTTTAGACTAAAAATGCATAGTTAGAAGGACCAGTTGTCAGAGTAACAAAACAGGCTGTGGCAAGAAATTATCTATATTAACCAATATGACAGTTCATTAATTACCAGAGTGGTAATCGCTGATCAGAGAGTTAGCAAGATTTTCCATGTTCATCTCTGAAATTTAGTCTCCTTTAATAACATGAAACATTGCTCATACACTGGGATTACATTTAGTAAACTTATCGTCATTGAATGAGTATATCCTGCCTGACACATGGCTCCAACAGCTCATGCTATATCTTAATGTCTTTAATTTACAAGTATTTCATGATTGCTGTCCAAATAAGGAAATGTTTTAAAGATTTTTAACACAAATGAGAAATGGTGTGTTTTTCATAGACTATCAAAGTAACTAAATAAATTTCCAATTTACTTTTTATAAAAACCCATTAAAATAAGTAATGATGAATTTTTTATAAAAGCAGATTCTTCCACAGTGTTACTGGAAAATGAATCAACATTAACTCTTAAATGATTTCTGGGTTAATATATGCTACTAGGAAATTCATTTTGGTGTGCACATCTATCACTTTAAACTACTAATTGAAATGTCCTGACCACAGAAAGTCACCTTAGATACTGCAGGGTCATGACTAGAAAAGTTAAATATTATTTCCAGTAATTTTTTCTTCTGGTATTAATAAAATCTCAGTAATTAGAGGTTTTTTGTGATTCAGGAAATATAATTTTCAATTAAAGTGGTTTAAGTAGAAAGTGAAAATTGGTATATCTATTTTTTAAAAGTTGCAACCTGGTTTGCACATTAAATGTCTACTATACACAAGCATTCCTTTCTAAAATGGCTAAAAGTTTTGAAGCAATGATTTATGCAGCTTTTGAAAACAGAGATATTCAAATGGCATAAAAATATAATTGCACATTTTAGACAATTTAGAAAATGATCCAATATAAAAAAGAACAATGGTCCTCTGATCTTGATGCCACTTGATTAGTGAGTTATCTACAAAGTAAAATGCCTTTACTTTTCAACTAGTAACATTCATAGTATTCATCATCAAGGTTTACTCAGGATTTTTTATTTGAATTTAATGTTGATAATACTATGTAATTTGAACACATGTGGTAAATTGGCTAACATTTAGTACAGTTGGGACATTCCTAAATTGCATTTCATAAAGAAATTTCATCTTTACCTGTCTAATTGCCACCCCAGATGTGACATGCGTGAGCACGCACACAAACAAATACACACAGCAATATAATCTTCATCAGTGCTCCCCATTGTGTCTTTGATCATGAGATATGCAGCTGAGAAAAGATTCATGTTTGAGTCGAAATTTGAGGGAGAATTTACATAGCAGATATATGGTAAGACTCAGCTATCGATTGGCCTCTAGGATAAAGCGAGAAGTGAGGAAGTTTCAGTAAAATGGTTAACATATATTATAACATTCAAGAAAAGTAAGTTGATACAGGAATTTTCCAAAAAGATTTATTTCCTTTAAGTTCAAATAAAGTAATACATCTTTTAGCCTGCCATCTTATTCTTAAGAATGGAAAATATTTATACAAATAATAAAGAATAAGAAATTAAATGTATAAATGAAAATGTTCTTTGTGGTGACTGCATTTATATCAGCAAATGTTAAGAACAACCTATAATTCCAATAATATGCAATTAGCTTGCCTATTTCATTTATACCTACTTGATGGAATTTTCACATTAATTTATTCAATTAGCAGGCATTTATTGAGTGTCTGCTCTATTCCAGGAAATGTCCTCAGTATTGGAAAGAATGTGGTGAAAAATTATTTATGGTTTTTGTCCTATTGGAATTAACTACATATCAATCATCATCAAAACTGAATAAGCAGGGCCTCCCCTGGTGGCGCAGTGGTTGAGCGCTGGTCTGCGAAGCTGCCTGTAGCCTCTGCAGTGCCGGTTCGATCCCCGGCCGCCGCGAGGGTCCCACATGGTGCGCAGACCTCTCCTGCCGCCCGCTGCTCCCCTCAGCAGTGTATTTCATCAGTCTGCCTGTTTCTCTTCCCCACTCTGGCTCTGGTGAATGCTCTCACCCTCCTGCACTTCTGACTGTACCCAGTGCTTGTATAAATGAATAAATAAATCTTAAAAAAAAAAAAAACTGAATAAGCATATGGAAAAATGGTTATGAATTACTTATTGACTTAAAAAATATTTACATAGACTGCAAATATAGTACAAAGCATTCTCATACATCCTTTGACAGGTACCTCAAACACAATACTTTACATAAAACACAGCAGTCAAAACCAGGAAGTTAGATAAAATAACTAGGAATAAATTTAATCGAGGAGTTGAAAGGCCTGTACACTGAAAACTCTGAAGACTTTGAAGAACAAAATGGAAGAAGACACAAATTGAAATTAGATCTACCATAGACCCAGCAATTCCACTTCTGAGTATTTATTTGAATAAGACAAAAACATTAACCTGGAAAGGTATGTGCACTCCCATCTTCATTGCAGCATTAATTGCAATAGTCAGGATACGGACATAACTAAGTTGTGTGGAACTAGTGGCATACATGGACAAAGAAAATGTGGAATAGATATACAGAGTGGAACATTAACCATGGAAAAGAATGAAAGTCTGACATTTGCAACAACACAAATTGATTTTTAGGGCATTATGCTAAATGAAATAAGTCAGAGAAAGACAGATACCATACAATCTCATTTAAATGTGCAATCTAAAACAAAACAAAAAAAGCAAAACAAACAAACAAGCCAATCCCACAGATACAGAGAATAGATTAATGGTTGCCAGAGGCACAGAGTGTGTGTGGAGTCAGGGAAGGAGTGAAGGAAATAAGAAAAAAAAAACAAAAACTATCAACTATGAAATGAAAGTCATGGGGATGTAATATACAACATGATGATTATTGATAATAATACTGTATAGCATATTTCAAAGTTGCCAGGAGAGGGTCTCCCTGGTGGCACAGGGGTTAAAGACAGCACTATCAAGCTGTTGCCAGGCATTGCAGCACGAGTTCGATCCCCAGCTGGCCAGGGAGCAGCCAACATGGCACAGCAGACCTCTCCTGCCTTGCCTGCTGCTCCCCTCAGCAGTGTATTTCAGTCGGTCTGCCCGTTCTGTTCCCACTCTAATCTCTGGTGGGTCCTCTCACCCCCCTCACCTCTGGCTTACACCCCAATTCTTTTTTTTTTTTTGAAGATAATTCTTTCTTTTTTTTTGTTTTTTATTTATTTTTTTTTTATTTATACAAGAGCTGGGGTACAGGCCAGAGTCGCAGGAGAGTGAGAGGATTCTCCAGAGACAGAGCGTGGGAGCAGAACAGGCAGACGGACCTAAAGCACTGCTGAAGGGAGCAGCGGGCAAGGCAGAGGGGTCTGCCTCACCATGTGAGATTTTCCCTGGCCGGCCAGGAATCAAACCAGCTCCGCAGAGGCTGCGGTTAGCTTCACAGCGCGGCGCTCAACCGCCTGCACCACAAAGGAGGCCCTTACATCCCAATTCTTGTATGCATTAATAAATAAATCTTTTTTTAAAAAAGTTGCCAGGAGAGCAACTTTTATAAGTTCTCATCACAAGAGAAAAAAAAAAAGCAACTGTATTTGGTGATGGATGTAACTAGACTATTGTGGTGATCATTTGACAACATGTGATAATATTGAATCATGTTATACAACTGAAACTAATGAAATATTATGTGTTAATTTCACCTCAAAAAAAACACATAAAATTAACTTTGGCATGATAGTTTTAAACTATAAACTTTATGTAGATTTCTGTATGTTTTAAAGGCATCCTTTCTGTATGTATAGTTCTATACAATTTTATCATATTAGTATATATAGGTCCATATCTACCACCACAATCAAGATGTCACTAATACTATTCCCTTACTCCAAAAATAGTTTGTCTTGCTACACTCTTACTGTCATATCCTCTCACAGACCTAATCCTTCACCATCCTAAATCTGTTCCCCAGATAAAATCTACAATTTTATAATTTTCAGAATGTTACAGAAGTGGAATCACAATCTTTTGAAAATGGCTTTTTTCATTCAGCATGATACCAATCAGACCCATCCAATTTGACAAAAATTTGCTTTTTCAATGCTTAGTAATATTCTCTTATATAGGTGTGTTATAATTTGTTTGCATATTTGCCTAAAGAATAATTTGAAACTGATATTCCAGATATCAATGTTAAATTTAATTTTTATACAAACTTGGAAATACATATCGAGACAATAAAAAAGTAAAAAATACATTAGTTCATTTTGTGAAGTGATATACAGTGACTATTGTCATAATTTTATTTTTATAGCATTCTACTTCAGATGAGCATGGACTGAGACCTAACATTGAAACTTCCAACTTTACCTCTTATTTGCTATGATATCTTTAATATTCTACTAATAATTTTCCATACTCTGAGTTATAGTATCTCATTTAATTGTCACAATAAAATAAAAAAGTTCTGAAAGTATTATCTTCCCCAATATTCAGATAAGAAAACTAAAGTTAAGCAGGCAATAAAGAACTCAACTCATATAAATATATGTAAAAAAGAGGAGACTAATTCCCTAAGAGGAAAATGAAGAGCATAAATGAAATGCCTAATAATTATTTTAAAATATCTAGCTATCCTAGTAAGCAAATACAAGCTTACTGAAAAAAATATTATTTTTAAACTATCAAATTATCAAGAATTGCTTACAAAGTGGTAAATACCTAGTATTGTGATTCATTACTTAAGGAATCAAAATTTTCTACACCATTAAAAATAGAAATTAACCATAAATACTTTTACTTAGATGATTTAATAAATCAACTTCAAGCATCGCTGTTTATGCTAATGACAAAAAACACCCAAATGTTAGATTTAATTTAAATATCTAAAAAGACTGATTATTAAAAACTGATTTCATTAAAGACTGAAATAACATTTATAAAGATCATAGATGTTTTTATATATATATATATAATTAGTAATCCTTATAATTTTTTATGTTTAACAAGAGATTATAATATGTACATGCATAATGATATATTTTAAATTTGGAAAACATACACACATATATGTATTTTACATTGTCAAGTCACTTTCTGTGTTTAAAAATCATGTTTCACTCATGTTATCTTGACTTTCACAATAACTAAGAATGTCAAAATTGGGCCTCCCCGGTGGCGCAGCGGTTGAGCACTGGGTTGCGAAGCTGCCCGCAGCCTCTGCAGTGCTGGTTCGATCCCCGGCTGCTCCCCGGCCACGGAGGAGGGTCCCAAATGGCGCGCAGACCTCTCCTGCTGCCCGCTGCTCCCCTCAGTAGTGTACTTTGGTCCTTCTGCCTGTTCTGCTCCCTGCTCTGGCTCTGGTGAATTCTCTCACCCTCCTGCGCTTCTGACTGTACCCAGTGCTTGTATAAATAAAATAAATAAATCTTTTAAAAAAAAGTCAAAATTGTTCCCATTTTGCTGACAGAATACTGAGATCTAATGAAGTGATTTACCAATATCTCACAGATAGCAAACGTCAAATTTAGCTCCAATAATCATGTTTTGTTTCTCAGCATTCGGTATTCTTTGTCCATATCATATTGACAACATATGAAGAATTACAGTCCATGGGTAACAAACATATTTTATCATATTTACGTACTTTAATGTTTCTATTTGCATAAGCAGGGGAGACTTGAGAACACTGGCTTAAAGGATAATAGCAATTCAAAAAATATTCAGTAGTTGACAAATGTAAATCTTTGACATATACATTTCCTACCAAAAGAAAGATTGTCAAAAAGCTAAATGTTGAATGACCAGCGGTATTTTCAATATTCTGCTATTATGAAGGACATTGAATTTCCCTGTAATACAAGCATAGCCCAGGGGTGCTATATTTAAAGCAAGATCGGCATTTCTATTAAAATCCCAGCTTTTCAAGAGTTTATGGCAAAGCCATAAAAATTCTATTTGATAGAAAAGCAGAATTGAAAGTCTCTGTGGAGATTGTTTTCTCCCCTTTTCCTATAAAATCAACCTACCTGTTTGTTTTCTTCATGGAATCCAAATGCTTCAGTAGAACACTGATCTTGGATAACTATTAAGCTGTTAAGGTATATCAGCACTCTAACTACCTGAGGAACTGTGAGCCGGTCATACTGTTTGAAGACTTGCCTATTTCAAATTCTGTGCACATAAATCTAAAAGTATTTTCTGTTAATACTAATTGCTTGAAATTAAGAATATGCACTGTGCTAAGTTTATGTTGAACAGAGAAATGAACTGTTAGACTTTCCATGTTACTGAAAAAACCTTATGATTTATTTTATTTTGGAAGGGTGACATGAACCTCTCAGGTATCACTCAGAAGCAGACACATTTAAAACCTTAAATTTTGTGATTCTTTTTCATATTTCAATTGAATAAGTCATATTGAGCCCCAGAATGTTTAGTTCAAATCATATCATTATGTTGGGAATAAATTTATTGGAAATGTGCTAACAATCCCATTGGTGAGATAAGGAAAACCTCCAATGCAGTTTGGTTCCAATACATAATTGTAATCATTGTAAAACATTCACTGAGAACATGGATGACAAATCTGGTACTGTTAAATACAATTTAACTAACTGTTGCCTCACCTCTTAAGGACTTTAAGACTAAATACGATATGACACATTGTGTGCATAGGGAACATTAGGAAATTGGCATAGTTATTGATCAAACTGAGTCTCAGTTTTCTTAACTTTAAGATGAGATTAGATGTAATCAGTCTTTTCAAGCTTAAAATAAAAAGTTACATCCATTCTAGTAGTCCTAAGAGCAATTAAATTTTAGGTCATAATCAGCTTTTGCAAAATTAAATAATATAAAAATAGGTAAAATAGAAATCAAAATACACCACAAAGCCAGGACCATTTTACTACATTTTATACATATGTATGTGTGTGTGTGTGTGTGTGTATATATATATATATATATATATATATATATATATATATACAAACATATATATGATATGTTATTTATAATAATATAAAGTTTACTGCATTATATATATTATACATCATAATATAAACATATGAAATATAAAATATATATTTAAGTTGTGTGTTTGTTTTTATAATTTTTAAAATTTATTTTTACATAGAAGAACTGGGGAGTAGGCCAGAGGAGGGGTGAGAGGATTCACCAGAGACAGTAGGGAGCAGAACAGGCAGATCTACTGAAATATACTGCTACGAGGAGCAGCAGGCAAGACAGGAGAGGTCTGCTGTGCCATTTGTAGATTAGCTCCCTGGTCAGGATCGAACTCAGACCTCAGCAGTGACAGCGCTGAGACTTAACCCTTAGGCCACCAGGGAGGTGGCCCTGTAAGTTGTGTGTTTAGTTATATGTAATGGACCATAAAATATATTTCATTTTGTAGGTCATCATTCCATCAGACTACAGTAACACTATATCAATTTAGATATTAATCCTCATTGGCTATAAACTTTCATCAGGAATTCATCCTTCTAAAATGTTTGTTCTCCTGGGCCTCCCATGGTGGCACAGTGGTTGAGCGCTGGGTTGCGAGGCTGCCCGCAGCCTCTGTGGCAACGGTTCAATCCCCGGCCACTGGCGAGGATCCCACAAAAAAATAAATAAAATAAAATGTTTGTTCTCCAAATCCATTATTGTAGAGAATATGAAGATTGGGAGCATCTCCTAACAGACATAACTTTTCCAGTATAACTTTTCCTACTATGGGATTCGTTTCTAGGCATTAAAATTACCTCTGCCCAGAGTCACTGCTAGTCCTTGAAATCTCAACAAGTTCCCTGTTTCACACTCAGTTTTGTGTTGACCCTGAAACACTTAGGCTCATTCCTTAAGTCCCATAGTGCTATTCATTAACTAAATTCTTCCAGTTTCTAGCTTGAACCAGCATTTTTTTAAAAAAACAAAGATGAAACTTATCTAACTGACTAGAAGACAACAGATGCTGTCCCGTCATTTTGACATGATGGGACATTCATTTTCATATATCACTTCTCTTCCCTCTCCTTAAGTGTTCCTAAAGAATTCCTCTGTCTCCCTCCAATGAAAAGATAATTTCTTTATGTGCATCACTGTGTTGTTCTCCAAACTCCACACTATTCCTGATTCTGCTATGCATATTTTATTTTCCAGTTCTCTTTGACAGTGAGTTTTTGATGTGCTCTTATCACTAGAACATCAAACAGGAGAGTAGAAAGCACAGGAGGAAGAGAGAAGCATCCTACTTGTGGCTCCTTTAATTTGATAGTTTCTGAAAATGGCTAAGGAAGCTGAGAGGGGTCTGTTACTGGACTTCAGCAATCTGACAAGAGCCATTAGTTTTTTAGTGTCAGTCCTCATCAATCAGAAACATTTTTTGTTAGATAAAATGGCAACTACAAATGTTTCCTACAGAATAATAGCAAGCGCAAGCTCATGAGCTCAGGCACAAGCAGGGACTTTTGCAGCTTTTGATCTTCGAATAGCATATCCTTTTGTTATTATTCTCATTGTAATACCACCATTTTTCTTATTCGCTCTTCATTTCCATCCCATCCTTATATAACCCCTTCACTAGATTATATTTCTTCTGATTTATTAGAGTTGACCTATATCCCTAAGTGAAGTCTTATATATGTTACTTCTTTCAATTAAATTGGGGATGGGAGACATACTTCCCAGAAGAATCTCAACTCTAGTTCTGATTTATTCTATGAAATAAAAAAAGCAAGTATTTTCCTTGGGTTTATTTGTAGCTTGAGCAACTCATTTGTTACTCAAATGTTCTTGAAATGAGATACTTTTCAATAAAGATGCATTGCCTCCTGACTTCAAGATAGGAATATGTTTCTCTGCTTCATAGGAGTTCTGCATCACTGAGTGATTTCTTTTGAACCATGGTATGTAACATGAGTAACAACATTGAAGTAGTAAGCCTAGGCCTTAGGGAGCATCCATATATTTGTGCCAACCTCTTAGGGAGTGCCTGACTGTTACCAGAAGAAAATCATACTTCAATTGGCTTCTGGCCCTCAATGCTAGAAATGCAGAGTGTGCATACATGGAGTAGAACCATCAAAACACAAACACGGACCTATAGCACAAGGTTGACTCACCTTTGTCAACCCACAGGGCTGTGAGTATGAGAGTAAAAGGACAAAATCTTATTTGCAGTTGGTCAATTTGCTCATAAGTTACTAGTGCCATAGATTTCTAACGTATTTTAGCTCCCCTACCTTGTTGATGTCTCTTTATATAATTGCTCGCATAAATAATCCTTGCAATCAATACCTGTGTAACTCTGGCTTGACCATTCTGACTTATTGTGACCTACTGCATAACATTTGGAGATTTCATTTAGAGCCTTAAGAAAATGAAACCATGATTAATTTTTCAGAACTTGCATAATCCTGAAAGCAACTAATACACTTGGTAAACACATTTAAGAAAGTCTATTTCTCCATAAAAGACATTTTCTTATGCTTATACTAACAATGTGTTATATTTTAGTAATTTATTCATTTATTAGCATTGATTATTGTTTCAAGTATGGAGGATACAGGAGCAAATCAAATGAAGTTTGTTCTTCTGATTCTGGAGGTGAAGACAGATGCCAAAATATAAACAAATAAATCTATAATATAGTGCCATAGGTTATTTGAGGTTGGGTGATTTGTGAAGACCTTTGGTCTTCTGCTAGAGTTGTACTAAATATTAGCAAAGCTTAATTCTGTATATAGGTATGTGTGCATATGTGTGTGTGTCTATAATTTTATGAGTCCAGGAAAAATATTCTTTTGCTTTAGCAACATTTTTTTAAATGAGTTGTTATGCCCTGCAGAATACCTGCTGATTAAAAAAAAAAATGTTGCCTTTATTAGAAAGTTACAAAGGGTATCATTCAGAATGTGATAATAAGAATTATACCTAGACATATCAAGTAATTAGAATTAGAAAATATAAAATTATATGAAGAGCTGTTTGCATCATTTCTCTTTTTTCTGAATCTATATTATCTCTATGCTTCTGCTTTGTGGTTTTTTGGTAAATATATGATTTACTCAGAAAAATGACCATCAATTATACATAACCCAGCATGGCACTTTCAGTCCTAAATTCATAGATTTTACATAGAGATAACTGGTAACATTCCCTAATTCTAAATTCTTAATAAAGCGTATCTTATTGGCCTTGCCCACGCTCAGACCTTCTCGACATCACTGATTCTTATTGTGGTCCCTGGACAGCACAGCATTATCTGAGGATGCATTAATGATGCAAATTTTCAGACCCTGCTTCTGAACTATGGAATTAGAAACTCTGAGGTGGGAATGAGAATTTTTTTTTCTGCAAACCTTTTAGATGATTCTAATGCATTCTGAATGTTGAGAAACCACTGTGCTATTTTGTGTCTCCTATGTTGATGAAATTATCTCTAGGTAGATAAGTGGCTTATATAATAAACAATATTCAACTTCATGGCCCACAAGTTGAGGTAGGTTTGGGAGTTAAAGAAGAAAATTATTTAAAATAAAATGAGGAAAAGAAAATGTGGAATAGATTTCTTGGTATACTTTTCATCAATTGTTCCATTTTCAAAATTGATTATGCATGTAGATCTTTCTATATAGAGTTGGGCTAATTTTATTAGAAGACATTGCTTCTATTAAATATAAGAAATTTGGTTTTGTCATTTAAGTGTTAAATTAGAAGGATCATGTTTTTTTTTTTTTTTTTTTTCATATAGATCAGATCCAAAGACATAGAAACTCTAAAAAGTAGAGTAATTCAATATCTCCTATATTGACCTTTGGATTTTAAAATATTAGAAATATAATTTTAAGGCAGTTTGGTGGCTAAATAATGCGATGGGAATCCCAACACAATATAAATATAGTTCATAAATATTGGATCAAGATATTTGACTTTCATAAAGTTGTTTCCCTGATATCTGTGCATGCTATGTTAGTATTAAATTCATAAAGGCAACAATGAGATTTATAAGCATTACTTGTGAATATTTTCCAGTGGAAGTATAAGCAGAGGCCTTGGTGTTTGGGTATATAGCAGTAGAAGGAAAGAAGAAAATTCTGATGACTTGATAACCACTATTTACTTGGAAGAACTAGGAATCAAAGAAAAGTCTCACTACTATAATACTCTCCAGGTGAACAAAGAAAACTACAAGATATGCCCTTTGTCCTTCAAGAGATTACAACCTGAGAACATTTATTTTCCCTTAAAGAAACCGATTTAAGTGACCCGGGGAAGAAAAGAAGTCACACACAGTTCCCAGCCAGTAAATATGTGGATGAAACAGAAATGAGAGACAAGACTTGTTTTGTATCAATGGAAATACAAACCTGCTAAGGGTAGGAAGAATTGATCGTTTCACCTGTGTTAAATACTCATAAGGCACAAAATAACTTAGTGATGTGCTTTCAAAATCTTTTCCCTGTATTTAACTACCTTAATGTCTTGCTTTTTGCTCTCAACTATTAACTGCTAAAAGAAACCATAAGAAGTAAGAGAAAATAGATATTTGTTTTGAGAATAATATAGGTAAATAAAACATATTACCAAGACAGTTTCTTATAGAAGGCAACATAAAGAGATGGATGTTCTCACAGAAGAGACAAGGAGAAAAATAAAACAAAATCTGGATATTGCCTTAATAATGGCATCAAGGCACATAAAGAAAACAGTGACAATTAAAAGGTACTAAAAAAACTGAAAACTAAAATGGAAGTCCGAAATATGAGAAAGTGAGATTTAAAAAATACTATCTAATAAAGAAATATATATATGTATATACATTAAAACACAAATCTGAATCCATTAACAACATAACAACTAGAACATTTAATATAGATTTAGTTCTATTTATCACTATCCTGATTTTTACCATCATTTCTTTCATTATAAAAATGGACATCACCACATATTCATAGGTCAAAAGAAAAGATTGATAAATATGACATCAAAATTTAAATGTTTTAGAGCCTCCCCTGGTGGCACAGCGGTTGAGCGCTGGGATGCGAGGCTGCCCGCAGCCTCTGCAGCACCAGTTCGATCCCCGACTGCCGGCAAGGGTCCCACAAAAAAAGAAAAAAAAAATTAAATGTTTAAGTTAAAATTGAGGGTTAAAACTAATCTTAACAGACATTATAGATGATACATACATCTCTGCATAGCATAATCTATATCTATATATGTAGATGATATATATAATAAAATATGAAAAAAGTGAAAAGTAAAATCAGTACATATGAATAAGCAGTATGTAGAAGAAACTCAAATGACTTATACATATATGAAAATACTAATTCTTAGTTGTGAAGATAGCAATTTGAATTTATAGAAATGAAATGTTACCACTTATCAGATTTTTAAAAACGAAAAAGTTAATATTAATATACCAACACTACTACATTGGCAGATTGAAAGGAAATAGTGGGTTTTTATTTTTTTCATTCCTGATGGCAGCATAAAGCAGTAGTGCAATTTTGGAGAACAATTTGGCAGTATCTGTTAACATTAAAAATGTACATATACTGTGATTCACCAATTCTAATTTTGAGTATCTGAGCAAGAATAATTATATTCGCGTATGTATGTGGAGACAAACTAAGGTGTTTTATGACTGCTAACTTGCCAAAATTATAAACTAAATTCAAAAAAAAGGAAAATAGTTCAATGTAGTTTTTAAATTCAACAAAATAGAATACAGCAGCTTTTAGGAAACCCCTATACCTACATGCATTAATTAATAAGGACAGATTGAAAACATACCTGATTGAAAGTAAAACTAAAGTGCAAAATGATATGTACACTGCAGCATTGCTTTTGTAAAAATTAAAACCTGCACTAAAGTTTTTACGTATGTTCTCCTCAAGTATTTGGCATGTGATCAGTCTTTTTGGATTTTTACTTGAAGGATATATACCAGACTCCAGCAAGATTCAGGATAGGGAGGAGGTGATCAAAAGGGACTTAAGTTGCAAATGTATCATTCATATTATTTAAAATGCCAATGCAATAATGTATTATTTGAACAATTATTTTTAATAAAGATACTTTTAAATAAGACCTAGGAGATACTTTCAGGAAAATGGAAGCTTGCCTAGACTCTAAATGCAATGTATGTTGTATCTTTGTGGAAATGAATTCCCCAGGTTATTGTAACATAAAGCATGCAAAAGGAAGGAAGGAAGGACAGACTTCCTTTGAGTTTCTGCTCACCTAGCATCTTATGCTTTTGATAGCTATCTCCAAAAAAGAATGTGCTTAGTTTAAGAGAATCAGTTCCTTTGTTCACAAAGAACTGGATGCCTACCATTCACAGTTGCTCTTCTGCTTAATGAGGCTGCAACAATGAACAAAACATGCCATAATTCTTGCCCTGCAGAGCTTATATTATAGTGTAATATATAAAGATGTTAGATGATTCTAAATGCTATGGAAAAAATAAAGCAAAAAGTGGGAACACAAACTTTGGGGAAGGAGTAATTGGGGATGTGAGGTAAGCTCAAGGATGTTACTGAGTGCTGTAGGTTATCTTCAAGATTTTGTATCTTACTCTGAGTCAGATGGAATTTTAAGTAAAGGAAATTGTATTAGGACTGCTTCGGGTGCTGTGCAGAAGATACACGAAAACCAAACAAGGAGAAAATGATGGGCCTTTTTAGTAAGTTACTAAAATAATGCAGCAAGAGAAGGTAAAATTATGCAGCAAAGTATTATCACTAACGTGATAATAAAGAAATGGAAGAAATAATGAAGTTCCAGGATTTGCTGTTGATTGTTGTGAGATTTTATGGAAATAGGGAAGCCAGTAATGAAATCAGTGCCTTAGTTTTAAGTTATAGGATCCAGTGGCAATTAAGCGGATGATAAGGAGTATTGTAAACCATACTAATATTGAGTTAGATGTTTCTGAATATGTGACTGTTTAATTTTCACTGTGAATTTATAACAGAAATTCTGGTTAGTATATTATTGCTTCTGATTATGGTTAGCATCTCTTTGTCTATAAAATAACACCACTATCAATGTAAAGGAACCACTAGTAATGTAGACAATTAAGAAGAAGGAAAAACTTGATTTGGGGACAATCTTTTAGCAAACAAATAGTCTGCCTACTGTATGATATTTTAGAACATCATTGCTTCAGCACATGCCTGTTTTCAAACATCAAGACTATCATGAAAAAATAAATGTAAGAGTTGATGCACCGTATAACTTGGAAGACAAAGGAGAACAAAGGAATAGGTTGTATCTTCCAAAAATATTTATTTAGGTGGTCTATGCAAGAAGCAGCAAGATGCAAAGGAGGAACTATGTCTATGAACTGACATTTGGATTATGCTGACTGCTCTTCACACTCAATCTAAACAAAGCATCTTTAGCCAAGGAAACTCATTCCAGACTAAAATATAGGTAACTATAGTAGTTGCTAATGAGGATTTTGTTGCTAGAGAGTTCACAGACTCTTTGGGAGGGAAGAAAAGATAGAAAGGAATTAGATTTCACAAATTGCAATAGGACAAATTAGTAATTTGATATTTTAGAGATGAACATCAAGGTTTATATTAATTTAATTTATGGAACAAAAAGAAAACCTAATATATACTGAAATCTTTTTTCTAAAACTAAATGAATTTTATTTACTTTTCTATATAAAGTGGAATTGTTATGAAAAGCTAATATAGTCATATAACATTTTGGACTTGGATTTTAAGAGCTTGCTATGAATGATAAAATTTCAACAGATCTTTCTGTTGAACCAGAATATAGGTTCATATATTACTTTGTTTCATCAATTATAACACAATGATTTTTTTTCATATTTTAACATATTTGCAATGGCCATGCATTAAAAACAACAGTATCTCAAAACAGGCTTCAGCCTGGTTGCAGTTGTGACATACTTACCATTGTCTATACATGACAACCATTAAAATGCCAGATCAATATTTGTAGAAAGGTGACTTGTAGGAAAGCCCAGAGACAATACTGGAATCTTCATTTCAACTCTTTAACACCTTTAGTAAAGATATTGAGTCAGAATGTCTAGCAAAATTCCTGACATGGTATTTAAAAGTAAGCTAGATCTTCATAATTGCAAAGTTATCTTGAAAGCCTATTAGTTAACTTTTTGAATAAAATAATATTTTGTTGTACATACCATAAATATTCTTAAGGGTATTAATAACCCAACTGAAAAAGTTTTCAGAAAACTTATGGTCTGATTACATGAAATTTTCAGAAACAATTCAACCAACTTTGATTATACTTTCCTTACATGAATGCCTAAAACTAATAAAAGAGAAAACTCCTTACCTACCTAATTCTGAAAGAACTCTTTCATTATAAAATTATAAAATATAAATCTAAATGACAATGAACATCAAATTACAGTTTAATAAGCAGCATCTTTATAGAGGTAATAGTGACTAAGAAGTAAGTGACATACAATATACACTATAAACTATGGCTTTTTATCAGAAGCAAAATCAGTTTTCCAAATTGATATCATAGAACATGCACTGACTGAGAATCTGGAGGTCTGTTGATAATTCTGGTACTAATTTGCTGGAAGACATTAGGTGGCAATGAAATTCCTTTATTTTACTGTGACTAGTGTTTGCTTCAGTGGCACATACATATTTTACTGGTGACTAATAAAAAAATGGAAATAATTGGTTAGACAAAAAATTATCTGGCAGAAGTAATGTAAATGTTCTTAGCAAGATTTTACAGGCATGGTTCCTTATATAAACCAATAATCCATATGACACATAAAAGTGTTATGTGCCATGTTTTACAATAGATATGACAATGCAATTCAAAATAGCAACTTCTGAATTAAGTATCTATAGAGGCTTAATCATAGCATTTACTCTTAAGTTAGTATAATTATCTCTTCACGGGTCATAGATAATATGATCTTTTTGGAAAATCAACAGAAACAATATAAATCCATTTGCTTCTCTGATGATAGAAAACTAAAAGTCATTACAATTAAATAGAAGTTATGAGGCAAATGTTGTTTATCTGTCTACCATATATAAAGTAGCATCTTCCTCATTCTGTCCTGTTTGTCTTACTGTGTCATTGCATTTGATATTATTTATTTTTATAGTGCTTCTGTCTCTAAAGAGTAAAATCTCTGTGAACAAAAGACTGGTCAAGATTCTTCATTACTCTACCTTTGCCTTCTGAGATAAAGGAAGTTTTTAAAAAACTTTATAGAGTGAATGAATAAATTAGGTGTTTAGAAAGATCTTTGAGCAAAGACACCATGTACTATATAAGAGCAATTTTTTGTTTACTGGGATAAATGAGAATTGAATTTGAGACAAAAGCATGAACTTACCCTACATTTTCAAAGACATTATCAGAGATGTTCAGGGAAAGAGGTATTTTCCATTTACACTGTCGGTGGGAGTGCAAACTGGTCCAACCACTGTGGAGAGCTGTGTGGAGATTTCTGGACCTACTAAACATAGAGATTCCATATGATCCAGCAATTCCACTCCTAGGTATTTACCCAAAGGACACAGAAACATCAATTCCAAAGAGCACCTGCACCCCTATGTTTATAGCAGCACTATTTACAATAGCTAAGCTTTGGAAACAATCCAAATGCCCAAAAATAGATGACTGGATCAAGAAGATGTGGTACATATATACCATGGAATATTACTCAGCATTCAAAAAAGATAAACACATGCAATTTGCAGCAACATGGATGGAACTGGAAGGAATCATGCTCAGCGAAATAAGCCAGAAAGAAAAAGAAAAATACCGGATGGTCTCACTCATAGCAGGAATCTAGAAAACTTAAATAAGGGACCAGGAAAAAGAATAACCATAAGAAAGAAAATATCAAAATCAACAAACAACTATGAACCAGAGACACTCTATGGGGGGTGGTGGACGGGGAAAGGAGAGATTGGGGTCAAAATATGGGGGTTGTAATTGTATGGGGAATATAAAAATAAAATTTAAATAAATAAATAAATGAACATAACTAAAGAAAATAAAGAATAAGGCAAGAGTTAAGAAAACTAGTCTTTATCTTTCTTTTATTCTCTGGCTTCTCTTGTTTTCCATCATATCCAGACATAGTTTAAGAGAAATTTTAATGTCATATGTTGTATGACATGGAACAATTTGGTGATAGCTTTAAGAAGAATTTTCAGAGCAATTTTTATATCATACTTACTGAAACTTAAATTACTCTGTTTTCTTTTACCTTTCCATGGTTATGTATGTATGGTTATGTATTTCTATTATAAATTCTCAGAAGGAGATTTTCACTGCTTTATAATTTTGCCTTGTGCTTAACTTTGGTATGTATGTTTTAGTTATAAGTGAAATGAGTTATAAGTGAAAATTACTAATCAAATTCTAAACAATTTAATTTGAACAAATTGCTGTTTAGCTCTTTTTTTTCAATTTTGTTCTTTGTATCATCCACATAAAATAACTATTAATAATTTAATATGCCTTTTTCTTTGTAGTACACATTTGACCGTAAGTCTTTAAAGTTATGTTTTTCTTTTTTTGGCAATAAATACTGAGTAAGTATATTTTACTTATGAATATATATATAATCATAGTTATAGAACTGATGACATTTTTAATAGTCAAGCCACCATTTTTTATATGTTTTCTTTACTTACTATGCAATCTGACATGCATGAAACATTAAATAAGGTCTGTCAGTTAATTTTTAGAATTTTCAGAAATTAACCTCAGCTTAAGATCTAAGATTGCTGCTACTGAGATGAACATTCATAAACTAAGCATCTTATATAATGACTTAATAAAAGCTGAATGTCCTCTTATTTCTTTCTAAAGGTCTAAATTATTTACATTCTAATAATAGTATTCATAACTAACATTTTTATATCCTAGCTACTTGTCACTAAGCATTAGTGTAGCTTTGAGTAACTTCAGTACTCAGTACTTTACACATATTGCCTCATTTAAACTCAAAACATCTCTTTGAAGTAGGTAATATTTGGAGTCTAGAAATAGTGAAATGGAGAGGAATGTTGGAAATAAAAAAAAAAACAAACTACAGTTCTTCTGTGTTTATCACCTTTACTTTTACACAGTTCTGTTTCACAGAGAAAAATTTTCTTCTGACACTTCTGGTGGCCAAGTGTTTTTTACCACATCTGACAATTCTCTATAGTATCATCTGGGTGTTCTACAATTTAACTCACTTCTGACACTGTCTGCCTACAGATAGAGTCAGTTATCACAGGGTAAGGGCTTATTCCCATGTGACTGCTCCCATCCTACTTCAGATGTCAATCACAAGTTTACCCCAGCTTCTTTAAGACTTGGCTACATGTCAGAGGTCTCTACAACCACTTGAATTTGATTAGTTTGCTAAAGCAAGATTCAGGGAAATGCTTACATGTATCAATTTATTAAAAGGTGTGACTGGAAAGCAGATGAACAACTACATAAAGATATATATATAGAATGAGGCCTGGGGGGGTCCTAGGAAACAGTTTGTTTCCTAGTGGTGTTGATATGTATCATCCTCTCCTTACTATGGATTTATTCACCAACCTGGAAGCTCTCCTAACCCCCTACTCTTTAACAGCAGTAAGAACAAGTATCAAAAAATAACAAAAAAAGGTAAAATTTGTGAATGATGAAAAGAGTGAACTCAGTGGGGGGAATTCTTTCAAATGTATATGTATATCAGCACATCATTTTGTATTATGTCTTATATTCTGTCAATTATTTCACAATAAGACTAAAAAGAATTTCTGATAAATCAGACTTTTTCAAAATTAAAAATTTTCTCCTTGAAAAACAGTGTTTAAAAAATGAAAAACTCAGACTTGGAAAAATTATGGATATTTTTTCTCTTGGGAAAAATAACAAAGCTTCAAGTTTGGATAATTAATATTGAATTACTTTCTAGGTTGAGATGGTTTTTGCTTTAGATATTTTATTTTTTTAAGATTTTTTTTTATTGATGCATACAAGAACTGGGGTACAGGCTAGAGGTACGGAGGGGGGGGTGGGGAGGATCTACCAGAGACAAAGCAGAGAGTAGAACAGGAGGATCTACTGAAATACACTGCTGAGGGGAGCAGCGAGCAAGTCAGGAAAGATTTGCTGGGCCATCTGTGTAGCTACCTGGCCAGCCAGGGGATCGAACTTGTGCTGCAGAGGCTGCGGATAGCTTCACGGTGCTGTGCTTAACCCCTTGCGCCACCAGGGAGGCCACTGTTTTAGATGTTTTAGATAAAGTATCCATATTGAACTTTCAAGCCAATACAGTAAGAATTCCAAAATCTAGTTTCAAGAGATAATTGTGACAATGACTTGGAAGTGAATCATGATTTTGCTGTAATTCTTTACTTTGTGCTGGTACTTCTGCCTTTATTGGAAGTCAGTCAAGAGGAACTATAAGGAAGTGTCTCAGGGAGTTTAATGGTTTTCCCCTGTAATTTAAAGTTTGAAGAAGACTGGTGTCTTTTCTTTCCTTGAGCCACCTAACGAGTAACCTGCTTTCATTTAGATTTAAGGAGAGGTGATTACATTAGCCTGAGTGGTTCCCTAATCAGAGTCTTTTGTGTAAGGATGCGTGAATATTTTCTGTGAACCAGTTGTGAGCCATGCACATAAGCAAAAGCTATTGTCAGATTGACTTGTACCCTCAGAAGAAAGCTGTTTCAAAGATAATGGACTTGAGCAGAGTGAAACTAAAGGAGAGATACTTAAGTTCTCAATCTGCATGGAGATATAGTCCCCCATATTGAGGGAGATGGAATGATATCCATAGTCCTCAAAAAAAACATGAAAGCATTCAGAAGATAAAGGCACTGTAAAATATATGCAAGTCTCAGAAAAGAAGATGCCATTTTATAGGAATTTCAAGTAGACATGAACTCTCCTACTTCCCTTTTCTCCATTATGTCCACATACATCTTCCTTCCCTTCTGATCATACCCAGAACATCAGAAACCACTTTACCACTCTACACCAGGTCAGGGAAGAAGGATGTGAAAGAGCAGATGGAAAAGCCAGACACTTGCTCTTTTCCACTGCAGGTCTTTCCACTGAAATTTCAGGATCTTAACTGGGTATGATGTGGAAGGAGGTATATTAAATTAAACTCCAAGTTTTGATAATTAATATTGAAATACTTTCTAGGTTGAAATAGTTTTAGTTTTTTGGGTTTTTTTTTTTTTTATTCAAAGTAGCCAACAAGCTATTTATATTGTACAGAAATATACTGGAACTTCACAAAACCCAAGACTGAAGTTCCAGCCCTAGTTGATTCTATATAGGCACAGTGGAAAATAAAATTTCTTAATGATTTTATACCATTAATTGCAACTTGAACAATACTGTGATCATTTAATAAATAAGAGATTGCTGGTAAATCATTCAAGACAAACCACTTTTTTTTAAAGATTTATTTATGCATATAAGAGCTGGAGTACTTGCCAGAGGCACGGGGGCTGAGAGGATTCACCAGTAACAGAGCAGGGAACAGAACAGGCAGATCAGTTGAAGCACACTGCTGAGGGGAGCAGCGGGCGAACCAGGAGAGGTCCACTGTGCCAAGTTCGGGGATCGAACTTCTGCTTCAGAGGCTGCAGACAGCCCCGCAGGCTGCGTTTGAGACAGCAGGGTGGCCCAAGACAAACTACTTTTTGACAAAAATTTCAGAAATAGGAAAACAAAAGGTCAAATAGTACACATTTAACAAAAAATGATTTTTTTTACAATCCCTGTAAAAAAGGTGTCAAAATGTTCTCTTGAACTTGAAGCCACTAAAGACAGAACTTCCGATGATAATAGGCCTGTTAATGCATTGTTGTACTTAACCAAAAAAACTTGTGTCAGAATGACCTTTAAATAATATGAATATTTATAGTAAGACATGTTTTATTCCTTTGTCAGTGTACTTGAAAGGAGTTTGTTCCTTTCCAATGGCAAGTAAACACACATCTCTATTGTCAGCTTTATTGTCTTGCTTAAAGTGATGTTTTCAGAACTGACCCCTATGAGAATCCTGGGCAGGGAGTTAGCAACACTGAATTCCTTTTAGTCCTGTTGCTGATTTAACATATTACTCTAGAAACACTATCTAACTGCTCCATCCTCTCTTTCCATATAGTGTAAAAATGTATATACTAGCTACATCAAATAGATTTTTTTTAATTTTTATTTTATTTATACAAGAGCTGGGGTACAGGGCAGATGCGCAAGAGGGTGAGAGGATTCACCAGAGACAGAGCAGGAAACAGAACAGGCAGACTGACGAAATACACTGCTGAGGGGAGCAGTGGCGACACAGAAGAGATCTGCTTGCCATGTGGGTTGCTCCGAGATCTGCAGGGATTGAAATGGCACTGCAGAGACTGCAGACAGCTTCACAGCACTGCACTCAACCACCTGCGCCACCAGGGAGGCCTCCAAATAGATATTTTTTCAAATACCAGGCATATATGTCACATATATGTGTGGTTTCCCAGTATCTGGAACTAGGCTTTACCTTGTGTTTAAAAATGGCTTATTTGAGGGCCTCCCCTGGTGGCGCAGCGGTTGAGCACTGGGCTGTGAAGCTAGCTGCCTGCAGCCTCTACAGTGCCGCATGGTGTGACAGACCTCTCCTGCCACACCCACTGCTCCCCTCACCCACTCCTCCCCTCCCCTCAGTGTATTTCGTCAGTCTGCCTGTTCTGTTCCCCGCTCTGGCTCTGGTGAATTCTCTCACCCTCCCATACTTCTAACTGTACCCAGTGCTTGCATAAATAAATCTTAAATAAATAAATAAATAAATAAATAAATAAATAAATAAATAAATAAATGAAAATGGCTTATTTAAACATTTAAATTTGCTTAGAAATAAGCATTTGAAAATAAAGTTTAAAAATAACCCAGGGCCTCCCTAGTGGCACAGGCAGTTGAACACAGCACTGTGAGGCTGTCTGCAGCCTCTACAATGCCAGTTCGATCCCTGCCAGCCCCAGAGATACCCTAATGGCACGAGGGACCTCTCCTGTCTCACCCACTGCTCTCCTCAACAGTGTATTAAATAAAATATTAAAAGAAATAAAAAATTTAAAATTTAAAAATAAAAAAATTAAAAAATAAACAATTATAATACCATCAGAGAACAAAAATAAACAATTCATTTAATGGGAAGTGTGTGTGATGTCTACATGTAAAACAACACAAATTTGTACAGAAAAATTAGAAAAGCCATTGATAAATAAAGAAATTGACTTTGCTTATAGATTGGACGTCTCTATTTTTAAGCTCTCAATTACCTTCAAAATGATCTACAGATTCAATGTCACCTCAATCAAAATTCCAACAGGCATTTTTGGGTAAAAATTAGCAAGTTAGAAGGTGCTAGAATAACAAAGTACTCACATGGAAAAAAATGAAATTTCCCCTTAGTTTCACATGATATATAAAATAATAATAGACAAATTGATAAACACAAAAAGCATAAAAGTGATTTCCTGGGGTCTTGGGAGAGAGGGGATGGGAAGTTACCATGTAATGGGCACAGAGTTTTCATTTCAGATGATGAAAAAATTCTGGGCATGGATGGTGCTGACATTTGTACCACAATATGAATGTATGTAATGACAATAAAATGTACACTTAAAATGGTTAAAATGATTCATCTCATGTTATATAAATACACACACACATACATAAAACTTGTAATATATACTGTAATCAAATAGATTGACCCTCAGGGCAACTTGTGGCCCTAACTGTACATTATCAAGTCAAATGGAGTGAAACAACTTTGCCTCACAAAAAATCTTTCTATAAAAGTATAAATAAAATGAAGCTTCAGGACTTGAAAGAATATATCAGACTGGTAGAATTAAAAATGCATAGCAAGTATATATTGAAACTGTGTGATTAGAAATATGAGAAAATGAATAACATAATTTCTTTTGGATTGAAAGATTAGACTCCCTTGAGATGCTATCCATGATTTATTGCCATACCTGCTTCTTGAACAATATGTACAGTTTAATGTATGCCAATTTTACCTCAATAAAACCACAAAGAAAATAATTCAAGGTGACTAATAAAAACGTAAAGTCAAAAAATGTAAAACCTGTAGGATGAAAGGAAATAATATATTTATAATGTTTGGATAATAGACACATCTACAGAATACAAAGAGAACTAACTATAAAAGAAAGAAAAGATAAATAAGACTTCAACAATAGCAAAATAATGTGTGCTATTATTAAGGAATCATAGAATAAAAGTTAACCAAAAACTTGGATGTCAATATTTACAATACAAAATATGATAATTAACTTGTTTCTGTAATATGTATTTTTTTAAATCCCTAAAACTCAATAATTGAAATACAAGCACATTAAAAATGGACAAAATAGTTGGCAGACACTTTCCCATAGAACAGTAGACTAGTCATTCCAAAAAAGGTGTTCAATGTCATTACACATTATGGAAATTCAAGAAAGACCACATCAAGCATTCACCTCACTAGAACAGCATTTTTTTTTTTTGAAATGACAATACCAAGAGTTAATAAACATATGGAGTCACTGGAACTCAGAAATATTGGTGGTGAAAGGTGAACTGGTGCCATCACTTGGAACACCATTTGACAGTTTATTATCAAGAAAAACCTACCCTGGGATCCAGCAAATTCACTCCTAGACACATTCCTAAAGAAATCAAAACCTATGATCCCATTCTTGTGTAAAAATGCCTATGACAGGTTTATGTATAACACCAAAATTTGTAAAACAAATAAAATGGGAATGAACAAACTGTGGCTATTTCCATAAGGGAATACTAGTCAGAAATATAAATAAAATTACAACCAAGGCACGTAACACAGTGGATGAACCTTTCAGAAATAATGTAATGATGGACAAAACAACCTGGCATTTAAAATTAAATTTGCATAACTATTGGGGAAAAAAAAAACTGGTAATAGAAATAAGAACAATGACTGCCTGGAATGGGAAGGGATTGAGTACAAAGACACATAAGGAAGCATTATGCAGTGATAGAAATGCTTTCAGTTGTAGTTCCCAAGCAAGAGGGAATTCTCTTTCTAACTGCCTTAAATTTTCCATCACTGATTTTTTCGGGTCCCTGTGCTGCTGGCCTGTGCACTGGAATTGCACCACCAGTTCTCCTGGGTCTCCAGTCTGCCAGCCTGCATTGCAAATTTTGGATTTGTCAACTTCATAATTGTGTGAGCCAATTCCTCATAATAGATCTCTTCATATATTTATATCTTAAGATATATTTATATCTTACATTTATCACCTCTCCCTCTCTCTCTGTTACACACACACACACACTATTTGTTCGTTTCTCCTACAAACACTGACTGAACACATACCTCAAGTCCAGAAAATAATACACATCAAGTTTGTTAGAAACTATATTCTAGTTGCTAGTTTTTTAAGGCAATCCTTCCTAGTCTAGTCAATAGATTTCAATCCTACCTAAGATTCAAAGTACATCAGAGATAGCCAAAAGTACTGTTCATTTTATTGTATGAATCTTGAATATTCTACTACTGGAAAAAATTAAGATTGCCTCATTCCACCATTCCCAACAATTTACCCGATCCAACTCCCTTCTTCCTGAAGGCTGGAGGTCGCTATCCTCCATGAAATCTATTTCTAGGCAGTTATTTGAGTTTGTTCCCACTACTAGACTATGACTATGTGCCTACTACAAAGTCTTATTGCCCAGCATGACCTTTCTGGTTTCTTACCTGGAAATGTTCAGTTAACAAAGCTCTTCCATCAACAGGTTCTGATGTCAATGTCTAAAGTCCTAGTTCTGTGCGCCTGAGATCCCCGCTCAGCTGATTAATTTTTAACTACCATTTTCTTGGAATCTTGCTCTATAAAGATATAGTTCAAGAATCAGCCATGTACTTGAGAGAAATATGCATACAGGTTTTGTAATCACTTTCTTTTTTTTTTTAAGATTTATTTATTTATACATACAAGCACTGGGTACAGTCAGAAATGCGGGAGGGTGAGAGAATTCACCAGAGCCAGAGCGGGGAGCAGAGCAGGCAGAAGGACCGAAGAACACTGCTGAGGGGAGCAGCGGGCGGCAGGAGAGGTCTGTGCGCCATGTGGGACCCTCCTCTGGTGGCCGGGGAGCAGCCGGGGATCGAACCGGCGCTGCAGAGGCTGCAGGCAGCTTCACAGCCCAGCATTCAACCGCTGCGCCATTGGGGAGGCCCTGCAATCACTTTCTGATGTTCCCTCTCCATGGGAACATGGAGAGGATTTTTCTCCTTCAAACTCACCCATCTTCTCAGTCCCAAACTCAAGCCTACAAAATCATCCATTTTCTGCTTGGGCTCTATTCCCATGAACAAAGACAGAAGGAATAGTGAAAGTACTTGAGTCACATGATTTTTTCTTCCCTTCTTTTAAGGAAAGAAGCACAATAACACCCCCCTCCCCAGTTGTTCTCCAGTCCTTTCCCACAGAGATTTTGCAATTTGTCCATATTTAGCTTTCAGGGACATTACAGCTAAAACCAAGGGTACCAAAACAATAGTAAACCATATCAAATAAAATATACCCCAACATTAAAATTCTTTAATGGCTTCGCATGAGACTTTGAACAAATTCAGATACCTGGCCTTGACTTAAAAAGGCTGCACAATCAGACCCTTGCCAACCTCTCCTACTGATAATTCACCTAGAACCACTGTCACATTCTCCACAGTTATCTAGTCACATGTCCTGTTTTGCAGGCCGTAAAAACTGCATATTCCATCTTGCCTTTGGGCCTTTGTGTTTGCTGTTCTCTCACCTCTACTGAAAACTGATTTCTAACTTTTATTGAATGACCCAAAAGCAACCTTTTTAGAGAGGTCCTCCTTGGATCCCATTATGTAATTTAATAGGGTTGTAGGACAAAGGTAATCAGCTGTATCCCTCTGAGTTTTTCTAGGCTGGCAAATAAGCAAACAAGCATCAGACAAATTGGCAGAGGGAAATAAAAAAAGAAACTTGATAACAGCATGCATACCTGCTGTGCACACGGGAGAGACCCTGCAAAACAGTAACTTGCCACATGACTTCAGGTGTCATCTCAATAGCTTACCTAAGACAAGGGACATTGGGAGGAAGTAAAGAGGTCAGTTAGGGCATTTGCCAAGAAACCACAGTAAATAAGCTATGCAGATTAAATTTCTGCCTTCTCTAATGAAAAGAGATAAGTATAATGAAAAGAGATAAGGTCTCCCCAGTGCAGTGAGGAGATGCCTGTCCAGAGAAATAGCTTTTTCAGAGGAAATCAAGCTTTTGCCTAAAAGATGTATTTTGGGGTCACAGATTTTTTTTCTTCTGTACACTATTCTTTTGTCATTTACTATATTTGTACACTGTAATTTTCCTTTTCAGTGTGTATCACAATACAATAAATCACAAACAAATCATATGCGAAGAATTGGAGTAAAACAAAAAGTAAGTAGGATTTAGTTATTCAGACAATGGGAAAATATAATTACAACTGAAAAACCACAAGTAGACACTATTGAGCATGTTCAAATGTGTAGGAGGAAGAGAGAAAAAAAAGGGGGGAAGGTAGGGATGGATTTTGACTACATTCTACATGTTCCATGTGATCTACTAAAGAGAACTGATTTTTTACTCTGGGATCATTGGTCCAAATAAGTATTACTTGGAGTTGAGCCTATTTACCAAATTTTGTCTTGTCTTTCACTTTGCAATATATTGCAGTTTCAAGTCAATAAATTTGCATGTATATTGCCATGCTTAGTAGTTGTTTTTAACCCTCCCATACACAGGACATTTCAGATTAGTTTCAAGATTCAACTGCTATGACTAAAGGGATGTTGAGCACCTGACATAGGCATTTCATGCATTTTTCAGTTTATTTTTCAAAACATCAATTCCAGAAAGTGAAATTTCTAATTTAGAGAATATGGACATTTTTAATGTTTAATATTCTTACTTTCAAATTACTCTAAAATTAAATTTAGCAATTTATAAATAGACAGAATCATTCAAGAGTGCCAGTGTTTTGCCATGTCCCCTCCAGGATGGATATTTTTGCTTTTGTAAGTGCTCCCTGAATTGGACTACCCACGATTCTCAAAACAGATAATCTCAAGATACTCTACTCTGGCAAGCAGAGTATTTTGACCTAAGAGCAATAAAATCTCTTGAGAGTAGAAATGTCTGACCTTCTCTAAGCCCTTTACCCTTCCCTAAAAGGAGATGCCTTTACCTCTGAAGTTTCTACCCTTTTCCTAATCAGAGAAGCAATTACAGCTTTCCCTTTTATGACACAGAAGATGTCATCCAGTTTTTGGTTTTTCAAGGAATATGTCTTCTCTCTGTATTCTCTCTTCATCCTCAGAGTAAATAGGAGGCTACCCATTCTTGTCTGATGTGTAAAGTCTCTCCCACCCCCAACCCACTATGCACCCCAGGTCCTTAAATACAAGCCTAAACACCCACAGGTTCTGACAGTCTTTAGAATTTATAACCAGGCAGATTCTCCATATGTAAATTATTAAATTGATTTTTTCCCCAAAACTTCTGAAAGTGTTTTGCTTCCTTGTCCAGCTTGGAAGAACCCAGAGGGGTATGGTATGATTTCCTTTGCACACTGACACTTTCCAACATTTTTGTCAATTTGATGAGAAAGACACCTCATTTAATTACAAGAAATATTGAATATCTCTTCCCATATCTATTAATTGCATTTCAACATTTATGAACTATCTTTGTATACCTTCAATCACTTTTCATTATGCATGCTATTTTTTTACTAAATTCAAATTGCTTTTTATATATTATTGCAAATTTTGATTGACAATCTAAAATGAGCAATTAACAAATTTGAAATTATTTTATTTTTATTAATACTTAGACCAAATTTGCTTTCTGTGTCCTCAATTTCTTCTATGCAAGTGCAGAAAATTAACATATAATGATGTCTTTTGTTCTCAACTCTTTTGTATAATTAATGGTATCTTTTGTTCTCAACTATAAACTGTTTCCAAAGTATTTTACATATTCATTTTGCAGTGGGATTACATCTTTATTACATATATTGTACACATTTTAAAAGTTCTTGACTTTCAATTTTATTCTAAGTTTTTTGCCATATTAAACATTTTAATTTTAGGTAGCTAAATCCATGTCATTTTTTGTTATGGCTCCTCTTGAAGTATCATACTTAGAAAGTAGATCCCTACCCTAAGATGCATTCAATTTTCAAGTCATCTTGCAATCTAGAGTTTACTTAGATAGATTTATGTAGTAAACTAATTTATCTCTTAAATATCATTAATCATCAGAATATTTTATAAAGTAATATTTTTCCTTCACAGCTTTAGGATGTCAATTAAAAAAGAAACTCAATTTTTACATATATCTATATACATAATTACAGTACACACACATAAATGGATCCAGGCATATTGCCCCCTTAATAAATATACTCACTAACTTTATGATAGTATTTATTAATAACTATTTGTTCATTAGGATTAAATTAGATATTTATTAGTTTTTTAGATCTTAGGTGAAATGTGTGCTCAGTAACCAAATTTAACCAAATTTAACCATAGTATAAAATGTCATGACTTTGTCGTAAAATATATAAAAATTTTGTATATATAAAATTTTATTTATATATATAAAAATATATAAAAGTAATTGTAAGTCATTAACCTTGTTTTCAAAACTTGTGCAACATTTACTTTGATTATTCTTACAAATTCATACAGTATTAAAATGATTATCTCAAACCATGTTCAAAAAAAATCACATTTGATGCAAAATGATAGCCATCTAGAGAGAGTAGAGTAATATAGGAAGAGAAATGTTTTTGTAGAACTGGGATAAAACTAGATTTCAAGGATTTGCTCAACCTTATTATGATTCATCCAGTGCCTTACTGAGTACACAGAAACCTTTCAGTAAATATTTATTGATTGATTAAAAAACATGTTTGAAGGCATTTAAAATGTAAGCTATTTGTCCAAGTTGCACTACTGAAATTACACAGATGGAAAAATTACCCTTTACAATTTTATGAGACATGGGTGTTCGATCGCTTTGAGCCAACAGTTAATACATGCTTATTGACTACTTGCAGAAATCTCAATTATTTTCATGATATGGACAAAGAAATAGAAGATGTAATGTGTCTCATGTTTCAAAGAATTTTCAATAAAATAAGGAAAATATATAATATGCATTCAATCATTAGATGAAAATTAATAATTCTGATGAGGAGGAAGTTTGTAAAATCTGGAATCTCATAGATTCCCCCTGAAGAAGGCTAAAGCAAATGACATTTCCTCTCAAATATATTAATAGGCAGAGAAACTATCAGCACAGGATTCTCCCCCCTAGTACTCTGGAATCCTAATGAGAGACTATGGACTATTCCCTTTAAAAGCATGTAGACTTCTTGAATTCTATGATAATTACTTTAAGTAGAATTCCTCTTGAAACTATATTTGAATGGAAAGAATAAAACATGCTAATTTTGACTCTTTTTATATGCACTTTGCATTTTCCTTTCTTTTTCAAAAACATTTTTTTGTTTTCTTCTCTTTTTTAATTCCAGACAAGGAACTTGGGTTTTTTTTTTCTTTTTTAAGATTTTATTTATGCATTCAAGAACTGGGGTACAGACCAAAGATGGGGGTAGTGAGAGCATTCACCAGAGACAGAGATGGGGGTAGTGAGAGCATATTGACTGAAAAACACGTCAGGAGAGGTCTGCTGTGCCATCTGGGTAGCTCCCAGGCTAGAGATTGAACTCGTGCTGCAGTGGCTGCTGAGAGCTTCATAGGTTGCCTCTTAACCCCTTGCACCACCAAGGAGGCCCTGGGACTTGAGTTCTTAAGAGAGATTATAAACACTGAGTATTAAGTTCTGTATTCCACAATTAGTAATATCTAATTATTACTACTTATTACTATTCATGCTCTCTGTATCTTCTCCTTAGTTACACAGCAGCAATTATACAATTATAACTGTATAATAAGGAAATGGGAGTGGGTTATTAAATCTATGTGACACCACCATAGGTTGTGCCTATAGACACAATTTTGGGCATCTTCATGGGAATCTGATATCTGGGCCACTAGGCTAAGACACATGCAAGAAAAATGCAGAGTACTTGAGACGTTTTTGAAAATATTTTGTTGAGATTGAAACCTGAATGATTAGATGACACTTGGTAGTATGGTCCTTATATCACATGCTTCTTAAAAATCTCTGGAATATTTGTGTTTGGAGAATTAAGTTTAAAAAGTTTACAGCATATGTCAATTTAAGCATTGCATTTCAAATCTTATTCTAGCTATATATGAATTCTCTACTCCATTTAGTCTTCACCCCAATAACCTTAGAAGACCCCCCTTGAAATTACCCATTTTTAGTGCCTGTATGTTGATATTTATATATTTCCACAACAAATGGTTTTATTTGAAATTACTTATGAAGAGTTTAAGCTAGTTCCCCACTTACAGAAAATAAACACATATTTCTCCCCTGATGATATACCAAGAAAATGAAAATAGGAAGGAGGATTTATGGATATATACCAAAATATGACAAAAGCTTGGTTGATTTTCTTACAAAGCCACCTTAATAATCAGTAAAGATCACTGTTAAATCCATTTGACAATAACAATTGATGCCTATAGTAAAGCTGAAATCATCCTTCCAACTTTATTGCAAACTAAGTCAGTTGTCTGCTCTGCTCTTACAGTTCCAGATACTGAACTCTCTCTGCCACTCTTTTTCTTTCTTTACTTCTTTCTCTTTTATCTAAAGTACTATGTCAAAAATAGGTTTATGCAGCTCACATTTGACACTAAAATTTCAATTTAAAAATGAAATAAACACTCACAGTTGTCTCTGTTTCCTAGATCAAGATGGAAAGTGTTACAGTAGGGACACTTGAGGCTCAAATTTGCTCAATAATTTTTCTTGGTTTTGACATGTGGTAATTTCTGAAACTGGAGTAACCAGTGTACCTAGGCCCTTCTTAACATGGGGCGGGGGCGTGGGGTGAGGGGGTGGTGAATTGATCAGCAAGACCATGTGTCCCAGGAAGGTCCTGTGAACTAATGAATAACAATTTGTGCCAGGGAAAATAATTGCTTAAGTTTTAACCTTGGTGGTAGGTTTTTGTTTTTTGTTTTTGTTTTTGTTTTTTCTTTTTCTTTTTTCTGAGAAGTTCACAAGAAACTCCTTGGAGAAAAGGAGCTAGAGAGTATGCAATAACCAAGTCAAAGTCCTCTGGATTTCTTAATCATTTAGAAAACTAATATTGAATTTAATCCAATTCAAGAGTTAACTTTTAATGATTAACAGATATTTTCCATGATTTTCTGTTCTAGTTAAACTTTTCCTACAAGTTTTCCCAAAGCACTCCTCAACAAATAGAACACTATAGCAAATATAATGGTCTTTGTTAGCTAATGAGAATCAGCTTAAATGCAGGTCTATTTGTATCAATATTATGATGACTCTGGGAAACAGGTCAAGATGGCATCCCCTCCTTGGATGTTTTTCATGCCCATTCATGATTTATTTATTAATAATAGTAGTACATACGGCCTCTCCTAGTGGTGCAGGCAGTTGAGCACAGTGCTGTGAAGCTGTCCGCAGCCTCTGCAGCATGAGTTCAATCCCGGCCGGCTGGCAAGAGTCCCACATGGCACAGCAGACCTCTCCTGTCACGCCCACTGCTCCCCTCAGCAGTGTATTTTGTCATCTGCCTGTTCTGTTCCCCAATCTGTCTCTGGTGAATCCTCTCACCCCCCACACCTCTGGCCTGTACTCCAGTTCTTGTATAAAAAAAAAAAAAATCTTAATTAAAAAAATTTAAAAAATAATAGTAGTACATAATAGTATTGGGAGAATTGAATTATTTGGTACATTATAGCCCTTAACATAGTAAGCATTGAAAAATTATTAATAGTTTTACTCCTTTGTTTCTTGACATGGCTGTTGCCACTTTGATCAGTGGTATTAAACACTAGCATGTCTCACTCTCTTAAGTTTCCCTAAACTTGCTGCACTGAATCAGAAGGTAGGTGAGGATGGGGGGTAGGAGAGGGAAGACAATACTTTCCATGTCATCATTTTGATATAGTTAAATGGGTCTTCCCCTAAATGTTCCTCTGAAGGATCATAAAAAAATTTTCAACTTTTAAAAATATTTAACTAAAAGTTCATAACAAGGGGGTGTACAATCAGCAGTTATTTATGACTGCTAACCCATGTGGTGCATTTCTGAACTCACTGGCTGAGGATTAGTCTCAGGGTTTCTATGACTGTCTAGCTGAAAACATGTCTGCAACTAACAAGGTCAGCTTAGGTCTCACTATCTAAAAAGCAGTGGATCATTCTGTTCTAGATTTAATGTTCATGGGGCCCAGAGAGAAAAGTCTTTTCATTACCCCATCCAAAGATTTGTCACTTGAATTATCATTACTTGTCCCAGAATCTGTCTTTTCCTCTGAGTCATTTTCAGCAATAACAAAATCTCAACTCCACAATACAACGATATAGTTTGACGTAGCTTACTCCATCCTAAGTACTCTAAAGAAAAGAAATATTTCCACCATCTGTCTCCACATGCCTTCTCATTCAGGCAAACACAGCAACAAAGTCAGCAGAGATAGAAAGCTCTGCCTCAACCAAATGTATAGAGTTTTATATAGCAAAGCTGAATATTTAGCTTCTACATCTAAGTCATCCATCTTTAGGTTAATGGACACTTCAGTACTTTACATAGAACAACGTTTGGGTCCATTATGAAACATCAAGAACATTTACATATGCATTCATTAACTTATTTCAAAAATTGCAGTAATTACCTCTAATAAGCTTGATGATGGAAAAGAAAAAGAAAAACTTTCTAAAAAGCCTGTTTTCTGAAGCTAAGCATTATATTGTAAGAAAAATAAAAAATAGTTTTAAAAACAGAATATTATTCTGGTTTGCTCTAAGTTTTATGAAAGGCACAGGAAGGGAGTGGTGCAGAATAACAACAGATGGCATTAGCAATGTTGTGGGATACTTTCAGCCACTCTGTGATTTTCCCTACAATGGTATGTTTTCTAAGTATGATCTTGTTTTTAAGAATATCATTGTTTCCAGTATCTGAAAGTACAGAAACTAGGTGGACAGAATACTGGGTGGCAGTATTAAATTAAATATGTAAAGACAATGGCAATTTTATTATATGGGATGATATTTGAAAATTTTGATTTCAGGAAAAAGTAGCAAAGCATACATCACTAGAATAATATTCTACTTATGTAAGAGGCAGTAACTAAGCAAGAATAGTCTTCAGGCTTCCCACAGCTCTGACCTTCTCTAATTTTCCTAAAACTTAACCACCTTCTAACAATCCTGTAAATGTTTCTTATTTGCCAATTTTGTTGTTTATTTACTCTCACTAAACTGTAAAATATACAAGATCAGATATTCATGTCAGAAGAATCTCAAGTGCCGTAAAATGTAGTTTACATGTAGCAGGGGCTCATTAAATGTTTTTGAATCAAGGAAATTCTTCATGGAAATGAATGCACAAAAATGGCCAGGTAAAGAATCTGGTAATTTCAAGAATGACATTGGTTGGGCCTCCTCGGTGGCTCAGAGGGTTGAGTGCAGCACTGTGAAGCTGTCTGCAGCCTCTGCAGCACGGGTTCAATTCCTGACCTGACAGGGATATACCCACATGGCGTGGTAGTCTCTTGTCTTTCCTGCTGCTCCCCTCAGCAGTGTTTTCGGCCGTATGCCTGTTCTGTTCCCCACTCTGTCTCTGGTGAATTTTCTCACTCTCCAGCACCTCTGGCCTGTACCCCAGTTCTTGTATAAATAAATAAATCTTGAAAAAAAAAATGTCTTTGGTGAACTCTAAAAATAATTTGCCTTGTGTTTTTTTTAAATTTTTGAAAGATTTATTATATTTATTTATGTGTACAAGAACTAGGGTATAGGCCAGAGGTGCAGGGGGTAAGAGGATTCACCAGAGACAAAGGTGAGTTGCAGAACCAGCAGATCTACTGAAATACACTGCTGAGGGGACAGGTGGATGAGACAGGAGAGGTCTGCTGTGCCATGTTGGTTAGCTCCCTGGCTGGGGATTGAGCTCATGGTGCAGTGTCTGCTTAAAGTTTGAGAGTACTGAGACTTTAACCCCTGTGCCACAAGGGAGTCCCTGCCTTTGTGTTTTTTAAAAATATTCACAAGAATCCTCATACAGTCTTTCCTATTCTTTCTTTCTCCTATAGAGTACTGGTACAATTTCTACATATAAGTAGTTTTTATTACTTATGTATTTCTGAAAATATAAAGAAATAATTTCAAAATCACTGGGGTAACAATTTATATAAACAAATGTAGGACTTTTAAAAATATTCTAATATGATGGTCATTGTATTGATCCATCAATTCAACAAATATTTATGGATCAGGAACTATGTATAGACATATAGCTCTGAAAACACAAAAACAATATTAGTGACACTGAAAAAATAGGTAAATAAATGGGCCAAATTATTTCAGAGAGTGCTAAATGCAATGAAAATTTAAGGAGTTCTCATAAGGATCTTGGTTTTGGTGAAGACCTTCAGAGTCTCCATAGTGATGACTTTTGAATCCAGACCAAAATGGAAAGATTGCACAGGCTACAAGAAGACTGACAAGAAACTTGTTCCAGGTGAAGAGGACAGCAAGTATGAAAGATCAGATGAGCAAAATGAGCAGGTTTGTGGAACAGATTGAAGGCCAGGTTGGCTGTAGGTCACAGAGAAAGAGGATCATTATGTCAGAAAAAGTCAAAAAAGCATCATAGACTAAATCACTCACAACCTTATTGACTATAAAGAGTTTGGCCTTTGTTTCTCATTATCTTGTACTTTGCTGGGAAGTTTCATACTGCAAGTAATACAATTTGACTTATTTTATTCTTTAAAAATATATCCCAACTGTGTGTAACAAAAGACCTACATTAGTGGAAGGAAGATACTTTTCTTGTGATAAATTGTAATAAAAATATAATACATTGGATTACTATTAAAATTCTATATGTATTGCCATGCATACTTTAAGAATCACAATTTTATTCATGTGTATTGCAAATACAATTTTTTATCATTATTTTTTGTCTAAAAGGTACCACTTTTTAGAATTAACCTAAATTCTCCTGGATATGGGAGGAAAAATAAATGGCAGGTATTCTAGTCCATTCACATTTCTTTCTGTAAAAGAAACTAAATCTGGTTTTACTTTAGTCCTTTCAAGTGAAATTGCACATTCACCCTGCCTGTTTGCAATAGGTAAAAATCATCAATATTTCACTTCTTACTCCTCCTAAAAAACTAAAACCTGATGGGCTAAAGTAAATATAAAATCTAAACCACAATGTTGTATTAAATTTAGTTTTGGCAGTTAATAGATATTTTTTATCTTACAATAACAAATGTGACTAAAATAATTGATCTTGTTGACATTGTTACCCTTGTATGGATAGAAATCAATATTAACAATATCATTTACCACTGCACATTCTGGCAAGGAAATTTTTACCATTCATAAAGTCAGGTGGAGCTTGTTCTCCATTGTAGTGTCACAGCCTACTTCTGATGGAAAACATTTTTATCTGCAATTGGCCAGGTCATTTATCTTACTGAGACATCACATGCAGCGGACAGCATCAGCAAGTAGGTATAGGAAAACTGCCATCATTAATTATAGTGAGAGCTGGAATTGGGGTCCCTGAACTTCCAGTCACAAACACACAAAGAAGGTAATACAATTTGTGATTCAAACACAATTAAGTATAATATATTATTAACATCTTCTTAGTCAACTTTTAAAATGCAGGATCAGCTCTCAGTCTAAATGATAAGGACTGGTATCCAATCAAATTTTGGGGTGTTTGATCTGGATTTACTGTTGGTATTGCATTTGCATTTCCTGACAAGTTTCATAACACTGAAGTGTTACAAGTGTCTGTAACCATTATCTACACTAACATTTAATTAGAAGACTGAAACAATCGGAAGACTGAAACATGGCTTGGCCCCCAAATTTTGATTATCTGGAAGATTAAAATTTTAAGAGAAAATTTCAGAGAAACATCAAGTTTCCTCAAAAGGTCATTTAAAGTATAGTTTTGTACTGGCTTCCTCATTTTGACTAACGGGACATACTTTCAGAAAATTTCATCAAATAAATCAGATTATATGAAAAATTTGCTGGAAACTCTCTGACCCTAATGACTAGTAATATTAACTTAGTATTTAAACATAAAACTATTGTACTTTGTAACTTTTGTTGTAGATATAACAGTTCTTAAATGCATTCTTACATTTTTATAGTTTGTTTCTAACTAGCCTCCAGTTTGTCCATTTGATGATTTCTACAGCGTTTTGCTTTTCTATTTTTTATGTTTCTACTCCCTCATTGCTTGAATAGTTTCAGTCTGTTTGGCATTGATCTTTCAGTTTCACCTGATTTTCTATTTTTCTTCTCCAAAATCACACAAATATTTCCATTAAAGTTTTTCAGAACTTTTATATACCTTTCACCCATTTTTACTTTTCTTAAATTAGTGGGCTATATCTTTATACAGTAAAACTCTGCCTGACCAACCATTCAGAGAAATTTCCTGATTACATATATAAATGGTTAAAAATGCTCACACCTGTTAACACTTTTTTTTTTTTTTAAATTAAACTTAAAGTATTTTTGCAATGTGGGCCTCCCTGGTGGTGCAGGCCATTTAGCACCGCACGTGGTTGAGCACCGTACTGCGAAGCTGTCCACAGCCTCTGCAGTGCTGGTTCAATCCCGGCCAGGCGGCAAGAGTCCCACATGGCACAGCACACCTCTCCTGTCTTGCCCACTGCTTCCCTCAGCAGTGAATTTTGTCAGTCTACCTGTTCTGTTCCCCGCTCTGTCTCTGGTGAATCCTCTCACCCTCCCGTGCCTCTGGCCTGTACCCTGGTTCTTGTATAAAAATAAATAAATATTGGGAAAAAATATATTTTGCAATGTATAGGGTTGCTTTTAGTAAAAATCCAAAGTTTATTTTGAAAAAGATGAACTTTACAAAACATTCAAAGATATATGTGGTTCTTAGAATACTATTTAACTATCACCTGTATGTACTCATATTTAAAAAATAATTCTCTCTGTGTACGTGTGTGTCTATCTGCCTGTCTTTTAAGCAACGAGAGAATTTGAAGGAATTTGTAGACTTGGTATGATTACATAAAAGCCATGTTTCACTGAACACTGAGGAAAATCATGAAAAAAAATATTATATGAGTTTTTTCCTATTACTTTCCCTTGTTTTTCCATTGACCTATAAATATGGGCTACTATTGGGGTAGTCAAACTGTTTACTCTCTCAAGGGAGACTTGAGTGCTTTCTTTTTTTTAAGATTTATATATTTATGCATAAAAGAGCTGGGGTACAGGCCAGACATGCGGGGGTGGTGGTGAGAGAATTCACCAGAGTGGGGAGCAGAACCGGTAGACTGACTGACATACACTGCTGAGGGAAGCAGTGGGTGAGTCAGGAGAGGTCTGCTGTGCCATGTGGGTCAGCTCCCTGGCTGGGGATCAAACTCGTCCTGCAGTGGCTGCAGATAGCCTCATAGTGCTGAGTCTTAACCCCTTGCGCCACCAGGGTGGCCCGACTTTGGTGTTTTCTCTCTCCTCTGTACTGTAGTACTTCTAAAGATACAAAACAATCTGGACACATCTTTTTCATGGTAGTTAGTGGGGGGGGGTGTGTGTGTGTTTGTACTATTTTTGTTTCATACATAATTGGAAAGACAAGGGCACATTGGATAAATTGAAGTAGAGAGAGGAGTATGTAGAAGAATTATAAAGAGGCTTCTCCATTGTATAACCCCCCCAATTTTTGAACTTGCCTAGAAATTGAGTAATTATACAAGTTAGAAACATAAATAAAGTCACCAATGTCCTAAATAATACACTGATAACAATTCCATAAAGATTTTCAAGAAAAACAGTGGAAAACTCTTTTTTGGAGCTCTTTTTTAACATTTGATGTCAACAATGAGTACAATCATGTCTTCCCATACAAGTTTTTGGTAACTTAGTGACAGGATCCTGATAGGAGCAGTGCCCAAATGACTCAGTGTAGCAAATATTATACTTTTGACTCATATGCATGGCCTCTGCTTTTATGATGCCATCTGCAGAGAAATAAATCATCATAAAGTTGACTGAGTGTGTCCTATGTTCGTCTGCTTGACTGTGCTTGATGTAATTGACTGACAACAATAAAAGGGGGTTAGAGAAAAGAGGCATTTGTATTGTCAAGTGGATGTCACCTGACCTCAGGCATCCCAAGGATGGTCAGGATACAGATGGGCTGAGAGGGAGAAGAAGCCATCCAAGGAGAGCAGGGCCAGACACTACAGGGAGAGCGTGACAGCATGGCATCTGTGTCTGAGCTGGGAGGGGCTTGTATGTGGTGAAAGAAAATAGAGGAGGGGTATTTTGCATATCTAAAAGATTTGTATGACTGAAATAGTTCAGTTCAGTGGGTAACTAATAGGTAATTTTAAAACTGTACAATTTACTGAAGTTATTGAATACCATAATTTGAGTTTATTTTTGTATCCAATTTGACATATCAGCACAGTAGAACACTGAGAAAGAATTCATTATCTTTAAGAGAACATTCTTTCTGGGCTGAGGCTTTCATGATTTTTTTCTCCTCTATATATTGGAATATAAGCCTAAGTCAATAAACAAAAGTCAGTGCCCACCAAGACCAGGACACTCTATATAGAGTAAAATTTTGAAGAGTTATTGAAAGGATTTTATAAAGTGAAACAGAGACTGAACAAAATATCTGAAACCTGGGCCTCCCTATGGTGCAGGGGTTAAAGTCTCAGCACTATCAGCTATGACCAGACACTGCAGCAAGAGTTCGATCCCCAGCCAGGGAGCTGACCCACATATTGGTGCAGCAGACCTCACTTCTCTCACCTGCTGCTCCCATTGGCAGTGTGTTTCAGTGGATCCACCTGTTCTGCTCCCCACTCTGTTTCTGTTGAATCTTCTCATGCCCCACACCTCTGGCCTAAACCCCAGTTCTTGTATGCATAAATAAATAAAATAATAAATCTTAAAAAGAAAACAGCTGAAACCATATCTGAGAATTAATACATGTTACTCTAAATATTTACACATAATGAACCATAAAATCCACACAGTTCTTTATCAGTAAACCATTGACCTGTGTTTTTCTGATGATTTGATTGGATGTATTGCCTTTGCATCTCCCTCTTGCTTCCAGATTTTTATTATTCACCAAACAGTATAAGCATCATTGTATTAATTCCTGTCATCATTTTTGAAGTTTTTTTTTCCTTTTTTTTTTTTTTCAAATTGAGTGCACTGTGTCTGGTCTTGCATTTTGGATAGTAGTCTTCTGAAATCCTCCAAGGGAATTTGGAGGTGACTAGGATCAATCTAAGAAAAAGAGTCTATTGTATGTGTTGATGTCCTACCTTTAAATTATTCAAGTATTAGACACCTGGCTATTTAAAATGTTTTCTTGTAAGAAGATGTACAGGGCATAGTACTTACTCAGATAGGATGGCAAAGCTATGCCACCCCCATAATATGCCACCTTGGCATGTGAGTTACTTTGAGCTGAAGACCAATAAATAAGAGATAATAAGAGAAAATATTCTGCATTCCACCTATTTGCCTAATAGCAGGATCACATTTGCAAAGATATCCTGCCTTCCCTCTCTATTAAGGATAAAAGTTAATCACTGCTAACATCTTTAAACCATATCAAACTGGAGACTGTACCAGAGAAATCTACACAATAAAGTTTACTAGCCATCCTTTATCTATGACTAATGTATTTACCTTGCTACAATATGCTGCCCATACAGACTCAAGGCCCATTTTCTTGTCTTTCCATTCTCTAATGTATTATTCCTTTGCTAAGATGCTATAAAGGCCAAGTTCAGTTTTTGGACTTCCTCAACCTTGGGTGCTCTCATATGCCACATGTACAATGACGTATTCATAAAATTCTGCTTCATTTTCTCTTAGTCATCTGTCTTTGGCCACTTGAAAATACAGGGTTATTGTGAAAAACAATCAAAAAATGTGATCACATAGTTGACCCATGAGGTCGACCTTGGGATAAAGGGACATTTTTCCTGCCCCCTCTGCGGAGAGAGTATATTTTGAGAACTGCTCTGCACATACAGCCTTGAATGTGGGTGTGTGACTGAGGCTATCTAGGTTGCATACATGACTGAATACAACTAAGTTGCTATAAAACTTTGAGATTTGGAGGAGGCGGGGTGGCAGTGGGTGTTAGAGCAGCTGAAACTACTCATCTTGCAGGCTCCCAAAACAATACCTCTTAAGAAAGTTCCCCTGTTCATTAAAACTTCTACCTACCAATCTGGAATAAACTCTCTTCTTTCAGTCTTTTTCTCCCATCTGCACATCAGTGATAATTTCACATTACACCTGGGACATACCTGCATTATATCCAACAAGGGTCCCAGCTGGAGAATGTAAAATAGTTAGAGGGGAAAAAAAAATTCCTTCTTTTATATCACTTAGTTCCAAAATCTTATGAATTACATAGAAAATCTTTCTAAATATATCATTTCATTCCATTCCTAGACATGATATTCAACATGAGAACCTTGAGTGACAGCTATATAATGCTGAGCAAATCCTTTGTGCACCTAGCCTTGCCATGTGGTAAGCTTTAAATATGGATAGCAGCAACAAATGTGGCAAGTTCCTGTGTAAACAGTGAAATTATAATGACAGATAGAGTGGCAAATAAAAGAAACAACCAATTAATCAGTCAACATTGAAACATGGGGTTCAGCTCCTATTTAGGTCCACGCCAGGTATTTAAGGAGATGATTGAGATGTGTCTTAGAAGCATTATCAATTTGAGAGGCATCATTAGTTTTTGACTATGAACAGAGAAAGAATTCAAAGACACACCCAAAGCAAAGTGGCAGCTTATTTAGCAATAGTACAGACAGAAGGGGCCCTCGGGGCAGTGTTACCAAGAGAATAGTTGCCTTGAGTGAGGAGAGAATTTTACTTATATGGAGAACAAGAGCTGCTCACTCCATTCCTGTTTGGGGTTCCCAATCCAGTCCATGCTCTGTCCTTTAGCCAGAGGTAGGAATGTGAGTCCTTATTTGGAAGTTGACAGCACTGTCATGGCTGTAGGGTAGGTATCCAGCAGGGCCATTTGAAAGTCATTCCCTCTTTTATTGGACAAGCACTCCCTGGGTCCCGTTTTTATCAGCCCCTGCAGGTGCTTCCAGTTGTCCTGAATATGTTGTCCTTATACCTCCTAGTTACTCTTCCTGCCCTAACTACCTAACAGAAGATTTGATCTGGAGACCAACTGGAGACCAGTATGTATTCAAATATTTCCAAATATTAATTTCAATATCCACAAATTCCAATATTTATTAAGTACTCAAACTTGTGGAAACAAATCATGACAGTAACAAGTTAAATATTAATGTCATGTTATTACTTTTAGGAATTTTTCGTACTGATAGGTTTAAGGAAAGTTGTTTTGTTTTGCTTTGTTTCTTTTTCAATATGACATTGTAGCAGAATTTAAAATGGGAGAGTAAAGTGGGGACCAATGTAGGAGAGAAGGTGACATAGTTTGAAATAGTGAGGATATGTCACTTAAAAGAGTCATCATCAAGATAGAGCTTGAAGTTACAGAAGACCATCTGTTCAGCAATTGGAAATTGGAATTACTGAATACGGTTCATTCAACATAATGGCCACAATTCAAGGGACAAAGAACAAAAAGTGTTGAAAAAAAGTCCAGTAATTAAAACAGCTTGAAAATCAAGTTTCTCACTGATGGTCTGTTGACTTTCTGCACATAATAGGTATCCAAATAATGCCAGAAAATTACTGTTTGGGCAGAATAAAGTATGTTATTTCAAAAGTCAAATTGAGGTTTTACTCCTCTGAATATGTTCTGACTTTGGAGATTTAGAATGATCAATTTCAATCACTGGTAGAGAGCGATACTCTGAATATTGAGTTTAAGATCTATCATTTGCTTGAGCTACATTATAATAGTTTAATTTTTAAAAGACTTCAGAAATAGTTTTCACACAAGAGCTAGATAATAGATTATAATACAGATTAGAAGATAGTGCAGTCAGTACCTTTCTTCAGTATACAAAACAGGTGCAGTTAAGTCTCTGTATGTTTATCTGATGCATATGCATTTTAAATGTAAATTGTTTTAAGAGAAAATATTGTATTGAATATTGAGGCAAAGGAATTGTGTGTTTTTGTTTTATTTTATTGAGTTGCAAAACTCATTTTCTACTTCTAATGAGAGTTCCATCAAATACTCTACAATGCTTGGAACAAACCTGGCTTTTAAGGAAATACATTTATATAAACTATAACTAGAATTTTTCTGTATTTATTTGCAATTTCTTTCTTTGTGACATTTTATACAGACTTACTATGATTTTATCTATATATAAATTTATAGATGGACTTGTGTATTGAATAGCTGGAAAAAAATCAAAGTTGAAAATGAACAAAGAATGTAAAGTGAGTACTAAGACAAGTTCATATAGAATGAATTTTAGAAGATAAAATCCTCCTGAAAAGACTTCCTTATACAGAGCATATATCTAAGACAGTATCAGTTTGTGACCTAGTTCAAGACTTTTCTATAACAGTGTTTACAATTATCATTAACAACTGTGGATATTCAACTTTCTATTGTTACCATGACATGCACATTAATATCCTATCAGACAGAGACAGCTAACACAAAAGATTCAGGGTTCAGGGAAGGAGGTAAGACTGAGACTGGTTATTTAAGGGAGTGAAAGGGGTCTGTGTGACAGAGTCCTAGGGAGAAGGATTTGAGTCCTGGGTACAACCCTCTAACAGTTCACACAGGAGTGACCCCAACTGCACACTATGGTCTTAGCTGATAAGGAGATATCACAGGGAGGACATTCTCCTGCACAGAGGAATGGCAGGGCAGAGTCTCCTGAGCCCCAGGGCCCATCCACCTGCACCCGCCCCACTGCACAAAGTGAGTGATGTGTGTTCTCCCTGTGCATGAGCTGAGCAAGGGGGTAGAGGGGAGGCTAGTACCCACTGGCGGCCCCTCCCCCAGCCCAGCAGTGATGAGCCCTGTTGCCAGACAGCTCTTTCTTTTGAAGGCAGGACCTTCCACTGTGTTCTGTATGGTCTGTGAGCCCCACAGACACTGGTAGTTGGTGGCCAAGCACTGACAGTCTGAGACCAGTGATGGCCATGTGCACCCTGCTGCTGCTGCAGCAGCTGTGGGCTGTCCTGCTGGTGCTATTTGACTGCATGGCACAGGTGCCAGGCCTCCTGGAAGCTGCCTGGCAGTTACTCTTTTCCTTTGCTCTGCTGGGTGTCACATTGAAGATAGGGCAGGTCTTGAGCAGAGGACAAGGATGTTGGAGAACTCAACCCTCTTCTGACGAGTGCCCTGGGCAAGGCCCAAAGAAGACCAGCCATGAGACAGCCGTCCCTGAAGCCCTCCAGGAGCCAGACTTGGAGCCCACTCCTCCCAAAGTACCAACTGTCGACCTGGCCACATTGAAGCTGGCTCTGGGAATTCTCAGCCTCCAAAACCAAAAGGCTCATCTGCGAGCTATCAACACCCAGCTCGTTGAGCAGATGCAGAGGCTGCAGGTACAGTTTCAGGAGGAGCTGGAGTCATACAAACAGTGAGTCCCGGTGCTGGAGAGCAGGAAAGCTGAGGAGGAGAAGCAGCACGTGACCATTTTAAAGAAGCTGCTCAGCACCTGCCAGGGCCTGGACTCTGCCCTTACAGTCCCGGACCTATTCAAGAACATCGCCAACACCCAGAGCACAGTGCTGGAGAGAGCCACTGCCTGCCACCTGAGAGAGGTCCACCGCTGGGAAAAGAGGGCCCAGGAGAGCCAGGAGGCTGGCAGGTACAAGAAGAAGGAACTTCAGGTGATCAAGACAAGCAATGGACACCTCGGGAAGGAGCTGGCCACATGGGAGGCCAAATTCTATCTCTCTCCCCGTGAGCCTGGCGCTCCTTGGGCTCCCCCCTAGAGGCCCTGCATTGCCAGGGGCTTTCCTGGGTCCAACTGTAGTGGGGCCTGGGAATGGGGACCCCTCAGGTTTGACCACCCCCACACCAGCTACTGACACCCAGGCACCTGTGAGCTGTCTACCCTGCTCACCTTGAATCCCCCATTGATGCCCTATAGTTCCCATTCTAGTTTCATAGTTTTAAGATTGTATTTTAAATTAAAAATTGTTCACCCTAAAAAAAAGTGTACATATTTTATAATTAATTAATTTATTTTTCTGCATAGAAGAAGTGGGCCAAAGGTGCAGGGGATGAGAAGATTCACCAGAGATAGAGTGAGGGTTAGCTTCCTGACAGGGGATTGAACTCAGGCTATGACAGTGATAGCACTGAGACTTAACCCTTAGGCCACCGGGGAGACCCTGGATGTTTTATATGGATATTTTATAAAAATAACACCAGAGTCCTCCAAAATTGATGGTTAATATAACTATAACTCAAAGCATTTATTTGAACAATTTTGTAATAAATAAGCCTAATGGCATAAGAAAAAATTGATTTCAATCTCAGTTTGAAGTTAAAACATGTACCTATAATTACAAAGTACCTATAATTACAAAGAATGGGGTGTGTGTGTGTGTGTGTGTGTGTGTGTGTGTGTTTCAGCCATTTCTGAAGAGGATGGATGGGACAGGATGGTAGTACTTTTTCATTGGTTTAAATTTCAGTAGCTCCTTTGTAATGAGCATAAGATAACTTTGGAGAAGAAAGACTGATAAGTCTGAAAATGTAAATACTAGAATAGTCTATCTATGTGATGATGATGAATGAGGGAAGTAGTAGAATTCATCAGTGTAACACATCCATGAAAAATATACAGACCATGTATTCTTATTATTGGAAAAAGAGCTAGAACTCCACAAGCTTCAAATGAAAAAGTAATAACTCAAAAGTGATTCTGGAAAAATGATGCCTGAATACATGTTCCTACCATCTTTCCATTTCAATGTCAATCATATTTTCAACCACTACTCCTGAATGAAGCACTCTTGAATAATATTAAGTTTTCAGTTTCTGCTAGATATTGAGGTAATAAGGGGAAAATGAAACTTAACACTATAAAACTGAGTTCAAAGAAGTTCTATTACTGTTCAAAGCTGAGGGAAGTGGGCTCTACTTCTCTGAAATGCATTAAATCTATAACCCCCATAAAATCAGTGGCCTTTTCTCTTTTCAAAGCAGACTCTCTTCTAGTATCTTGCCACATGGGTGAGCCAAACAAAATATACTTTTGCATAGATAATCAGTTCCCAAACACAGAAAACTTGGAAGTGATTAGAGCAAAATATTTACTCAGTGAAGTTTCTCCACATGCAAACTTGAGGACAGAAAAATAGAACTCCTCTCCCCATACCCAGTCTTGTATTGAGATCTGGAAAGGGAAAAATGTGCACTGGATGTTCATTGTCAATTGTCAGATAAATACCTAAGGACTGTATGGAGATTTGGGATAAGAATTAAAGTCTGTGTTTCCTGGAGAAAGTGTCATCTGTAGAAATATCTGGACTAGTGAGAAGCAGAATGATTCAGAGCAAGTGTGTCCTTCTAAGAGTACTCTGGAATTGGAAGAAGTGTTGGAGCATTACCAGAGGACAGACTTTAATCTGAATTTTTGAGAATAGTAAATTTTTCATTGAAAGTGACTACAAAACATGAAGTGTTTTGATGGAGTCTCAACAGAAGAGAGATAGTACTGTTGTATATTACCTACTTCTAGACATCAATGTACCTACTGCTGCTGGTATCCCTCAAGTTATCTCAAGAGTTTGATTTGAGTTATAAAGGCAAATAAAAACCAATAATGACAAAAGGTATATTTATGATTAAGGATATTCAGGGCATAGAGATCAGAACAACTGAAAACATTCAACTAGATGGTTTATTCTGGTGAATTTGACTCTACTTGATTTAAATCTAATTTTTATATTAAATAAGTAGGAACTAACTAACTACTACAGGGCCTCCCTGGTGGTGCAGGGGTTAAGTCTAAGCACTATCAAGATATCATAGCCAGGCCCTGAAGCATGAACTCTATCCCCAGCCCGGGAGCTAACTCACACGTTGCAGCAGACCTCTCCTGTCTCTTCTACTGCTCTCCTCAGCAGTGCATTTCAGTGGATACTTCTGTTCTTCTCCCCACTCTGTCTCTGGTGAATCCTCTCACTTCTCCCCACTCCACACTTCTGGCCTGCACCCCAGCTGTTGTATGCATAAATAAATGAATCTTAAAAAAAAAAAAAACTAATGGACTACAGAAAAAAGAAACATTGAGATTAATTCAACTATATGATAATAAAACTTTTAGGTACTAAAGTACTAAAGCATGTAATTTTCTAGTTTAAATATTATTAGAACAATTGAAAAAGTAAATGGTGATTGTAAAGAATGAGATTAGGGCCTCCCCGGTGGCGCAGCGGTTGAGCGCTGGGTTGCGAAGCTGCCCGCAGCCTCTGCAGCGCTGGTTCGATCCCCGGCTGCTCCCCGGCCACCAGAGGAGGGTCCCACATGGTGCGCAGACCTCTCCTGCCGCCCGCTGCTCCTCTCAGCAGTGTACTTCAGTCCTTCTGCCTGCTCTGCTCCCCGCTCTGGCTCTGGTGAATTCTCTCACCCTCCCGCGCTTCTGACTGTACCCAGTGCATGTATAAACAAAACAAACAAACAAATAAATAAATAAAAAACATGCCTCTATTAAAAAAAAAAAAAAAAAGAATGAGATTAGAATCCCAAAAATCTTGTAGTGGCAAAAATACAGAGAAATTGATAAGGAACTTCTAAGAGTTATCCAGGGAGTCTAAGAGGCAAAATGTAGGCATTCAAGAAAAGGAAAATGAAAGAAGTTAGAGAAAATAAGTAACATTAGAGAAGAATTTTTTCACTCATTGGCACTTGCACACATACACACACACATACACACACACACAGAGGAATCTTTTGGCAAAATTTCTGAAATATGAAAATAGAAATAAATTCATGTTCTGCTCCCCACTCTGTCTCTGGTGAATCCTCTCACCCTCCCACACCTCTGGCTTGTACCTTAAAAAAAAAATAGAAGTAAATTCTGACAAGCTTTCAGAACAATAACAAAAACCAAATTATTTACAAAAGCTATCCTACTACACTGGTCTTGAGTTCTTTTTTCCTTTATAAAATATAAAAGGAAATAAGTATATTGAGTAACATTTACAGTCCACTGGGAGAAAAAAAAAAACAAACAAAAAGGAATGAAATCTCAAGATCTAAACCCAGCTCAGAATCATTCACCTGCCAGAGAATTGAGGGACATGTATTTATATGCAGAAGTTCAACATCGTATTATTCTACATCTGTCACAGGAAATACACAAGAGTGGATTTAATACCAATAGGACAGATTTCTCAAGTATCATTATGTAGGACTTTGGAGGAAGAGAATTCTACTGAGAGAGAAAAATGAGTTTCATTACCCTTGTCCTGTAGTGTTTGTGAATTTTTTTTAAGATTTATTTTCTTATATGTACAAGGATTGGGGTATGGGCCACAGGTGCAGGGAGTGAGAGGATTCACCAGAAACAGAGTGGGGAACAGAACAGGTAGACTGACTGAAATACACTGCTGAGGGGAGCAGTGAGTGAGACTGGAGAAGTCTGCTGTGCCATGTGGGTAGCTCCCTGGCTGACCAGGGAAAGAACTCATGCTGCATGGTCCGCTGATAGCTTCACAGTGCTGTGCTTAATCCCTTGGGCAGCAGGGAGGCCCTTGTGCCTGCTTTTTATCAGGGACATCTTATTCTCATTTAATGGATGCTTATACCATCATTACCACAGTTTTCTGCTATTTCAATTGGGGGATGGGTATCTGGATTAAAATTTATTAATTTCAATAATAAATACTAGGATAATAAAAAATATTCATAAAGAATAAGATGAATTCACATATGTCAAAATTCCTGCTTTTTAAGGTGGGACTGTAATTTTGGTGGATTTTGGATATCTCCCTTTGGAAATTGGTTGACTGTGTTTCAATTGTATGTAGAATTGTTGAATTGGATCCATCAGAAATAGATTTAAAAGCTTGTATTTACAGGAAAAGATTGTTTGGGGATTCAAGAAGCATAGTAGTTGTATTGTTGGTGAATGTATAGACTTTCATAGGGAGTAAACAAAACCCTGGTTCTCTGCTAAATCTCCATTCAACCATGTTCCACTTGGAGTTATGATATGTGCAAATCTTTAGCATTCTAGAATCATTTAATATTTACCATTTTATTATCAATATTTTAATGGGTATTTATTTAATAGTCATGTCTTCTTGTTTTGATTTTCATGTTTTTGATTTCTTAAATAATTGAAAACACATTCTTATAATTTTATGCAGAATAAATTTACCATCTGCATACTTAATCCTTGTGCATGCCTTAATGCTATACTACTTAATACAGTTGGAAATTTGGGGCCTCCCTGGTGGTGCAGTGGATTAAGCACAGTGCTGTGAAGCTGTCCACAGCCTCTGTAATGTGGGTCCTGGGCGGCCAAGAAGATACCCACATGGCGTGCCAGACCTCTTCTATCTCGCCCAATGCTCCCCTCAGCAGTGTTTTCCATTAATCTGCCTGTTCTGCTCCCGAATCGGTTTCTGGTGAACCCTCTCTCGCCTCTGGCCTGTACCCCAGTTCTTGTGTAAATAAATAAAATCTTAAAAAATATATATAGTTGGAAATTTGAAGACATTTTGAAAAAGAAAATTTCATGTAATAACATATTCTACATCTCTCCCACCTTAAATGCCTTTCTAAATCATACCCACCCATCATCCCACTTTCCCCAACCAGTTGTCATAGTACCAGTATCCCAATCTGTAACAGGTACTTTTGTCTTCTACTCAGGAACCAAACTTGCTAGTCTGTCTTTCTTTTCACTCAGATCCAGTCTTATAGGTTTGTAATTTCAGCACTACTCACTGCTTTATTTTGTTTTGTTTTTATCTATTTTCTATCCACCGTAATATTTGGCTTTAAAAAAAAAATTCCAGGTAAGATTTTTTGTTCTTGTCTTTTTTTATTTTATTATCTACCATTGATTTGGGAGCCAGTATTCCATGAAAGCCATCCCTTTTCTCTTTCCTTTCTCTCTATTTTTCACAGACACACACATTTTATTTTGTTCACATTGACACCCCCTCCTACTATAAGCACCCATTTTTTTGGTTCATGATACACATTTTTCCAAAACTGCTGTCTAGACTTATTTATATCCATGTGGATTTTTAAAAAAAGATACAGTATGCATCTATGTCTAATGCCCATAAATTGCATTGTATAATACATCTCATTATGTAATATATCTCAAGAAAATGTCATAATTCTAGTTCTCACTGAACATTTCACTTTTGATATCTAGCTAATGCTGTTATGAATAAATCTTATTCTACCACTATATAGTATTTCATCATATGCATATTACATATTTTGTCTATTGATTTTCTGAATCTTCTTTTGCTGGCAGCATTTTTAAATCTTTGTAATAGAAAACATACTAAGATTTACATTACCACACATTTCTTTTTTTATATGTAGGATTGTTTCTGCAGGAGATAGAGCTGGTTTTTAACTGAACAGGAAAACCTGTCATTATCTCGAGGAAGGCCTGGAAATCAGCTTTTGAACAGGTCAGTGGAAGGGCAGTTGAATTCATGATGTTCTATTTAGAGTTCCAAATCTCTCTGACAATAACCCTAGTTAACTTCTTTCCTGATAGTTTGTAACTGACCTACCCCATTAGATGAGCCTGCCTGGCACATTTAAAGAGCCACCAAGAGCTTTTGCCACAGCAAAATATCCTGCAGATCTTGGCGTTCAAGTCAAATTCATCTCATTTCCAGAATACAAGGATTGGGTTACTAAGCTCATACTGTGGCTATACCTGCATATTATGCTTGCCTGCATTCTCTAAGTAAAAACTGGTATAACTTTTGATGCCTAGTAAGGATTCAATACAGATTAGCTATTTATTAAACCTCTTCAAATTAGATTGCTATTTTTGTTACGCCTAGATATACATATAAATGTTAATTTTAGTCTAGATTTAAATTGAAGGATTTGTCTTGTATTATATTTAAATCTGAACCAAAGCCTTAGGCTAGCCACAGGATGTTTAGAATATAGGCTGCCTTGATAGTTTGGAGGAGGATGTGACTGAGAAATCAGGAGTCATTATTCTGCTCTTGAACTCACACAAACCTGGCAATCCTACCCATGTGGGGTGTAGACCTTGCGCTTACGATTGACATGTATTTCTGCAGCAAACACCTGACCTGCTGATGCTGGAAAATCCATGCTCCTCATTTGGGTTCAATTGTATCAATTTAATCCATATGTTTATATTTTCAAAACAACAAGACTTACATCATCATTACTCTGGCATGATTTATCACTCAACATGTCAAAATATTTTGAGAAATGTATCATAAAATATAAAACATAAGTCATATCTGATTTCTTTGCTGAAGAACAACAAAAGTTGAAGGGAAAGAAAAAAACTGCAAATGTCAGATAGGAAATTGATTCATTCATAAATTTATGAGGCAAAATATTTTTTTCTAGAATCTGCATGATAGATATTGGCAAATAGAGATAGATTTGAAAAACAACGGGCAATTGGAATGTTCCTGTAAGTACCTGGAGTTTTCTCTTAGTAGAAACTTTTCTTTTCAGGTAGTAAACAAATGTTCTAAACATTGAAAATATTTCAGATGTCCTCAGGAAAGACCATTAAAGTAAATTGCTAGTGTTGATAAATTCCCAGTCCAGAGGCCTTTCTTGACTCTTTCAATCAATACCTCTATTCTTGGCCAGATTCTTTACCAGCAAAGAGTTCTGAGAAGCATTTGTATTCATTTATGTAAATCATAATAGTCTAAGATGCTCACTGTCCTGAGGTGTGTATGCTTAACCTGTGTTTGATAAAAACACCCTTAAAATTAGTTCCTGAAGTTCTCCACTGAGATGAATGACCACATCAAATCAGAGAGAAAGAAAACAGTGTGAGCTCCATTAGCAGAGGCTAACATAGGCAAGAGAGAAAGAGAGTAACATCATGTGTGTTTAGATTCTTCTCTGGAACCCTCTTTGACTTCCCAAGCAGATTCATCATTACCTTTTCTCAATTTCATGGGGAACTATTTTTAGAATACTTTGAATAATATAATTCTAATTATGATCTCTGGAGGTTGAATAGGTCAAATGTATACACGAAATAACAACTTGTCTTGAAAGATTTCATACCAGCAATGGACTTTAATTAAAAGATTAAAAGATATTATGCAGTTAGCGACTGTGCATTTGCTAGAGCTTTCCAAACTGAGCAAACTCTCTTAAATTGTATTTCAGTGAATAAGGTAGGTGTGTTCTTATGGTGTCTGGATTATTAGTCTTTTAAGTGACATACTATACTGTAAATTTATGTCAATAAACTCAATAGTTTCATAACTACAAAAAAATCTTCCAGATACAAAAACGAAGGGATGTATTTTTACTAGCAACAAAGGTGAAGACTCTATGTGAGTCAGGAAAAAGAAGTGGCAAAGGAGAATGAGAATAGAGATTAAACTGAGAATTGCACTGTAAACAAAGTGATAGAAACAAGGCTTTTCCCTGTAGAGGCTGTCAACAAAGGAGACAATTAGGACTTGTCAATTAGGGAATCATTAAAGCCTTGGCATAGAGGAGATTCAGGAATACAGAATAAGTGGAGGTAATATTTAACGGGGGCTTGCAGGTAAAGGGATACATTAAAGGTATTTCTAAAGGTGTTTCTAATCTGTTCTCCTTGAAGCCAAGAGAATACTAAGAAGAAAATTTCTTAGAAACCTGAAAAATCTCTATTTAATGAAACAGGTTATAGCTATCATTCTGAATTAGAAATTATGGAGAAAGCTGCTGAATACATCAATTCATAAAGGCTGGGGTGGTGAGTGCACTTGTATTTCACTGTTTCCTGAAGTCCTCCCCTGACAGATGGCATGGCTCTATGGGATGCAGTCAAGTAAATCTTATCCAGAGCAGTAATTCTGGAAAATTGGATAGGCTAGAGCAAAATCTAAGCTTCATTCTGCTCTGAGCATTGGAAAGAGACATAAGACTGGAGAAAAAGTATACAGATCAGTCATTATCGTAAAAATTTCAGTCAGTTTGGTCGCAGAGGAAAGAGTAGCAGCAATTCACTTTACACAAGATGATAAGAGTTAGCTAAGTCATCTCACAACACAAAAATCTGTGCCACTTGGATCTAAATTCTAAGCCAACTGATTCACTATGTCAACAACAACAAAAAAGGATTGGACCATAATGGGTAGATAAATCCCATTAGGGTTTTATCTCAATTGTGCTTGCATGGTATAGAAGACTTTAACACTCTCCAAACATAATCATTCAGTTAAATAAAGTATCATGGGAAGCATTATAAACAGACAATAAACTGAAATATCAGGCCTCAGAGTTGATTAGAAGAGGGCAATCAAGAGAGGAAAGAACATTTCAACCAAAAGGAGGTAAGTGCATAAAGGAAAACCCAGAGATGGATAAGATCATTTGTACAAGTCAAATTCCCATAGAGTTTAATGTGGCTTCACTATAGCATTTATGGGCAAGAAGGATACAGAATGAGACTCCAGGGGGAAGCACAGACAAAATTATAGAGCCTTGTATTTCCAGCAAATATTTTTTTTTTTGCAAGATTTTTTTGTTTATTTATACAAGCACTGGGTAGTCAGAAGTGCGGGAGGGTGAGAGAATTCACCAGAGCCAGAGCAGGGAGCAGAGCAGGCAGACTGATGAAATACACTGCTGAGGGGAGCAGCAAATGTGGCAGGAGAGGTCTGAGTGCCATGTGGGACACTGGCTGGTGGCCGGGGATCGAACCAGTGCTTCAGAGGCTACGGGCATCTTTGCAGCCCAGCGCTCAACCGCTGCACCACCAGGGGAGGCCCAAATATTTCATTATTTTTTATGGTTTCACTTATAGCAGGCGTATAGGAGAACCAAATAAGACATCAGTGTAAAAAAATAATAACAGTACAAAACACAACAAAACAAAAAGAGACAATTATAAACCAGAGACATCCTGAGGGGAGGAGGAGGGAGAGGGAGCAGAGGGAGGGAGGGAGGGAGGAGCACAGGGGACTCTGGTGATGGTGCACGGGAGCATTGGTGAAGGAAATTCTATGGGACTATACCTGGGGAGGTGGGGAAGCAAATATTGTTTAAAAAGGAACAATGATGTAAAAAAAATAAATAATTAAAAATATATAAATATATAAAATAAAAGTAGAAAAAATATTTCATCATTTTTGTTTTGTTTTTTGTTTATTTTTATTTTACACAATTCCCACCCCCCCTTGTTTTGATCCTATCCCCTCCTCCCACTCCCCCCAGCATGTCTCCGGTTTATAGTTGCTTGTTGATTTTGATTTTTACTTTATTATAATTAGGTTTTTTTCCTGGTCCCTTATTTAGGTTTTCTAAATTCCTGCCATGAGTGAGACCATCCGGTATTTTTCTTTTTCTTTCTGGCTTATTTCGCTGAGCATGATCCCTTCCATCTCCATCCGTGTTGCTGCAAATTGCATGTGTTTATCTTTTTTGATTGCTGAGTAATATTCCATGGTGTAAATGTCCACATCTTCTTGATCCAGTCACCTATTTTTGGGCATTTGGGTTGTTTCCAAAGCTTAGCTATTGTAAATAGTGCTGCTATAAACATAGGGGTGCAGGTGCTCTTTGGAATTAATGCATGGTATTGGAACAAGAACAGACACATGGACCAGTGGAACCAATTAGAAAATCCAGAAATACACCCACAGATTTATGGTCAACTAATCTTTGACAAAGAAACAAAGAATATACAATGGAGCAAAGAAAGTTTGTTCAATAAATGGTGCTGGGAAAACTGGGTCGCTACATGCAAAAGAATGAAGTTTGACTACTACCTCACACCATGCACAAAATCCAACTCAAAATGGATTAAAGAACTAGATTTTATCCTTTTTGAATACTATTGATGAAAGGTATTTAATTAGCATTTTAAGACACAATTTGAATGATTAATCTGTGAATGATATGGAGTTTAGATGAGAGGAGAAAATATATAGACAGAGAAAGAAGTTAGGAGCCTTTCCAAAGGAAATCATAAGATGAAGGCAAGTTAGACTGAAATAAAAATCAGGGGACTGTGGTGGTGGTACACAGGCAAACTGGTGGTAGAAAATCTGTGAGGACTACACCTGAGAAAAAAAGCAAATATTGTTAAAAAATGAACAATTGTATAAAATATATAAAATTAAAAAAAAAATGAAAGTAGAGGGCTTCCCCGGTGGCTAAGGGTTAATTCTCACTGCCATCACTGGCCTGTGTGATCCTGGCCAGGAAGCTAACCCACATAGGGCACAGCAGACCTCTTTTCTCCTGCCCACTGCTCCCCTTAGCAGTGCATTTCAGCAGATCTGTCTGCTGTGCTCCCTAATCTGTCTCTGGTGAATCATCTCACCCCCTCCCCCCTGCATCTCTGACCTAAACCACAGCACTTCCACATAAAAATAAGTAAATAAAATCTTTTGAAAAAATGAAGGCAGAAATGGGATGAACATAATGAATAGAGAGTACTTGGTGAAACATATTCTGTAAAGTACCAACAGGATAATTCTATAGCTTTCATAAAGAGTCACTAACAATTAGAAATTAAGAAACAATTCATACTAAATATTTCATTAGTGTTATTTTATTAATTTAAATTTCAGGGTGTCCTGCTTAGCTGCTTATTAGTATTAGTGAAACATTAACCTACTATTGCATCCATTCTATGTTAGGACAGTGAGTCCAGAAGTCCATGCTTGTAAGCACAATAAAGATACAAGGGTCTCGTATGAGGGGAATTATTATAAGGAATTTCTTAGGAATAATCACAAGAAATTCTCTTTCTTCAGACAACAAAAAATAATTGAAAGTTAAGAAGTTAGAGTATATATAAATGGCCCTGCTTGAAGTCCTTGTCAGCTTCATAGGTGATGTCACTATTTGCTGACCCAGCTTGGATACCACAGCAAACATGGAGACCAGACTGGCCCCCTTGTCATATAGAATAGCTAGGGGAACTTTGATCCACATGGAAGTTTATGGATCCCTGACCTTGTTTTCTTCAGCTAAAGGATCACAAGGACAATATTTTAAAACATTTTCTCTATAGAATACAATTTTGAGTCAACAGGTGAGGAGTAAATGGATTGTAGGTCAGTAATTATGAGTTAGAAAGGGGAACTTTGTATGGGACTAATGATCTCCCCCGCTCCTTTTTTTTTTTTCATATTTGTATCCGTGTATTTGTCCGTTACCATTTACCCAGGGTTGGGGAAATTACAGTAGCATTAAAACATAATAGGCCAAACATAGATTGAAAAATAAACAAATAGATTTATGCGATGGGTGAATTATTATAACATAAATAGGAAAATGGGACTTTGTGATGTAAAACAAAGGTCACATTCAGACAGTAAGGGTAGACAAAAAAGTTTATTTTAAACTTTGTAGCAACCAAAGCAAAGACTAGCATATTTCTCCATAATTTTCTAAAAAAACTATGTATATGATGGGAATGATACTTCTGCTTATTTTAAGCCCTTCATATCACACTAAAGCAGGAGCTCAAATTGGACTTCTCTGTCATATTGAGAATCAGCAATAATGGAGTTCAAGTGTATTGCCTGAGGTACAACCTGAAGACCGTGAAAAGTCACCCAGATGTCAAATGATGTCACCATGTTCTTTTAAATATCAAAGATATTCGAGAACACTCATCCCACGAAGTCCCAAGATACTCTTGATCCAAGGATATGTGTGCATGTGATGTATCTTGTTATGCTGAAATCTGGGCTCACTACCACATTCACATAAATGCCCTCAAAGTTTGCCAGCAGGAACTGGGGACAGATAAGACATTAATAAAAATCTGGCTCATGGGGTGGTAGGAACCCCAAGACACAGATCTGTCCCACCACAGGGACCAGAATAGTCATATACATTTTCACAAGAATAAGAGTTAAATCTAATTGACTGGGTAGTAGGCTGGGAGCACAGGAATGTGGGTTTGGCAGGAAAGCAATGGGCACAGTGGACAGGGGGACAGAAGAATGTAGAATTGGCTGAGGGTCATGGTTGGTGGTGGGCTCTGTCCATTTATGGTTGGTGGTCAGATTCTGCTAATGCAGAGAAATGTCATGGATGAAAAGCTAGACCTAGGCAATTAGATTTTCTTTAACTAGAAAAGCAGAATTGCTCTGGAAGAACACATTAGTCTTGGTACTATGGCAAAGTGGTTATAAATTTTCTGATTTAACTGGCCATGTTAAAAAAAAATAAACAATAAGTCATGTTTAAGTGTTAAACTATGAGAAGAAAAACTACAGGTCTAGCTTTAAGATGGGTTTCAGCTTTTGAGGGGACTATTTTCTACCTCTTTCTTGAGTTTCTACTTCTACAATTTTCTTTTCCCTTCATATTGAATACCTCAGTCTGCTACAGGCCAGGGAGAGAAGCTGTCCAAACCCCACAAACCTGCCCACTCTAAATAGGTTCTGTCATCCACCGGAGAAAGATAAAAAATAATTTAGTGCCTAAGACCTTTAATGGAAAGGAACTTTAATACAATTAGTGTGCAACAAAGAAAAGAAAGAATAACGTTTCTAAATCAAGCACCTGAAGTTACCCATCCCTTCATGGATAAAATGCCCAGACAAACAGGGTTGGCCCAAAGCAGGGCCAGAGACCCCAAAGCCTGCCAGAAACAGCCAGACAAGTCTGAAAAGAAAAGAGCAAAATCAAAATCAAGATCAATGTTGCCATTGTTAACCTTCCCATGGGTCTCTCACCCAAATCTGTTTCAACCAGTCCTGGAACAAAAAGCAAGTGCAGCTTCTTTACATGTCTCCCTGCTCCATGTGACTCCTCTAGGTCTCCTTGTTCTCCATCCTTCTTCCCTTCTTCAGTTTCTTCTCCCTGCTCAACTCCACCCTCCTTTGTGTGTGCAGGGAACCTGGAACCTCCACTTTTCCTGGGGACCACCTTGTTACAAATCCACTAAAGACAGGGCCTCCCCAGTGGCGCAGCAGTTGAGCTCTGGGTTGCCAAGCTGCCCGCAGCCTCTGCAGCGCCCTCTCCTGCCTCCTCTCCTGCCGCCCGCTGCTCCCCTCAGCAGTGTACTTCAGTCCTTCTGCCTGCTCTGCTCCCCGCTCTGGCTCTGGTGAATTCTCTCACCCTCCCGGAGGGTGCTTCTGACTGTACCCACTGCTTGTATAAAAAAAAAAAAAATCCACTAGAGACAGTCTTTATCAAATGATACAGTGCTAAACAGCAGCTTTATTTTTTCATTTTTATCAAATGCAACATGGACACACACTTTGGGTTGAAAAGGTAGGTAGAAAAAACTTAGCGAGACATTAGCATGAATAATCACTAAACTTCTTTGGTTCTCTCTTTTTTTTTTTTAAGATTTATTTATTTATGCGTACAAGAGCTGGAGTACAGGCCAGAGGTATGGCGGATGAGAGGATTCACCAGAGACAGAGTAGGGGGCAGAACAGGCAGATTGACCCAAGTACACTGCTGAGGGGAGCAGCAGGTGAGACAGGAGAGGTCTGCTGCGCCATGTGGGTTGTTGCTCCCTGGCCGGTGATAGAACTCATGTTGCAGTGACTGCTGCTTCATAGGTTGTGTCTTAACCCCCTACACCACCAGGGAGTCCCTCTCTTTTTTTTTTTTTTTTGTCTCTTTGCCCATCATATTCCTTCTGCAGGATACCATTCTGACATAGCTATGTTCATTTCCAAAATGAGTTACTTGAGAATTTGTTTCAACCATTTTCTTGTGTTTAAAACATTGAAAGGAGAGAAATCTGTCTTAATCTCTTGGAACACATCAAATTACAAACATGATTTTTAAAATTCCAGAGAAAAATAATAGTAATGACAAGCATCATGGAAACCATGATAAAATTAGAGATTTTCCTAACAAGAAGAACAAGTCATTAGATTAACATTCTATTTCCAAGCTGGATTAATAATGAAAGTAAGTGGATATAAATAAACCCTTAGAAAATTCCTGAACCGTGAAGATAGACAGATGTGTATATATAGTTACAGACAAAAAGAATTAACATCTGATTTCTTGTGTGTAACATAAATCTAAAAGAAAGTAGATTATGTACAGAATAATAAAATGAAGGAATTATGCCAGCATCCTATACCTAGCTAAGATAACATCAAATATTTTAAAATATATAAATTGTTAAAATCTTAGCAGGTAGATTAAGGAACACCCTGGTATCCCCAAACCTGCCTGCTCTTATGAGTTCTGCCATCTGCTGCACTAAGACTAACATACTTTTAGTGCATGAGATCAATAGAAAATAATTTTAATAGTATTAGTGTGCAACAGAGAGAGAAAAGAAAGAATATACTTAAAATAGTTTCTTCGGGAAACACCCAAAGTGATCCATCCCCTCATGGGTAAATGCCCAGCCAAACAGAATTGGTAACAGGGCAGTGCCCAGGAAAAAGGGAAGCTCCAGGTTCCCTGCCCCACCCAAGGGAGGGTGAACTGAGCAGGGAGGAGAAGAAGCTAGGGAGGGGACTGAGGAAGGAAGGAAATAGGATGGAGAGCAAGGAGACCTGGAGGAGGCACATGGAGCAGAGAGACATGTGAAGAAGTTGCACTTGCTTCTTGGTCTTGGGCTGATTGAAACAGATGTGGTTGAGAGACCCGTTGGGAGGTTAACAATGGCAGCTTTTATCTTGATTTTGATTTTGCTCTTTTCCTCCCAAACTTGCCTGGCTATTTCTGACCCTTTTCTATGGGCCCCTGCCAAAGGGTACTTTAGACTTGGGGGCAGGCTTTTGGGCCTTGCTCTGGTCCAATCCCATTTGTCTGGACTTTTACCCATGAGGGGATGGGTAACTTGGGTGCTTGATTTAGAAACTATATTCTTTGTCTTTTCTGTATTGCCAGGGCCTCCCCAGTGGCGCAGCAGTTGAGTGCTGGGTTGCGAAGCTGCCCGCAGCCTCTGCAGCACCGTTCGATCCCCGGCTGCTCCCCGGCCGCTGGGCTAGGGTCCCACATGGCGCACAGACCTCTCCTGCCACCCGCTGCTCCCCTCAGCAGTGTACTTCGGTCCTTCTGCCTGCTCTGCTCCCCGCTCTGGCTCTGGTGAATTCTCTCACCCTCCTGCGCTTCTGACTGTACCCAGTGCTTATATAAATAAATAAATAAATAAATAAATAAATAAATAAATAAATAAATAAATAAATAAATAAATCTGAAAAAAAAATAGTCTTAGATAATCTTATTAAGGAAACAAAGTTGTTATTTACTTACATTTCCATGTCTATGACTCTTTAACAGGGAAAGATTTCCTTTTCTTAGCAGTTCCCTTTCATTAACAAATTGACCCAGAGTAGAGCAGTCCAGGCCTGAAAGTTTGCCCCAAGTCTAAGGTACCTTCTGGTAGGGAACCATAGAAAAGGGGCAGAAGGTATCAGGCAAGTCTGAGAGGAAAAGAACAAAATCAAAGTTCTCTCACCCATGTCTCTGCCTCTTTCAAGTGTCTTCTTCCATGTCCCCAGGCCCCTGGTATACAAGGCCAAGGTCAAGAACCAAGTGTGGCTTCTTCACCTGTCTCTGCTCTATGTGCTTCTCAAGTCTTCTAGTCTTTTCCTTTCCACCCTTTCTTTCTCCCAGTCTTTCTCCCTGTTCAGCTCCACCTTTCCTTGGGAACAGGGAACGAGGAATCTCCCATTACTATTGCTATCACAGTTACAAAAGAACCTTCAAATAACAATCAGAAGAAAGACTGTAATAGAATTAGAAAAAGAAGAGAGAGAAAGGTAGAGAAAATCTGTGCATTGCAAATATCTCTTGTAGGAATGCAGGTTTGCCACCCCAAATATATTATTTTAATATAATTATTATTCATATGAGGGGCTTTGAAAGCTGAGTAGAAGTTACTCTTTTGTAAGATGTTTACCTGTAAAAGAAAATCTCTCTGGAAGAGAGTTTCCTTCACTGTTTTTTTAGAAAGACCTATTCTTTTTGACAACTAGTTAAGGAGAAAAGTAGAACTAAATCTACATAACAGTCAAGCCTTTGTTTACTGTTGCTTTTCTCATAACCTCACATTATTGAATTTCCCTTCACCCTCTTAAATCCTTTAGTCTTTTAGCTTCTGAGTTTAAGTGAGGAGAGGGAAGACTTGAGGTGAGTTACTTCCTCTTACCGGAGGAGATATTCATATTATTGCAATATTGACCTTTTTATTCCTCTTAGCAATGTGCCTAAAACTTGTTTGACTATTTGGCAGCCCAAAAGAACCCATAAAGGTATGGAAAGATTTCCCCTTTGCCCCTGTTCTTTCTAATACTTTTATGTAACTTAATGGGAAATTGTGGATATTGAAAGCAAACATTCTAAATAAATGTAGTGAGGAGAAATATTGAGGTGAAGCTGGAGGTGCAGGGGTAAAAGAATTCACCAAAGACAGAGTGGAAAAGACAAAAGGCAGATTTATTGAAATACTCTGCAAAGGAGCAGGGGGCTAGATAGGAGAGGTCTGTGGGCAAAGGACTTGGGGCTCCCTTTTTGTAACCTGTTTTCACAAGCTGTGGGCCAGTTATTTTCTGAAATGTCTGGTCTTGGGCATTGACCTTTGAAGCAAAATATGTCCTGGCCCTGCTTCCACATTCATGGTCAAAAGTGATCAGTCTTAAGGCCTTGCTCCCATAGCAGCCTTATCAACTCCCTTTATCTATGCAAGCCTCCCAAAGCTTCCTCCTGCACTAGGAATAGGGGCTTACTTTTTATCCTGAAGAGGGGTTTCTGGGAACTAAGAGTGGAATTAAGCTGGCATGCTTGGTATAAAACTGATGATGGGAGCTTGCACTCACTTGCTTTTCCAGCTTTCATCTTTCACCTGGGGTCTCAGCTCAGAAGGCATTTAGCATTACTCATAGGAGGTATGGACCATTAATCTTCTCTCTCTCGTCTCCTTTTTCTCATTCCCCATGTAAATTCACTGTTCTTTGTGTGCCTAATTTTATGTCTTGTCCTGAGTTCTTAAGTGCACAAATGAGGGGGTGAGGACACCCCCCAGGTATTCTTATCCCCCATGGGGCTGCCTATAACAAATGGACATATAAACTAAAATTATAATCTACATTTGTGTTCAGTATCCAGTTGGAGGTTGTGAACTGCATTAAATCCCAGACCCATAAAGAACTACTGAGAGGCCCATGGTCTTGTTCTTTCTAGTGTGTTGTGGCACACACAGGTACAAAATTACTTGCTGGGGAGTTTGATGAACGATGGTGATGTCGTTTTTGTGGAGTTGCGGGTCCTTGGGTTTACTCTGGGAAAGGTTTCGCCAGAGCTCTGGCTTCGGCGGCATGCGGTGAGTTTCTCTACAAGGCAGTGACGGTAGTGATTTTTAAGGACAAGTTTATTAGATAAGGGATAGGATGGTAAAAGACACTTGCATAGAAACAAGCAGGCAGGAAGAGCTGCCACTTAGTGGGGGGCAACGTGAGGTTTAATCCTCTTATTTTGGTGGGCAGGGGCTCATCTCTGCGAGCGGTCAGATTGTTAGATTTTTGCCAATTTTGGACAACTATTCAAAATCAGGAAGGGACCAGAGATTCCAGGGTGGGGAGCGGAGATTCCAGGGTGAGCCCAATCTCTCTATCTTTACCCTCAGGTCTGTGCTACACTCCCTATGGCATCTGATCTTGCTTAGGCCTTATGACTTGTGATAAGGCACTGGTGCCTAAGGGTCACGACCTCTAAGTTAGGTCAATGGCCCTGTTATTTTCTTCTACCCCCACCTCCTTGTGAGTCAGGTTCTGGTCTTGGGGCGCCTCCTTTCCAGTCTTTCTATTCTTGTACTCCATCAATGGCACCTCCTTTTGGAGGTGCAGTCTTTTCATGCTTGAACCACTCCTATTAATTTGCTTTCTACATAACAACAAAAAGACCAAAACCCATAACTGTAATTTGGAAGTAATACTTAAGATAACTGGGAAATATTAAAGAATTATGAAATAAAACCAGTGAGGTTCAAAAAAAAAAAAAAAACAGAAGAAACAAAGAAGTTGAGTTAAAAATAGAGAAGAATAAATCATAAGAGCTAATGATAAGAATAAGTACTGGCTAACACAATGCAAAAATAATGAAGATTAAGTTGTATAAAATAATGTTTAAAATAAAGCAAAAAATTAAAACTATGAAAATTATGTAACATTATGGAAAGAAATAAGGAATCAAAGTTAAAATTCCAAAATAATCAATACTGAAATAATATATAAGAAAAAATAAGGAAGACTTGGACAAAAGTGAAAAAGGAAAGAAGAGATTTGATTCTAATGATTAATAAAAAGTAAGAAATAAATTTATGGGTATTGTAGTTTTGCTCATTTTTGCTGTAAATGTTAATTGCTCTGAAAAATAAAATCTATATAATAAAATAAAAATTAAATAATCTAAAAATTAAAAAAAACTGTTTAAAAGCCCATGAACAACAAAATATATTAAAACAACACAGTGGGATATAGCTATAACTTATTTTATTTTTTTTAAATAATAAATTTTATTTTTATATTCCCCCATACAATTGCAAACGTCCCATTCTGACCCCAATCCCTCCCCTCCCACCCCCCACCCCCCAAAAGTGTCTCTGGTTCATAGTTTTTTGTTGATTTTGATTTTCGCTTTCTTATATTCATTTTCCTGGTCCCTTATTTAAGTTTTCTAGATTCCTGCTATGAGTGAGACCATCCGGTATTTTTCTTTTTGGCTTATTTCGCTGAGCATGATCCCTTCCAACGCCATCCATGTTGCTGCAAATTGCATGTGTTTATCTTTTTTGAATGCTGAGTAATATTCCATGGTGTATATGTACCACATCTTCTTGATCCAGTCATCTATTTTTGGGCATTTGGGCTGTTTCCAAAGCTTAGCTATTGTAAATAGTGCTGCTATAAACATATTTTAAATAAAGCTAATATATCCTCACTAAAAGTAAATGATTCTAATGAAAATAGATCTATGTGACATGATTCCTTATCAACTTAAGAAAAATGAAAGGTCCTTTTGAATTCTAGGGCATTTTATAATTATTCTCCTATTCCAATCAAATACAAAAAATTCAGAAAATGAAAAGGAAAACTCATTTTTTCTATGATCTGAAATTGTTGAATATCAAAGTTAAGCTAGAACTGAACAATTCTACCTTCAAATGCATAACCACTCAAGCTTGGCATGCTTTCAACACATTTCCAATTTCTTCTAAAGAAGTTGTTTATGGGGCCTCCCTGATGGCGTAGGGGTTGAGCGCTGAGTTGCGAAGCTGCCCGGGGCCTCTGCGGCACCAGTTGGATCCCTCGGCTGCTCCCCGGCCACCAGAGAAGGGTCCCACATGGCACGCAGACCTCACATGGCGCGCAGAGCTCTCCTGCCGCCCGCTGCTCCCCTCAGCAGTGTACTTCGGTCCTTCTGCCTGCTCTGCTCCCCGCTCTGGCTCTGGTGAATTCTCTCACCCTCCTGTGCTTCTGACTGTACCCAGTGCATGTATAAACAAACAAATAAATAAATAAATCATGCCTCTATTAAAAAAAAAAAAGTTGTTTATGTCAAGTGTTCCTCATATTCACTTAGTTTTGATTTTTTTTTTTGCTAAAACTCCTAATAATAAAAATACATCTATAGAGTGAATTAAAATTGTTACAGGGAAGAATAAGGAACACTCTGGGACCACCAAAACTGCCTGCTTTAAATGGGTTCTGCCATCTGCCCCATCAAAACAAAACATACTCTAGTGTGTAAGACCTTCAACAGAAATTACTTCAATACAATAGTGTGCAATAGAGAAGCAATTACTGTGTCATAAAAAGAAGAGAATAGAAAGAAAATAGTTAAAATAATTGCTCCAAAAAACACACAAACTTACCTATCCCCTTTTGGGTAAATGCCCAGCCAAACAAGGTTGGCCCAAAGCAGGGCCCCTGAGGCCCAAAAGCTTGCAATAAGCCTAAGACACCTGGTCGAGAACCACAGGAAAGGCACAGAAGGGGCCAGGCAAGTTTGGAGGAAAAAGAGCCAAATCAAAATACAAGTGAAAATAAAGGCTACCATTGTCAGCCTCTCCATAGGTCTCTCACCCATGTCTTTCTCCTTCAAGTGTCTCCTTCGATGCCCCCCCAAGTCCCTGGTAAAAGTCCAAGACCTGGAAGCAAGCATGGCTTCTTCACAAGTCTCTCTGTGACCCACGTTCCTTTTCTGTCTTCTTTTTTCTCCTCATCCTCAGCTTTTCCCCTCGCAGGCCTTTTCCTAGTCTTTTCTCACTTCACCTCTCTGCTCATCTCTACCGCTCCTTGTGTAGGGCAGAGAACCTGGAATCTCCCCTTTCCAGGGGAAGGGATTATCCTGTTACAAAATTTCAAATTTATGCATGTATTTTTCCACTTCTTATTACCGATATACTCTCCTAACCTACTCTTCTCTGATGATGTACTCTCCTTCCCTATGGCTTTTGGGGATTTACTGTGACTTTCTTTGGATTCTAGTCCGGTAAAATATTTCCCACTGTCTGTAGTGTGATATTATGAAAATTTAGGAATTTGCTTTATTTCGGCTGATATGTACTATAAGCTGCATCCAGAAACTAAATCACAAATGAATACAAACTGGCACAACCTGTGTCCAGGTACTGGACACATGAACAGCATGAATTTTTATAACATTTAACTAGTGGTGTAGAAATCACTTTTCCAGACAATCACAGGAAGAAAAGTCAAATGTCAGAGAAGTTTCTTGAATCGACACTTTGAACATCTACCCTTCACTGTCTCTCTTGACAGTCATTGATGTTGATTTGGAGAGGTGTTGGGTTCAGAGAATGAGTTCTTGGGTTACCACTGAGAAAAATTTCACCAGCGCTCCCCTTTCAGTGGCACACATCAAGTTTGCCCACAGGGCAGAGATGTTTAGTTCTACCCCAAATGGCAGGCTTATTATAAAAAGGGAAAGGAAAGTGAAGGACATTTGCACAGACACAAGAGGGCAGAAAGATCTGCCCCTAAAAGTGGGAGGTTTAGGAAAGAGATGCCTGCATAAACACAGGTGGGCTGAATAGCGGCTTTTGGAAGGGACAGGGTTGTTCTGATATCATCCTTTGGTGGGGAGGGGGTTCATTTCTTTGTAGAGTTGCTAACTATTGTTACATTAATTACTTCCAGGGTATGGCTAGGTAGATTTGTGATTCTCTATGATGTACATGGAAGGTAATAGACAACTTTAAATGAATGTGCTGCTTATGTAGAGTCTCAACCTGTTTATCTGGGAGCAGCTTACAAACCCTGTCCCTATGCAGACTCCCTCATGCTGAACTGTTTAAACTTTAATGAATTCTTGTTTGGTACCTGCAAGTTCATATTCTCTATTATTTCTGTTTCTCAGAGATCTCAAGAACCCAGAATCTTGTAACAGAGGTGTACAAAGATAATTCATTTATTTAGGTCTAGTCTTTTATCTCTCTTCTTAATTCTGAAATTGGAAGTTCTTTCTTTCTTTTTTTTTTTTTTTTTGAGGTTCTTTGTTTGTTTTTAAGATTTATTTATTTATGAATACAAGAACTTGGGTACAGGATAGAGGTGTTGGGAGGGGTGGTGAGAGGATTCACCAGAGACAAAGTGGGGAACAGAACAGGCGACTGACTGAAATACACTGCTGAGGGGAGCAGCAGGCAAGATAGGAGAGGTCTGCTGTGCCATATAGGTATCTCCCTGGCCTGCTGGGGATCAAACTTGTGCCGCAGAGACTGCAGAAAGATTCACAGTGATGTGCTTAACCCCTTGTGCCACCACAGAGGCCCTGGAGGTTCTTGTTTTTTCCACTTAAAAGGATGGTCACAAAAAACCCAAGTTTCAGAATAAGCATTAAGAGACAGTGGAAGATAGCCCACATGCTTAAAGGAGTAATTTGAATTTATAACATTTCCTAGACTATTTTCTACTTGGTCTAAAAACTTTCACTTTCTTGATTATCTTGTTCACCACCTACGTTTAAAATATAAAAGGTTTTGGGCCTCCCCGGTGGCGCAGCGGTTGAGCGCTGGGTTGTGAAGCTGCCGGTAGCCTCGGCGGCGCCGGTTCGATCCCCGGCTGCTCCCCGGCCACCAGAGGAGGGTCCCACATGGCGCGCAGACCTCTCCTGCCGCCCGCTGCTCCCCTCAGCAGTGTACTTTGGTCCTTCTGCCTGCTCTGCTCCCCGCTCTGGCTCTGGTGAATTATCTCACCCTCCTGCGCTTCTGACTGTACCCAGTGCATGTATAAACAAACAAACAAACAAACAAATAAATAAAAAAAATGCCTCTATAAAAAAAAATAAATAAATAAAATATAAGAGGTTTTAAAACTCACATATTGGATAATAAATTATATTCTAGAATTGAGAACTTATTTTAAAACTTTTGACTAAAATGATCATCTGTTAAATGTCATATTGTTCGGTACCCCCCCCCAAAATTCACACTTCCCTTATTTCCAGAGTTGGGAAAGTTTTGTCCTCTGTATTTGAAACCCAAAGCATAGAAAGAAGCAGCATTTTAGAATTTAGCTGTAGGACAAATTCATTGGCTCAACTCATAAGACCAAAGATCTAAGCAGTTGGATGACAAGGAAGTGTTTACAGGAGTTTAAAGGGCACAACTGGTTAGGAAAACTTGGCCGAACCTGAGCCTCTAGCATTTGAAATGTACAGCAGGAGCTGTTTGCTTAGATGTTTGTCAGCCAGTGATTTAGTCAGATTAGATAGGGTGGGAGGAACTAAGGTTAGTTTACAAATTCCCCCAAGGGTGGAGTTTGAGCAGAAGTACCTTGAATTACTGGCACTGAGGTCTCTTCCATTAATTTACAAGGAACTGTGGAGAGCTTTTGTCTGGCATTTTCCTAAAGGAGAGTGGGAGCTGTGGACACCGTTGCAATTCTAGCAGGTAAGCAATGAAACACTAATCTATGCTCTGTACACAATGTATATTCAGTGATTTTTTTCCCCCCAAAGTTATAGTCTGCTTTATACTTGTCACTGCTTTAGAGGCAGGTTCCTTCTGCCAGTTTCTTGTTTTCTCCAAATTATAATAATAAAAATGGCACGACCCCCGAAAGACACCACCTTTAACTTTTCTGTTAAGTGAAGAGATCGTTTACCAATGTTGTAAAAAAGAATTGTTGTTAATAGTACTCTGTGGTTCATCTACTGAAAGATGGTTCCATTTGACTGATTTTCAGCTTAATCCTGTCTTAAGTCATTTGTTTTCTGTTAACTCCAATTGTCTTTTGCTGCTTTGAGTCATATTTAGAGAAGTGAGAGTTTCTATTTCTCAAGCAGGATTTCTTCCCCTTTCATTTTATGAAATAGTTACTTAAGAATGGACAGTTAATAAACTGTTCGTTTTTTCCCCTTTCTGCTTCTCTTTTGGAAAGCATGGGCTGTTATTCAGGTTGGACTGTTAAGCAAATGGATTGATTTTAATCATGTGAAAGTCAGCATGTAATTCATTTAATCTTTTATATAAGATATGCACTTGTGACAGAATGATGCCACTCATTTCTCAAATGATACCTTTCATTTGAGAAAGGTTGATTAAAATTATTAAAGTAGGGCCTCCCCTGGTGGCTCAAGAGGTTGAGCGCTGCGCTGTGAAGCTGTCCGCAGCCTCTGCAGTTCCGGTTCGATCCTGGCTGGCCTGCGAGGGTCCCACATGGCGCAGCAGACCTCTCCTGTCTCGCCCGCTGCTCCCCTCATCAGTGTATTTCAGTCAATCTACCTGTTCTGTTCCCCACTCTGTCTCTGGTGAATCCTCTCACCCTCCCACACATCTGGCCTGTACCCCAGTTCTTGTATAAAATAAATAAATAAATCTTAAAAAATTATTAATCTTTCTCCCTTATTTCTTTCCTCCTTCCCTTTTTCCATCCCTATCCCCCTCACCCTCCCTCCTTCCTTCTCTCCTTCTTTCCTTCCTCTCTCTCTCTCTCTCTCTTTTTAAGATTTATTATGCATACAAGAACTGGAGTACAGGCCAGAGGTGTGCGGGGTGAGAGGATTCACCAGAGACAGAGTAGGGGAGCAGAACAGGCAGACCAATCTAAAGCACTGCTGAGGGGAGCAGCAGGCGAGACACGAGAGGTCTGCTGCGCCATGTGGGTAGCTCCCTGCCCGGGGATCGAAATTGTGCTGCCCTGGCTGCGGTCAGCTTCATAGTGCTGCATCTTAACCCCTTGTGCATCCAGGGAGGCCCCCCTTTCTCTCTTTTTTTCTTCAATGAAAAATTTATAATTTACCGGGCCTCCCCGGTGGTGCAGCGGGTTGAGCGCAACGTTGTGAAGCTCCCTGCAGCCTCTGCAGTGAGGGTTTGATTCCCGGCTGGCCAGGGAGATTCCCACATGGTGCAGCAGATCTCTCCTGTCACGCCTCCTTTTCCCCTCAGCAGTATATTTTGGTCAGTCTGCCTTTTCTGCTCCCTGCTCTGTCTCTGGTGAATTCTCTCACCCGCCTGTGTCTCTGGTCTGTACCCCAGCTCTTGTATAAAAATAAATAAATCTTAAAAAAATAATTTATAATTTACCAAGTTCTAAACTTTGAATTTGTGTGTCTAATTTGCCTGTTGCAGACAAGAGATCTGAAACTGTATAAAAATTAACCATTGGGTACTCATAGTCATTTATTTACCTGACCTTAGACCTAGTAGGGAATAGATCCTGATTTCCATAATTTCATAAAAGAGCCAGATTTTATGATTGTAAAGGTTTCAGCTTTAAAGTTATAACTTTAACTAAAATTGAGAAAGTGTAACTTACAAATGCTCAAAAGCTAAATTGAGAGTAAAATGGCAATTTCTATCACAAAGTACCAACATTAAAAGATATTATGATAGCATCTCTTTTTAAAGAATGTTCCTTCATTAATTAATTTCATTTGATCCTAATCATGATTTATGAAGAAAATAAAATTTAACTTAGTTTTATATAACATTGCAGAATGGTGGCATGCCTAAAATCATGTGTGTAAATGTCCATATTAATAAAATTAGGCTAAGTAAGATCATTTCAATTTATTTGCAAATGGTAAACCTAAATAAGGCATAAAATTACGGCTTGCAAAGCATTAACTATCATTGCAGGTGAAGGAAATGCAGAATTAAGCAGCAATTAGTACTTGAGTTAGTAAATTGCCTCCTGGTATTGAGGGGATTGATGACTGTATTTTTTCAGTTTGTGTCAGGGTGAGAGGAGTTGTGCTGTTCCTGAAAGATTATTCCACTAGCAGGTATCCCACTATCCATGCATTGAGGTTGTGACATTTGAGTTGTGACAGACCCAGAGGAAGAACCATTCACTTTAACCTTTGCCTGTCTGAGACTAAACCGGGAGGTTTGATTACAAAGGGTAGGATGGATTCATAGCCTGTGGTGTTTTGCAGACCAAGTAGAGAGCTGGGGGGGAAATGAAGAGTTAAAAGGGATGGGCTAAAGAAACTTTTTTTTTTTAAATTCAGAAGTAAAAGGCAAGGTAAAATAAAGCAAGAAGTTCTGTCCCAGGCCTAGAATTTTCCACACACATGCCATGTCAAAGACAAGCACACTTGACTCAGCTCCTCAGGCAAAGTGTAGTTCCAAGTAGTGAGAGTTCTATTATCCTCCTAATTCTGTCTTTGTTTCTACTCTGTTTATTTCAGAGTATGGTCTTAAAATGTGTGGAAATGACTCTAATCCCTCAAGATTGTTGCAAGTATTACATTAGGGACAAATATAAAAAGGCTATTGAATGAATATGATTTATTTTTAAATAGGGAAACTTTAATTTTGTTGGGAATATGGTGATAGCAAAGTAATCTATATTCATTTAGGTAACCCAGTTGGAGATTACCCCACTTGGAGAGTATACTCCAGTGAAATCTCAAAGTACTGACTCTTCAAAAGTAGTCCCTATTAAAGCAAACTCTTCATTTTGAGTCTCATAGTAAATGTTCCTCTAATCATTTCCCTTTTAGTTGGAATAAGAAAGGGCAACCATCTAGTAAAATGGCATCAATTATGTCAAATAATTCATCAAGTTATTTTGTGTATATTTTTCTACTCTTTTTATGAAGTAACATTAGTTTAAACCATTATGTTTCAGGTGTACAGAATTATCAGTGAACATCTGTATATATTGTGCTTGTTATCAAAACTCAATTTTCCATTCTTCACTACACAATTGACCGACTTTATCTGATTTGCCCAGCCCCTTTCACTATCCCTTCTTGTAACCACTATTTTTCTCCTGAAGTCTAAAAGTTTATTTTTGTTCTGTTTTGTTCATTCATTATTTTATATAGCTTTATTCAACTGCCATGTTGGGGAAATATTCTATCTGAAAGACACCTGATTGGCAATGAGGTGACTACAAAGAGAAATTAAACAGGATTTAGACACCCAGTTAGAACACAGTTCAGTAGGGTAGGTAGACCAGCTCAGTAGGGTAGGTGTGCCATAAGTAATAGTTTTATAATTATGACATTCTTGATAGTAAGTGTAGGGGCAGGACAGGCCACAGTGCAGGTTTTCTGATCCCATGCAGACCGGGTAAAGGAGGAGTCAGAGTCCTCAGTGGTTTTGCAGGTTTTTATTGGGGTTCAGTGGGTACGTGGCAGGCAGGGGTGCTGGGGGGCCGGGAGGCTGGCAATCCTCCCAGCCCCCAGCAAATCCACACTCTCTCTGGGCTCTCTGCTTCTGCTTCTGCTGGCGTCCCTGTGACTCCGCCCTTAAAAGCCCACTCTCAGCCCAGGTGAATCCCATCTACCTAGGCCCACACCCTATTCCAGGTGCCCGCCATCAGGCATGCATTCAGGACCGCAATGATCCATCATCTATCCTGATGGTGGGAGGGCAGAAAAGCCTGACATTTTTCTTTACCCTACAGTACACCCCCTCAGGGTTTTCTGCCATAGTCTTTATATGTACAATTTTGTCTCTTAGCAAACACAAACAATGTAGCCATGGCCCACAAAAGCAAATACATCACAATATAACAAAATACAGCAGAACACAAATAAGTCCAGGCAGGGCCCCACCTAGTGTCAAAAGACAATTATTGGTACCAGCAGAGGAGCCACCAAATCTGCTGCCGAAGGCACTGCTCATACAAGGGAGGGGAACAATTCACGGCATCTACTATAACACACCAGGAGCCGTCTGGCTTCCTGGCCTTCTCTGGCTGTAGTCTCGACTACAAGCCACACACAGCATCCACCCCCAGGATGCACTAGCTCTGGGATTGGCAATTCTATTCTGTTGGGGGTAATCGCCAACCCTCAGGGTTTCTGTGTGCAGTTGCTCCAACACTCGGCTTTCATAGCCACCCATGCGACTCGCAGACCCCTGCACTCAGGCCAACCCACTGCACAAGCACATGGGTCAGGGATCCAAACTCTACATTTGGCTTGGGCTCCACACCAAGCCACGTTCCCCACCCATCCCCCAAGGACGGGTTCCTCAGCTCCTCACCCTCACTCAAGAATGAGCAGGGATCACCCACAGGTGATTTTACGAGACTCACAGGTCTTCAGCATACTCAGGTTGCTTAACAGCCACTCAGGGTTTCTCAACTTAGCATCAACACCAGCTTTTGCCTTCTCCGTTGGCTTTTCTCCTCCGCCTAGCTGCTGGGCAAGTCCAGGCTGCTTTTGGCCATCAAGGCCCACTGGCCACCCCCAGATTCCCATCTCCTGGGGCTTACAAACAAAACTGTTCCACCCCCAGGGTCCCAAAACACATCAACCTGCAAGGTCCTCCGCCTTCTGGCGGGATTGTCTCCAAGTTCAATTGTCAGTCCATCAATCCAAGTCTCTTGACCTCTCCCTGAATCAGCACTGGCGAGCTCCAAATCATAGTCCTCTTTTCGCCGATGATTTCTGCTGCCTCGGGGGTCATTGGCTGGTCTTTTCGGGTGTCGTTGGCTGGTCCTCTTGGGTGTCTCCTCCTCCACCTGAGGTCTTATCCTATAGATCCTGGACATTGTCCATCTCCTGGGTCACCATGATGCCTCCAGTGTCATCACAGGCAAACAGTCTGTTCTCCTTAGTCTCTCCAGGTCTTTGGAGGGCTCTAATACCCATCTACATGGATCTTGCCGACTTACGCCAATTGTAGGGGCAGGACAGACCACAGTGCAGGTTTTCTGATCCCATGCAGACCGGGTAAAGGAGGAGTCAGAGTCCTCAGTGGTTTTGCAGGTTTTTATTGGGGTTCAGCGGGTACATGGCAGGCAGGGGTGCTGGGGGGCCGGGAGGCTGGCAGTCCTCCCAGCCCCCAGCAAATCCGCACTCTCTCTGGGCTCTCTGGCGTTCTCTGCTTCTGCTGGCGTCCCTGTCACGCCACACTTAAAAGCCCAGTCTTAGCCCAGGTGAATCCCATCTACCTAGGCCCACACCCTATTCCAGGTGTCCGCCATCAGGCATGAATTCAGGACCGCAAGGATCCATCATCTATCCTGATGGCAGGAGGGCAGAAAAGCCTGACATTTTTCTTTACCCTATAGTAAGGCAAAAAAAAAAAAAAAATAGTTTCTATGGTTTTTCAGAATATGCAAGTGGTCTCCCAGACATTGCACATAGATGGCTTCCTAGAAAGAAGTCATGACTCTCCACACTAACTTATCATGTTTTTAGTGCATGGGATAAAGAACTCAGGGACTTCAAACTATTATGGAGTGCACATTCTAAAAGAGGAGCAGTCATTCATTGCACAAAGGCAGAGGAATCAGATGCTTTATGTAAAAACTTTTTTTAAGATTTATTTATTTTTGCATACAAGAACTGGAGTATAGGCCGGAGGTGTGGGGGGTGAGAGAATTCACCAGAGACAGAGTGGGGAAGAGAACAGGTGGATTGACTGAAATACACTGCTGAGGGGAGCAGCAAGCGAGTCAGGAGAGATCTGCTATGCCATGTAGATTGCTCCCTGGCTGGCCAGGGATTGAATTCATGCTGAAGCAGCTGTGAATAGCTTCATAGGTTGTGTCTTAAGCCCTTGCGCCACCAGAGAGGCCCCTTATATAAAAAACTTTTAATGAATTGGTATGCATAAAGAGAATATATCCCCAATTATTGTTTCCTAATAAAACTCCCCAAATAACCCATCTCCTCATGAGCAAAAGCTCAGGCAAACAGGTTCAGCCTGAAGCAAGGCTGCTGAGCCCCAAAGTCTTGCCACAAATCCAAAGCACCTTTGGGTGGAGAAACATAAGAATGGTGTTAAGCAGGTCTGGGACAGAAGGAAAGAGAGAAAATACAAAATTAAAGCACACACAAAAAAAATTAAGATAGTGACTGCCATTGTCTCTGCAGAAGACAGCCTGCCTACACAGCTCTGACCCATGTGTCTCTTGTAAGCATCTCATTGATGTGTCTCTGTGACTCTCTTCTACATGTCTCCTCCATGTCTCTTCTCAATAGCGCCAGGGTGCAAGTAGGATTATAGAAGCAAGAGAGGCCAACCTGCCTGCCTTCTGTGATAGATATTTTGCTCAGTTCTGTGCCTAGTTCCAGTAGCTCCTCCACTCAGGAAGTCTGTTCCATAGCATACTGGAGCTTGTAATCCAAGGTGGCCACATGTAAGGGGAGGGAGGGAAAATGGCACGTCTGGGTTATGGAGGTGCATCTGTAACACTGTTACCTTTTTAGGAGACATAGTTTCCATTCCATGTCATTGTTGCATTAAAAGATTCTTACTCATTGCTGGAATCACTTCATGATTTTTCTACTGTTGTTCTGATTAAAAAATGAGTCACTCACAATATTCCTTTCTGATGCTACAATTTTGTTGCTTCTGCCTGTGATTGTTTTACAATTTTGTTTCTCTTTATAATTTAATGAAAAACTATATCTCACAGCTCAGATTTGGGAAAGAATTTGACTATATGCTCAGATAAACACCATCATTATCATTTGGTTAGAAGTTTCACTGCAAGTAACTCACAGGTGTTTGACAAAACAGTGCATTGTCTTTGGTGGGTCAAGTGTCCGCAGATGTTTAAATGACTGTGGCCAGGCAATTGAAAAGTAAGTAGGGGCCTTCCCTGGTGGTGCAGGCAGTTGAGCACAGCGCTGTGAAGCTGTCCGCAGTCTCTGCAGCGCCGCTTTGATCCCGGCCAGCCGATGAGTGTCCCACATCGCACGGCAGACCTCTCCTGTCTCACCCGCTGCTCCCCCCAGCAGTGTATTTCAGTCAATCTGCCTGTTCTGTTCCCTGATCTGTCTCTGGTGAATCCTCCCACGCTCGCACGCATCTGGCCTATACCCCGATTCTTGTATAAATAAATAAATGAATCTTAAAAAAAAATAGAAAAGTCAAGTATCAGAGTCACTGCCATCTCTATTCAGAAGTCTTGTTCCTTTGTCAAAATCTTCTGTAGAAATCTAGTTGTTGGTATAGCAAACTTGTTTGATCTTTTACATCCACATAGGTATCTTAGTAAATATAGTACCTGAAAGACTATATTACATGCCATAAGAGGCATTCTTATATATATAACAGATGCTCACAGGAGGAGATATTATTTTTAACTAAGGCAGTTTAACAAAACATATGAAAAAAAAAGTGACATCAGAATGAAGACTTTGAAAGGTGACTAGGATCTAAATATGTGAACAGGGAAGTAGAAGATTTTAGGCAACAGAAATGTCATGAGAAAAATGACAGAAATGTCATGAAGAGGAAATTAATAACTTAGTATGGTCAGATATTAAAAGAACCTTCAATATCAATGCCAAAATCACTGCCTTTGTACAAAGCATGATTGGAGCAATTAAATGCCATTATTGGTATCAAAGCTAAGAAATATATGCAGATGAATCTCATTGTCTTTATCAGGGAATATAAAGGATGGTTCATGGGGGACCATTGGAAATTGAAAAAGGAACTGACATAAACAGAAGAATTCAAGCTTAACGATGTTTATTTTATTGTCAAAATAAATACTCAGACATACAATTCTTTAATGTCCAACACTATGTATGTTGATGAGAGACAAAGGACAATGGAGAGTAGGAGCAAGATGATTGACTTGAGATTCTAGAACCGTATTTCTGTTAGATTTAGTTGCTTCCTAGGTATCTAGAGTTTAGCAACAGTATGAGATGAAAAATACAAAATTTATATTTTCCCATCCATATTTATCCTGAATTACTCAAAGATTTAATAGCCAAGTTGACATTCCACTTGAATATTCAATACTTAACATAACCTAAATAAAAGTGATTTCCTTCTCAAAATATTTCTTCTCTAGGTATTTTTTATTTCATCACTTTTAAAATATTTGCTTAGATCCCAAAGCTTAAAGTTACCTCTTGTCCTCACTGGAGATTGTCTACAGTTTCCTCCAAATCTATCATGAATACAGATGCTTTTCCCCCTATGTTTTTTGCACAACCAAAAAGTAAGCTGCTTTAGTTTTATTATAAAGAACACTATCATAAATGCAGTGTAATTGCTGTAAAATAATGTGGTACATTTGTACACAAATCCTAACCCTTCGGCAGTGGCAGGTTGAGGGTCAGGCTTAATTTCATGCAGGCCCTCCCTGGGTTAAAGAAGTGATGTTTGTAAAACCACTGGCCCCAGTGGCATAATCTATACTGAAAGTTTTCTCTACTTGCCACATAGCTGGGAGCCTGCTAGTAACTCTTCCACTTTAAAAGGACAAATAAAAAGACCAATTTTAAAAGTGAAGAGAATTGAGTCCATTTTATGAGGATAAAATCATTTGGGGCAGAAATCCATTAACACTTATTTAAAGTAGACACAGATACAACACCACAGCTTAGATTTATAAACTTAATTTAGAAGATACTCTGTTTACCTGGAGATGTAAGACACTTGGACCAAAATAGTTTTGAAAGCCTGTGTTCCAGATTAAAATGGGCAGGCCAATTTCCTGTCATCGAATAACTGAGGATTAAAAGCCTGAAGAATGAAAAAGAGGTTTTGCGTTTTCATTTTTCCCAATAAACAATAATAGGCAGTGCAAGATAGTCAAACACTGAAGTTATTTGTACAGTCCTACTTTTTATTTTATTTATTTTTAAAGATTTTATTTATTTATGCATAGAAGAACTGGGGTACAGGCCAGAGGTATGGGGGGTGGGGGCTGAGAGAATTCACCAGAGACAGAATGGGAACAGAACAGGCAGACTGCCTAAAATACACTGCTGAGATACCAGTGATCGAGACAGGAGAGGTCTGCTGCACCATGTGGCCACCTCCCTGGCCAGCCAGTGCTGCAGTGGCTGGCGATGGCTTGATAGCGCTGTCTTTAACCCCTGCACCACCAGGGAGCCCAGTACCTACTTCTTTAAATGTCTGTCCACACATGCTAGAGTAATTTGCCAAGGCTTGAGGTGATTGTGGCTTCGCTGCTCTGATGTGGGTGGCAGCTCATTCTATATTGGAATCCCCTGTTACATCATTACTAGGCCTGAGAATTGCCATGATGGGAATTTGTATCTAGACCTCTGTAACAAACAGGTCTCTGGTGATTTCTAAAGCAGCAATGAAGGAACCCAACTAAATCTTCATATTGGTGCCAACAGAAAATCTGTACTTAATTTCTGCCATTTTGGTCAATAAGTGTATTCATATTGAAGTTGAAAGTCCACTTCATGCGCAAACATGGTATCTCTGTCAGGATACAGAGTTTTCAACTCTAGTATTTCTGTAAGCAGTGGAGAAGATTTAATGCAACATCCAGGCCAGAAAGTTGGCAATATCAAATGTGAATTGGTGTCCTGTGCGGGTGCAAACACCTGCTCAGTTACCTTCTTGGTGCTCTGCAAAATGTCCAGAGCCCTTTCATATTTGACTGGAATGAATTACAAGTGCTTTTATCTGCTTTCACTTAAAATAGCTTTCTCTTCTGTGACATGTTCTAGGCAGGGATCTATGACTTCAGGAGTCGGGACAGAAATGGAACTTTTTATACTAGCACTGCAAGGTGGGATGATCTTGGATAAAGAGTTACAGATAAGGCAAAATTACGTATTTTCAGTAAATCATTCAATGACTCTGCTCAAGGCATTCCTGACATCTTGAATCATGACATCAATTTTGTCAAAGATCAGTTGTTAAAAGCCCTTCTTAAATATTGTCCTGCTAGCAAAGCTTAGGATCAGCCCCCAAAGGATATCTATTCCTCAGTTACCTCAAGTATTCACTTTCAAGTCCATGGGGCCCATTTCTTTATCTTTGGATATCTGTTTGGCTAGATGGTCAATGTCTTTAGTATCCCTGGAGGGCCATAGAGAATCAAGTGCAACTGTTGGTCTTCAGTGATAAATTTTTGAATGGTACTCAAAACACCCTGATGCAAAGTGAGATCATTCAATGTGTATGGTTGGTATTTTTTAACCCACACCACTGCAACTACTGCACAGACACAAACATCTCCATGGCAGAGAGACTGAGGTATCCAGGTATGCTGTGCTGCAGGTGCCCACCAGGGTATGCACAGTGCCCAGCTACACTCAGATGCTGGGCCCCTCACACTTCAAGTTCCTCCCCTCACCACATTTAATTTATCATCAGTTTCTCCTTTAGCATCTAGCTAAAATAGCCTTAATTTACCCCTCTCTCTCTTTTAACACAAAACTCATCAGAGTATAAAATTGATTTTTTATTTAATATAAAGTTATCTTATCACTTACCTCTTCATGACTCTCCAGTAATTCCCAATTAAACTTTGAAAAATATCTGAACTTTAAAGTTCTTCATGACTAACTTCTGACTGTGCTTCTCTCATGTCATACTTTCCACCTCCTTAACTTTCCTTAGTGGATTAGATGAACAGGCTAAGTACAACTCACCACATCAGGGTCTTTGCATTTGCCATCATCTTCCTCCAGATCCAAGTCTTCACATGTTTTATTCAGAATATTATTCAGAAATACTGGTATTTCCCTGCCTCAGAGAGATGCATTTGATCCCCTGAGGTAATTGTTCTATACCCCAGTGACTATCCTGTTATTCTACCTTGTTTACTTATCAGTCTGAAATTACATGAGTCCATTATTTTCCATTCTTCTGTTAAAATGTAAACTCTGTAATAGTCACTACTTATACACTACCTGAAACATAGCTATCCCATCAATACTTGGAGATATGTGATTTAAGTGCTCAAAAATATTTACTTAAATAATAAATAAATGAGGAATGTATAAGTCAAATCATCAATAGTATAAAAGTGTAAATGAAACCTGATATTGTTCTCAAAGACTATTATTTCTCAATTTTGGAAAAAAAAAAAACAACAGAACCTAAAACTTTGGGAAGTATAAATATAAAACTTCTCTGATATTTAAAAATATGTGTTGAAGTCACAGTGTCATTTATCTACTTCAGAAAGACTATTTTTCCAAAAAGGTTGTAAATGTTAAGTGATGATTAACTGTTGTAGGATGTGGATTCAAGAAACAACACAGGGCACTACTTTGTCCTCAGATGGTATATATGGCTGTAAAGGAGGAAAGGCTTCTCATCAGCAAAAAGTCTATTTCCTTGGTCTTTATATGCCAACAATTACTAACATTATTTTTCATTCACAATAAACAATTTGTCAAGATTCTATTGTATATAAATCCACAGACTTGAAACTATGATCTACATCACTGAGGTGACACAGTGGAGGTAGAATAAGGACACTATTTTTCTACATTTTTCTCAAAAGTATCTTTGGTGTTACTGCCTACTAAGACATCTAGAAGAAAAGAAGATGAAGTTATGTGTTTAAGTCACTAATTTGCTCCATTTTCCAGAATATAAAAAATAGAAAAAAGCTAGCATTTATTGAGAGTTTGCTCTGTCCTAGCATCGTCACCTCATTTAGTCTTTTGAAGATCCCTGTGTTACTATTATTTTCTTCATTTTACACTCAAGAAAATCTCAAGCATGGGTTTTAATGCTGTGTAGTTAATTGTACAACTTATATATGGTTAGATCACTTATATATATCTATGTATATATTTTGCTTTTTTAGAGAGCAACTTGTAATGGAACCTTCACGTCTTGAATTACCAGCTGACACATTGCAACGCATAGCGTCTGAGCTTAGATGCCACATGACAGATGAGCGGGTCGCCCTGCGCCTTGATGAAGAAGATAAGCTGAGACACTTCAGGGAGCATTTTCATATTCCCAAAGTGCAGGATCTACCTTCAAGTAAGAATACTGGACAGGGTCTTTTTTTTTTTTTAAATTTATTTATGCATACAAGAACTGGGTTGTAGGCCAGAGGTACAGCGTGGTGAGAGGATTCACCAGAGATGGAGTGGGGAACAGAAGTGGCAGATCTACTGAAATACACTGCTGAGGGGAACAGCAGATGAGTCAGGAGAGGTCTGCTGCGCCATGTGGGTTAGCTCCCTGACCGGGGATCGAACTCAGGACACAGTGGTGATAGCGCTGAGACTTAACCCATAGGCCACCAGGAAGGCCCAGGGGCTTATTTTTCTTAATCAATTTATTAATTTATTTTTGCTGCTGCATATGTTTATCATAAGTCTTTGAAAACCATTGTGCCATTACATAATAGAAACATTGCAATTGTCTCTGACAAACAGCAGATTCCTGGTGCTACTAAATCAAACTGTCAGCTTACCTTAATCCCAGCTTCTTTATATTTCTTCTCCACTTCTGAATAAAATACTTACAGGGTGCTTATACTGTCATCTACTTCTCTGAACAATAGAGTAACTGATTGAAAATTATAGGCAGATGCATTTATTTGTTTTCTAAGCACTTAGAGCTCAAAACAATTCCTTTTCAATACAGTATTAGAATATCTCTTATTTTATGGCACCTAGTTTGTGAGTGCATATTTGTCTTAGAAGGAATGTTATTTTGAGACTTGGATATCTTAGGAGGGATGTTATGTGAAATAGCCATCTTTGCGTGATGTGGCATGTATGAGACTTAAAATAAAGAAGAAAACAATGTATTGCCTTAGAAATACATATTGTATTAAACTACATTAAGCCGACCCTATTGTTGGTTTGAGGATGATTTGTTTGAAAAAAAAATAGATTCACAGGAATAGAAATATGAAACAATTATTTATATTTGAATTCATTCCATTTTACATCAACAAAAAAAGGTTGCTAGGTTGAATGGAATTAATCCACCAAATAAGTTTTACATACTCTACAGTAGAATCTAATTTACTTCAGAATAAGTGAGGCACATACAATTTGGGTACTCATAGTATAAGAGTATTAGCATGTATGATTTTAGGATGAGATTGGGTCAGCTAACTGTCTCATTTGGCTTATCGTGTACTGCAAGATTTCATTGCATAAAATTATGGAAAGGTAAAATAAGAGATAGTCTTTCATCTAATTTAAAGATGCTTAATATCAGTTTAGGGAGACATTGATACAAAATAGTGTTTTATGAGACCAAATGAAATGAGACTGTAAGTAAACTAATATGGGATCACAGAGGAAGAAATATGTCTTTCTAGGGGCTAGAATGAAAGGGTACTTTGATTTGAATAGCAAGGCATAAAAAATACATTGATGTGTGAGAAATGAAGGAAATTAAATCTTCCAATATTCTTTCAGTGATGGGAAGGAAGTGGCCAGATGACTGGCGGCACACAATGTGGAAGTCCTCAGAAATACCCACTGCCCAGCCCAGATATGTCAGTGCTAGATATCTTGAGCCTGTCCCAATGTACTCTCCGGCGCATGGCAGGTTTAATGAGCCCTGAGTTCAGGGATGACATCAGGATCCTGGACAGCACAAAGCTTTAGGTCACCTTCTCAGCATGTAACATTTTCAAATTGGGAAGCAGGTCTCTAGAACTTTCTGACATTGAAATTTGTAATTTTCTCAAAAATCTTTTATTCCGGGCCTCCCCGGTGGCGAAGCAGTTGAGCGCTGGGTTGTGAAGCTGCCCACAGCCGCTGCAGTGCAGGTTCGAACCCCGGCCACCAGCAAGGGTTCCACATGGCTCGCAGAACTCTCCTGACACACCCACTGCTCCCCTCAGCGGTGTATTTCATCAGTCTGCCTGTTCTGTTCCCCGCTCTGGCTCTGGTGAATTCTCTCGCCCTCCCGCGAGACTGTACCCAGTGCTTGTATAAATAAAAATAAATAAATAATCTTTTAAAAAAATCTTTTATTCCTTTTCATGAGTGTATGAAAAACAGATATAAGAAAGTAAGCAAACAAAAGTACTAACCAACACTTTCCAAGGAGGTTGAGTATTAGATGATGATTAGATGATGAGTATTAGTTGATGATTAGATGATGATGGTATCAGAGAAAGAAGGGCAGAAGCACTAGAAGTGGCTAGTTGTCCACTGTGGCTGCAGTTGGGACTGAGATGTCTTGAGAAATGCTACTAACGGTTCACATAGCAACACCCACTTTAGCAATGACTGCTTTCTGGGCACTGCATTTCTGGGCACTGTAGGTAATGCATTACAAAATTATATGGGTTTTTGTTTGTTTGTTTGTTTGCGTGCGTGTGTCTTTCTTTTCTTAAAAGACCTTCTTCTATATAATTCTGTTAGGGATTTACAGTAAAGCTCATCCCTGAATTTCCAGGAACATAAGACTATCGTAAGTAAAGGGTATACAGAAAGTTAAAATGCTATTTTGAATTTTATCTCTGTGCTACTGTATTTAAAGACTCATTAACATAACTTCCACCCTTAAATTGAATCACTTTCATTCAATAAATAATTATTAGTTCCCTTTTCACATTCCTTCACATATTTTCAAAATTGCTTTCTAATTCATCTCTCCATGCCCAGCTCAGTGGATTTTTGTGTTACAAACAACTAACAGAACTCAATATTGGTTTGGGAGAGACTGTGGTCGAGATTTCTGTGAATTTCTGGCTCTAACACTCTGGCTGGTGATTTTGAGAAGGAAGTAACCTCTAGAGTCACATTTCCTTCCTGTGGGAAAGAATACAGCTCTATTAGGATCTTTCTAAGCATGAAAATGAGTTTATGTTAAATGAGCCTAGAATAGGGTCAAATGTTAGTTTATTTTCCCTTTTATTATGGGTTTTTTCCTTTAATTGAGATTTTGATAACAGATCAGTACAGGGTTTTTCTAAAACTTTGATCTTTTATTCTAGTATGAGGAGTCAGAAAACAAACAGACTTACAGACATGTGCTATATGGTCTTACAGGTAGGAGTACCCTAAGTGTAGTGAAGGGAGAGTTGGGGCGCAGGATAGTAAGGGTGTGTTCTTACCAAGGTATTATAGGAAGGAAGCAGTGATAAGAGGCCGTTTGAGCAGGGATGAGAATGAAATCATGAGATCAGTTTTGTGGCATTGCATAGCGCACCAGACTCAGGTAAAAATGTTACAGGGCAACCCCAATGTGAAATGGGTTGGCCTGACTGTGGATCCTCACTCACACACTTAAAAGGGATTTATAATGAGACTCAACTGGAGGCATACACAAAAAGGTTAATCAAGGGTTTGTTTATAAAAAAGGGGAAATGAAGAAACAAATAACTCAGGGAGAGAGAGACAAATTGTGAATTGTGAATTCATTTGTGAATGCATACTACCAGTTCCACTGAGTTGGAACCTCAATAGCATGCTTAAAGGCAGTGAAAACCAAGGACCCGCAGGGCCCACAATTCTGGTTATATACCAAACTGGTTGCTTAACTCCATCCTCAGGTTCCAACAACCTTCCCTTCAGCAATGATGACATTATGGGCTTTGTGTCTTGGGATAGGGGTGGATCCATAAAACCTGTTTGTGGAGTTTGTTCAGGACAACCTTCCCCCCCCCCCCCCCGCCCCGAACACAAACGGTGTTGAAATTTCCTTCTTTTTTTTTTTTTTTGGCATGATAAGAACTTATGAAGAAACCAGTACTTCCTCTTTTATTAAAACCTTCCAAGAATATCTAAAAACGACACAGCATCTCAAATTATTTTAAGAGACTGGCATAACACCAAGAACTAACGTTCTTTAACAACTCTGAATAATGCAAAAGAGAACATAAACAAGTTTTCCAAAAATGAAAGGATCACAACTCTCAATATAGACTTAAAAAAAAAATCCTAAGGAAATGTTATAGGCAGTGGCTGTGGTTTTCTGATAGTTTACCATTAAATATGATATTTGCTTTGTGTCTCTAATAGAAAATTTTATCCAAATAAGTAAGTTTCCTTCTATCCCTAGTTGATCTGAGATGTCATTAGAGAAAAGAGTCCAAAATATTTTCATTTGCTTGGTCTTACTCTTTTGCTCAATATGGTTTAGCATAAGCCAACACACACACACACACACACACACACACAAAAGAAGGAAAGGGGTTAGAAAAGAAGGAAGAAAGAAAGGAGGGAAAAAGGAGTGAAAGATATAAATATAGCAAGAGAACTTTTCAACTTTCATGAGATTATAAGTATTCCTGTTTGAAAGATCCTAGTGCCTGAATCTCTGAGCATTTTGGATAGTCCCATAAGATATATTGCTTTTGCATAGACACTAGTCTAAAACTTAGAGTGCCAAACTATCATTCAGAAATCAGTGCAGCTAATTTACATTCCTTATAGAAATAGAAGTGGTTGCCTCACTGACTCTAGCTATATGAAGCTTGTTTATTTGATAATTAAAAAATATTCCTCCTTGTTTTAGCGAACACAATTAATTCATCTGAATAAATTTAGAGATCTTGTTGACTTTATTAAAGGATTTATGACTCTGGCAACATCCCATTTAGCAAATAGAAACTTCTGTAAGGGCTTGCACAAAATGGAAAGTTTTGTAATTACAAAGGAGGATGGGGCAAAGTTATTAGCAATATAAAAGAAGGAAGAAAGATTTTTCCAGGAAGGTTGGAGATCTCATCATGAAAATCGCCTTACTACTGCTAATCAGACAACACCAGATTTCCTGGTTTAAAATTCTACATTAAGGAGTAGCTGAAAGTAAATTAGGTGGTGTTAAGTCTTGGTGAGGCCTAACATGAAGAATTCAATTTTAGGCTTTAGACCAATGTTGGATATTTATTTATAAATACCTTGCTATTTGTTCTCATTATATCTTACATTTTTTTTCTTTATAAAATTTACCACTTCTATTTATTTTATAAATAACCTAATTTTTTTTTTAATAGAGGCATGTTTTTATTTATTTATTTGTTCGTTCGTTTTTGTTTATACATGCACTGGGTGCAGTCAGAAGCGCGGGAGGGTGAGAGAATTCACCAGAGCCAGAGCGGGGAGCAGAGCAGGCAGAAGGACCGAAGTACACTGCTGAGGGGAGCAGCGGGCGGCAGGAGAGGTCTGCATGCCATGTGGGACCCTCCTCTGGTGGCCGGGAAGCAGCCGGGGATTGAACCGGCACCGCAGAGGTCGCCGGCAGCTTTGCAACCCAGCGCTCAACCGCTGTGCCACGGGGAGGCCCTATTAACCTAAAATTTTTATAACTTAGTGATAATAACATGTAGGGGAGGAAATTAAATTTTCCTCTGCCCTCTGAGTTCCTGACTGAGAGAGATTAACATAGAAAAACACACAAAAGTTTAATATGTTTACCTCCTGTACTCATGGTAGAGATCCAGGAAAATTAAGAAACTCTCCAAAATGGCCTGGCTAACCTTCTTAAATACTGTATTTATTTATTTACTTATTTATTTATTTTTAAAGATAAAAGCAAGGATGGTTGGGGGAAATAGAAGATCAGTTATAAGATGTTAGAGGAAAGATTTATAAATCAATTGGAGATTTTCCTTTATACATTTAAATATCTTATCCAAAATGGTAACATCTATATAGTTTTCAGAGCTTTTTTTCTGTCTGTTGTTTAAGAATACTAGTCTAAAATAATCTTTATGAGAAAGAGATGTATTTTGGGGTAGCAAAGTTTTTCCCCTACAATTTCCCTCAGCTATCTAAGGAATATTAAGTGAATTTGTCTAGTTAATGTAGTCAAAAGAAATGTTTTGTGATTCCAGGTCCATGACTCTTGACTCAAAGTTACGACTTTTTAGAAATTAATTTATTTAGATATAATTGACATACTAAAAAGCCCACCAATTTGTAGAGTACAATTCAATGACCTTCAGTTAGTATAGTTATTTGTATAACCATCACTGCAATCCAATTTTATAAATTTTCTATACTTCCTTTTCCTACTCCCATCCCCAAGAGACGAGTACTCTATTGAACTTGGTTTCATTTGCTGTTTAGAAGGCCATTACCTCAACAAATGTGCTTATTAGTAAATTGTATTTGCAGACTATTTTTAGTGTCCTTATCACTATTCCTTTCACATTCAGATACTCACCTGTTCAGAACTTAGAGATCTCATCATCTATCCAAGAGAGATGACTAAATTGACAAACAATTTTAGTAAGTTAAATTTAATGCTATGTTATGAAGATCTACTATTATTCTGCCCTCTACCTTTCTCTCTCCTCTCCTCACTACCCTTAATGATTTGTTGGGATGACAGGGAGGGAAACATTTCTAGATGTTACTGAAAGAGAAAGATATTGGAAACTGAGTATTGAGAGTGTCTTTCTAAAAATCAGTGTTGTGAAAGGAATAAAATAGTATTAATAAGGAACAAAGGGAATGAATGATTTTTTTTTTTTAAGGAAGATAGAAGCTTTATTATGCTTGTACATTGAAAAAAAAATATGAGGGTAGGGAGGAAGAGAGGGAAGTAAGAGAACAGGAGAGTAGGAGAGCAAGTTTTGGGCCTCCCTGGTGGCGCAGGAGTTAAAGTCTCAGCAGTTCAAATCCCCCTGGTTAAAGTCCCAATGCTGCTTGAGTTACATCTCTGGCCAGGGAGTTAACCCACAGGGCTGAAACCTTTCCTGTCTTGGCTGGCTGCTGCTCCCCTCAGCAGTGTATTTATTTCAGTAGATCCACCTGTTCTGCTCCCTACTCTGTCTCTGGTGAATTATCTCATCCTCCCTCCCCCTGACCTTTGACCTGCACCCTAGTTCTTGTATGCATAAACAAAAATCAATAGATCTTAAAAAAATAAAGTCAGCACGTTTCTCTACTGTCTGCATTACCTTTTCACTGAGATTTTTTAAATGTGTAAGTTTAATTTTTAAACATATTTAAGGGAGTTTTCGTGTATAGTTTCTTGAAACACTTTTTGCACCCTACTCTTTTCTTCTTCCCTTCTAGTACTCCAAAGATACAAGTGTTGTATCTTTGGTATTGACCTACATGTTCATGAGACATTGTTCATTTTTTATCCTCTCTTATTCTCTAATGAACACATGGTAAATTTCTATTGATCTGTCTGCAAGTTCATTGACTGTTATCACCATTCTGCTCTTGAGTCCATGCTGGAGTTTCTAAATATATCATTTATTGTATTTCCCAGTTCAAAATTTCAATTTTTTAAAATAATAGTTTACTTACCTGCAGAAATTTTTCTATTTATTTATCTCGAAGAGTCTTCCCTTACATCCTGGGTCATGGTTGTAATAGCTATCTTAAACTTTTTGTCTGATAACACTAACATCTGTGTTACCTTGGTGTTGATGTCTATTTTCTTTTTCAAAAAGAGCTGCTGATATTGTGCTGGGTTTTTTATGCTGAATAGTTATAGATTGTATCCTAGATATTTTTAATATTATGAGACTTGAATCTTTTTAAATCCTATGTTATATTGAAAATGTTAATATTGTTTCTTTTCTTTGATTTCTTTAAACAAGCAGTTTACCCAGTTGAGGTCATTTTGCAAGTTCCTACCCACGTTCTGTGGATGGTGATTCCAGTAATAATACAATCTTTTAAGTTGTTTTTCTTATTATTCAGAGCTGTACTGTGTGTATGTCACTGAGTTGCCAGTTTGGACACTAGTTCACTTCTCAAAGTTTTGTTGGACACTTTGATTATAAACATTCAGGCACAATGCAGGGGTAAGCTCAGAAGTTCATGCACAAATTTATACAATCATTTTAAGTTTCTTCTTTACCTAATATGAATTAGGACTAACATTTTTCTGCTTCAAGAAAACCACCTTCATTTTCCTCTGAATAGAAAGTGGAAACTTCGTTTTACCCATATTGCTAAACCCTTTCTGTGAGTTGTATCTGGAGGCAAGAGTGCAGATAGAGAGCAAAGCAATGAGAGTTGTCCCATCCTTCCTCTAGTCAGGGGTAAGAGTTTGAAACATTTCATCTAAATCTTCATTCTAAAAATGAGATAGAGCCAAATCCAAGAGAGGAAGGCACTTCTAAGGAAAAGAAGCAAAGTCACTAAACAAATGAACAAAATAAACTTTGAGACGATAAGACCAAATTAGTGGGTAAGAGATGTGGGTAAATTACAAAAAAAAAGCATTAATTCTACAGTGAAGAATAGAATTGGAATTTTAGTGGTAAACCTAATGTAGTATATGTAGACATTAATTTATTACCATGCACACTTAAACATTATGTGACATTATAATGTAATATGACTATTGAAAAAAAGAAAAAAAATTGTAATTTGGAAAAAGAAAAGTTACAGACTTGAAGCATTACAATGTAATCATTATTTTGAGATCCATACAAATAACATGTGTTAATTGTGCAGAAATTTATTTTGAAAAAGGAGAGATGACAGTCAACTCCATGTCCTTTTTAAAAAGACCATTGAACTGGGAGAGAAAACCAAGATGACCGTAGAGAGACTACAAAAGATGATTCTCACATTGGCAACTCCTATTGTAAAGAAAGGAAAGATGAATACATTTTGGTAGAACACAAGTTTCACAATATGCAAAAAATAGTCAACACAGGAAATGTCCTGAAGAAAAGAGTGACTGGCATATGCACTGATTTGACTTTAGAAGATAGAATATATTAAATGAGTGTTTTCCAAAAGGGGACTGTACTCTCCCCAGGCCATGTACATAAAACATGAAAGAAGCCATCCAGAAGAACCCACAAAATCTGGTTGTGCAACAGTTGAGCCTCTGACACCATAAGACTAGGAAGTAAATCTTCTCCTAGTACCCTTTCTTTTTCAAAGATGTATTTCAGAAAATCTAGGCTTGGCTCCAACTATAAAGACAACAACAGATGATTATCAGTAATGTGGATGTGGCAATCAGTAACAACTGACATGGCAATTTTGAAAATGAGAAGTAATGAGTCTTGATTGATCCTGATGTCCAACAAATAATGGGCTTCCTAACTATAAATAATCAGGGTCTTCCTGTGAAAATTGCAAAGAATAATAAGCACTCAGGAAACATCAGGAATCCTGTCACCGACGAAGATCCAGAAGTTGATCACAATTTAGAATATTATGTTCAACTTATTTCCTTTCCCCCTCATATATGGAATATAGAAAGGTCTTCAACGAACAGGAAAGAGTGAAAGGGAGAGAAAGGGAAAATTGTGATGCAAATAATTATGCACATCTATGTACATGGTATTTTCTTTATACAGCAATTGTGCAAGAACACTCTGAAAACCCTCAAGGGCTCTTTACTGCTGTTACTTGAGTTATATATTTCATGTCCATGTCACCACCCTCAAAGCTATCATAGCTATTGTTTCTCAGTCAGTTATTGGCTGGGAAAAAAAGGGGGAACAGAGGTTATATAGTAGGTATGTATGGAGAGGGAGGTCATTCATCCCAACTTCAGGTCTTAACTGTCCTTACATTGCTAGCTTTTTTCTCTCTTCGCCAAGAAAAACAAACCATCCTCACCATGCTATGAGAAAGAAAAGAAAATGACTCTTCTATTACCTCTAAGCATTACCTATTAGTGTGAGAACTGCTAGAGATATAAAAGAGAAACATGTTTGAGGGGTAGTGATATGAAAAAAAACATATCATTTATAGTTTATTCTATGGAAACTTCCTGTAATATAAAATATTTCCAGTTATCAGAGTTAGGAGGAAGGAGATATCACTAAGGGAATGAGAATCTTTTTTTTTTTTTTTTTAAGATTTGCTTATTTATTTTATACAAGAACCCGGGTACAGTCCAGATGCGCGGAAGGGTGAGAAGATTCACCAGAAACAGAGCGGGGAACAGAACAGGCAGACTGATGAAATCCACTGCTAAGGGGAGCAGCAGGGGTGGCAGACCTCTCCTGTCGCGCCATGTGGGACCCTCGCCGGACGGCCGGGATCGAACCGGCGCTGCAGAGACTGAGGACAGCTTCACAGCATGCCGCTCAACCACCTGCGCCACCAGGGGAGGCCCGGGAATAAGAATCTTTTATAGTACAGTTAAAAAGTCATTCTTATTTATAGTCTCCAGATGATCTATTTGAATAATAAGAATAACATGCAGTCTCACTCTAGAGGTATAAAGATATCTGTCTATCTATCTATCTATCTAATTGGATACCAACTAGATATGATGGGAAATCTTGGTGACTTCCTTTGGGATTTCCCGTCACACTTTCTCAAGTTCCACAAACTTTTGGATGCCTGCTGGTACCTTCTGGAGAAGACTGTGAAGCCATAATGAACTCTCTAGCTCCCTCTGCCCCAGTATTCTTCGTGGGTAGGTGGCTTCCCAGCAGCAGCCTCTACTTCCCAACAATATTTCATCTGGTCCTAAAACACACCCAGGGAAAATCCCTTCTACCATGCTTAGTGTCTTCAGTGGAGTCACTTGCAGAGAATGTACTCTTCGCTTCTCAAGTCTTTTTTTTTTTTTTTTTTTTTTTTTTTATAAATTTTATTGTTATATTCCCCATACAATTGCAGCCCCCCATTCTGACCCCAATCCCTCCCCTCCCGCCCCCGCCCCCCTAAAAGTGTCTCTGGTTCATAGTTTTTTGTTGATTTTGATTTTCACTTTCTTATAGTTATTCATTTTCCTGGTCCCTTATTTAAGTTTTCTAGATTCCTGCTATGAGTGAGACCATCCGGTATTTTTCTTTTTCTTTTTGGCTTATTTCGCTGAGCATGATCCCTTCCAGCGCCATCCATGTTGCAGCAAATTGCATGTGTTTATCTTTTTTGAATGCTGAGTAATATTCCATGGTATATATGTACCACATCTTCTTGATCCAGTCATCTATTTTTGGGCATTTGGGTTGTTTCCAAAGCTTAGCTATTGTAAACAGTGCTGCTATAAACATAGGGGTGCAGGTGTTCTTTGGAATTGATGTTTCTGTGTCCTTTGGGTAAATACCTAGGAGTGGAATTGCTGGGTCATATGGAAGCTCTATGTTTAGTAGGTCCAGAAATCTCCACACAGCTTTCCACAGTGGTTGGACCAGTTTGCACTCCCACCAACAGTGCAGAAGAGTTCCTTTTTCTCCACACCCTCGCCAACATTTGTTGTTGCTAGTTTTTTTAATATGTGCCATTCTCACTGGTGTAAGATGGTATCTCATGGTAGTTTTGATTTGCATTTCCCTGATGACAAGTGATGTTGAACATTTTTTCATATGCCTGTTGGCCATTTGCATTTCCTCTTCAGAGAAGTTTCTTTTAAGCTCTTCTGCCCATTTTTTGACTGGATTATTTTCTTTGTTGTTGTTGAGTCTCATCAGCTCTTTGCAGATTTTTGTGATCAGTCCTTTATCATTAGTGTTGGGTGCAAAAATGTTCTCCCAGTTGGTGGGGTTTCTCTTTGTTTTTGTTATTGTCTCTTTTGCTGTGCAAAAGCTCTTTAATTTGATATAGTCCCAGCTGTTTATCTTTGCCTTCACTATCACTGCTTTGGGTGATGTGTCTGTAAAGATGTCTTTGATGTGCAAATCACGTAGTGTTTCGCCTATATTTCCTTCTATATATTTTATGGTTTCAGGTCTTATGTCTAGTTCTTTAATCCATTTTGAGTTGATTTTTGTGTATGGTGTGAGGTGGTGGTCAAGCTTCATTCTTTTGCATGTAGCGACCCAGTTTTCCCAGCACCATTTATTGAACAAACTTTCTTTGCACCAATGCATAGTCTTTGCTCCTTTGTCAAAGATTAGTTGACCATAAATCTGTGGGTTTATTTCTGGATTTTCTATTCGATTCCATTGGTCTGTATGTCTGTTCTTGTTCCAATACCATGCAGTTTTGATGATTATGGCTTTGTAGTATAGTTTGAAGTCTGGGAGTCTGATGCCTCCATTCCCTTCTTTTTTTTTCAGGAGAGCTTTGGCTATTCGGGGTTTTTTGTGATTCCATATGAATTTCATCAATAATTGTTCTATTTCTTTGAAGAATGACATTGAAATTTTGATTGGAATAGCATTGAATCTGTATATTGCTTTTGGAAGGATGGCCATTTTAATAATGTTTATTCTTCCAATCCATGAGCAGGGGATGTCTCTCCATTTCTTTGTGTCTTCTTCTATTTCTTTAAACAGTGTTTTATAGTTTTCTTTGTATAGGTCCTTTACCTCTTTTGTTAGATTTATTCCCAAATATTTGATTTTTTTTGTTTCAATGACAAAAGGGATGGTCTTTTTGATTTCTTCTTCTTCAGATTTATTGTTTGTGTATAGGAAGGCTACTGACTTTTGCGTGTTGATTTTGTATCCTGCCACTTTACTGAACTGATTGATGAGTTGAATTAGCTTTTCTGTGGAGTTTTTGGGGTTCTCTATGTATAATATCATATCGTCTGCAAATAGTGATAGTTTGACTTCTTCTTTTCCTATTTGGATTCCTTGGATGTCTTTCTCTTGTCTTATTGCCCTGGCTAGGACTTCCAGTATTATATTGAAAAGCAATGGTGAGAGTGGACATCCTTGTCTTGTTCCAGATCTTAATGGAATTGCTTTCAGCTTTTCACCATTGAGAATGATACTGGCTGTTGGCTTGTCATAGATGGCCTTTATGATGTTGAGGTATGTTCCTTGTATCCCAAGAATTTCAAGGGCTTTTATCATGAATGGGTGTTGCACTTTGTCGAAAGCTTTCTCAGCATCTATTGATATTATCATATGGTTTTTATATTTCTTTTTGTTGATGTGTTGGATAACGTTGATTGATTTTCGGATGTTAAACCATCCTTGTGCCCCTGGAATGAATCCAACTTGGTCGTGGTGAATTATCTTATGGATACATTGTTGGATTCTGATAGCTAAAATTTTATTGAGGATTTTTGCATCAGTGTTCATTAGGGAGATTGGCCTGTAGTTTTCCTTTTTTGTGTTGTCCTTGTTCGGTTTTGGTATTAGTGTAATGTTGGCTTCATAGAACGTGTTTGGTATTGTCCCTTCCTTCTCAATTTTTTGGAAGAGTTTGTGAAGGATAGGCACTAATTCGTCTCTGAATGTTTGGTAGAATTCATTTGTAAATCCATCAGGTCCTGGGCTTTTGTTTTTGGGGAGGTTTTTGATTACCATTTCAATTTCGCTAATTGTAATTGGTCTGTTTAGGTGTTCTATTTCTTCTTTATCTAGCTTTGGGTGATTGTAGAGTTGTAGGAATTTGTCCATCTCCTCTAGATTGTTAAACTTGTTTCCATATAACTGTTCATAGTAGTTACTGATTATTCTTTTGATTTCTGCTGTGTCCGTTGTGATTTCTCCTCTTTCATTGATGATCCTGTTTATTTGTGCTTTCTCCCTTTTTTCCTTTGTGAGCCTGGCTAGGGGTTTGTCTATTTTATTGATTTTTTCAAAGAACCAGCTCTTGGTTTCATTGATCTTTTGGATTGTTTTTTTAGTTTCAATTTCATTTATTTCTGCTTTGGTTTTTATTATTTCTTTTCTTCTACTGGTTTTGGGGTTTTTTTGTTGTTCTTTTTCTAGATCTTTGAGCTTCGAGATTAGGTTGTTTCTTTGCGTTCTTTCTTGTTTCTTGATGTGAGCTTCTATTGCTATATATTTTCCTCTTATTACTGCTTTTGCTGCATCCCATACATTTAGGATATTGGTGTCCTCCTTGTCGTTCAATTCAAAAAATTTTTTAATTTCTTCTTTGATCTCCTCATTAGTCCAATGGTCTTCCAGTAGTGTGGTTTTTAATCTCCATGAGGTAGGAAAGTTCCTTGCCTTCTTTTTATGGTTTATTTCTAGTTTGATGCCTTCATGGTCAGAAAAGATGGTTGATATGATTTCAATCTTGGTGTATCTGTTGATGTTTGTCTTGTGCCCCAGTATGTGATCGATCCTGGAGAATGATCCGTGTGCGCTTGAGAAAAATGTGTACTCCGTTTTTTTGGGGTTTAGTGTTCTATAGATGTCTGTTAAGCCCAATTGCTCTAGGTCTTTATTTAGAGCTTTGGTTTCTTTACTTATTTTTTGTCTTGTTGATCTATCCATTGTTGATAGTGGTGTGTTGAAGTCTCCCACTACGTATGTGTTTTCTCTGATGTCTGTTTTCAGAGAGGACAACAGTTGTCTGATATATTTTGGTGCTCCTTCGTTTGGTGAGTATATGTTAATGAGTGTTATTTCTTCTTGAAGTATTGTCCCCTTGATCATAATGTAGTGACCATTGGGGTCTCTTTTTATCTTTTTGAGTTTGAAATCTGTTTTATCTGATATAAGTATAGCTGTTCCTGCTTTCTTTTTTGGTCCATTTGCTTGTAGGATTGTTTTCCATCCTTTAACTTTGAGCCTATTTTTATCTTTTGTAGCTAAATGTGTTTCCTGGAGACAGCAAAAGGTTGGGTTTTGTTTCTTAATCCAGGCTGCAACTCTGTGTCTTTTTATTGAAGAGTTTAGTCCATTTACATTTAGAGTTAATATTGATATGTTAACATCTGTATTTGCCATTGTGTTTGTCTTTCCTTTGATTTTATTTATTTATTCTTTTAATAACTTTTTTTTTTTTTTGGCCTTCTTTCATTGTTATTCGTCGCTCTGAGGTTCTGGCTTTAGGACTCCTTGTAGTATTTTTTGGAGTGTGGGTTTAGTTGCAATGAAATTCTGGAGTTTCTGTTTGTCTGGGAAGGTCCATATTCTTTCTTCAAAGAGGAAGGAGAGCTTTGCGGGATAGAGTATTCTTGGTTGGCATCTGTTTTCTTGGAGTCTGTTGACTATGTCCCTCCACTCTCTCCTTGCTCGTAGTGTTTCTTCAGAGAAGTCTGATGTCAGCCTGATTGGTTTTCCTTTGAATGTTATCTGTTTCTTCCCTCTTGCCAGCTTCATTATTTTTTCCTTGTCCTGGATTCTTGGGAGCTTTACTATTATGTGTCTTGCTGTATTTTTCCTTTCGTCGTGGAAGTTTGGTGTTCTTCTTGCTTCTTGTATATCAATTTTCAGCTCCTTCTTCACATTTGGGAAGTTCTCTTCAATTATCTTTTTGAATATTTTCTCTGTTCCTACATCTCTCTCCTCTCCTTCTGGTATTCCTATAACTCTTATATTTCCTTTCCTCATGGAGTCAGATAGTTCCCGAAGTCTTTCTTCGTTCTTTTTCCTTCGTACTTCTCTTTCCTTTTCTGTTTTGGTTCTTTTTATTTCTGTGTCTTCAAGATTACTTATTCGTTCTTCCATTTCATCTATTCTGCTTTCATTGCTTTTCCCAGAATTCTTTAGTTCTTCCATTAATTCTTTGATCTCCTGCATTTCTTTTACTTCCCTCTTTAGGGACTCAATTTCTTTCTTCTGACCATTGTTTTCCCTCTCTAGGGACTCAATTGCATTCTTCTGATCGTTGATTATTTTTCCCTTATCATTGTTTTCCTTTATGACTTCTGTCAGTTTTTTAATCACGGCAATTTTAAATTCTCTTTCTGGAAGGCTCAGAAATTCTTCCAAGTTATTGTCATTGCAATCTGGGGGCTGGCTTTCTTTTTGTGGTGTGCTTTTTCTCTGGAGAGTTGCTAGGTTGCGTGTGGTTCTTCTCCTCCCTACTGTCTGTTTTCTAATTTGCCGTATGCGTTGGGACACTGTGTTGTTGGGACTTGCCGGCATCTTGGGTGGGCTTCTCTGTTCCCCTCTGGTTCTTCCAGGAGTCATCTGTCAGTTTCAAGCAGCCTTTACTGGAGAAAGGTCCCTGTTCTAAAATGCCGATGTGGGGACACACTCCCCTGTGCGCCTGGTCTGCCCCGGCGGTGGGTTCCTGCTCCCCTCTGGGCTTGGACTGCAGGCCAGAGGGGGTCTGGCGTGGGCGAACTTCCCCCGCTCACCTCTGGCTCCTGAGGAAGCCTTCTGCAGGTAGTCTTTACTGAAGAAATGTCCCTGTTCTAAAATGGTGATGTGGGACACACTCCCTGCGCTTCTGGTCTCAGGCACACTCTTCTGTGCACCTGGTCTGCCCCGGCTGTGGGTGCTCGCTCTCCCTGTGGGCTCAGACTACTTGTTCAGAAGGGGCCCGGTGTGGGCTAACTCCCCAGCTGGCCACTAGCTCCTTTAGTAGCCTGTGCTGGGGTCAAGTCGCTAGGTGGCACCAGAGATCTCTCCTAGAGCCCTTGGGGAGCTGATTTTCCACCCCGTGGGACAGGGAGCAGAGCGGGGATGGTAGGGGACACCTCAACGGCTTTGGGGTGCTGTGTCTGCCTTGTGCCCCACCGTCGTGGGGAACCCACGCCCCTAATTTCGTGCCCCGGGTCTCAGTTCCAAAGCCCTCAGTTCCAGGACGCGGGCTGTAGCCCATATCAGTGGCGCGGGAATGGCGCCTTTTGAATCCCGCTCCCCTGCCTGGGCGCCTTGTTCCTGCTCACTCAGGGAGGGCCTCCGCCCGGGTCTCAGTTCCAAAGCCCTCAGTTCCAGGACGCGGGCTGTAGCCCAGATCAGTGGCGCGGGAATGGCGCCTTTTGAATCCCTCCTGCTTGGGCGCCTTGTTCCTGCTCACTCAGGGAGGGCCTCCGCCCGGGTCTCAGTTCCAAAGCCCTCAGTTGCAGGATGCGGGCTGTAGCCCAGATCAGTGGCGCGGGAATGGCGCCTTTTGAATCCCGCTCCCCTGCCTGGGCACCTTGTTCCTACTCACTCAGGGAGGGCCTCCGCCGTCTCCCCGCAAGCCTAGGTCGCAGGCGCGGGGACCTGGGCAGCTGCAATCCGAGCGCCGCTTTCGCGCAAGCTTACCGGGCGGCCGGGGCTGTGTGCTGGTGCTGGTCTCCTCCTGGTGGGCGGGGCTCTCTTTAATGGCGCCGGGAGCTCACCTCCGCGGCGGATCCTGCAGGGTTCGCCTCAGCTCCCGTTCACGGGGTGTGGTGGCTGAAATAGTTCCTTTCCACTCACAGTCCCGCTTGCTGCATCCGTTTTTCTTGTTGGGCGTTTTGGTTTGTTGTTTCCCTCGTCTCTGCCGGTCGGAGAGTGCCGCCTCTGTGGGCGGGGGAGGGGAGCAGGGTTCTGCGCTTCCCTCCCTTCTCGTCCTCTTTTATGGCAACTTTCTTCTTTGGGCAGTTTGCTGGAGTCATCCGTTTATCTTCCGTGTCCCAGTTCTCACTGGGACCTGCCGCTTTTCCTCCCTATTAACTTTTTTTAATGGGAGATCTTACTCGCAGCGTCTCCTCGCCGCCATGTTGCTCCCGCTTCTCAAGTCTTATGGAAGGTAGTTTTTGCTGAGTTATCACATATGCTTTTCCTTCAGTCCTTGGGAGTCTGCTTTACTATTCTCCCTTTGCTACCTATCCTGTTAAAATGAAGAAAAATATCTTTTTTATTCTGTCTAAGTTCTTGATCAAGACCCTGTAACCAAAGACAGATTAATAAGAGAAAAAAATTAATATAAGTTTTATGTGACATGGGAGCATTCGTAAGGAAATGAAGACTCAGAGAAGTGGTTAAAACTGCTTTTATTGTTTGGCTTTATGAAGAATGGAAAATATAGGATGAAGAAGAATATGAACTAAGTGACATAAACTAGGAGAAACAGCAAGGCTTATTTGTTCTGAAACTTCTCAGTGTCTTGGAGATTAGGATGTACAGGTTTGAGGGTTTTCTCACCTGCTTAGTGGTAGGTTAGAAAGTTCTTCCTGCACATGCCATTTTTCAAATGCTTCAGCTTAAATTATTCAATATGTCGGGCCTCCCTAGTGGCACAAGGAGTTAAGCACCACACTATGAAGCAATCTGCAGACTCTGCAGCATGAGTTCGATCCCCAGCTGGCCAGAGAGAAACTCACATGGCACAGCAGACCTCTCCTGTCTCACCCGCTGCTCCCCTCAGCAGTGTATTTCAGTCAGTCTGCCTGTTCTGCTCCCTGCTCTGTCTCTGGTGAATCCTCTCACCGCCCCCTCCCTTACATCTCTAGCCTGTACCCCAGCTCTTGTATGCATAAATAAATAAATCTTAAAAAAATTCAATACGCCAAAGTGCCGTGTTGTGGGGTCTCATCATGGTAAGAGTCCTGTTTTTTGTTTTTTTTAAAGATTTATTTATTTATTTATTTATACTAGAACTGGGTACAGTCAGAAGTGCAGGAGTGTGAGAGAATTCACCAGAGCCAGAGCGGGGAGCAGAGCAGGCAGAAGGACCGAGGTACACTGCTGAGGGGAGCAGCGGGCGACAGGAGAGGTCTGGTCTGCGCGCCATGTGGGACCCTTACCCAGTGGCCCAGGAGCAGCCTGGGATCGAACCGGCACTGCAGAGGCTGCGGGCAGCTTCGCAACCCAGCGCTCAACCGCTGTGCCACCGGGGAGGCCGAGTCTTGGCTTTTAATAACAAACTTGTTTATCATTCTTCTTGCACAAGAGACACCTATAGTGCCTCTCCCCTGCCTTAAAATTCTGCTTGTTTATTTTGTTTAGATTCAATGGGAGTGGATTGGTGAATGGTGTATTATTGTTCATTCTGTGGATCTTTACAAAATTCTCTTTCTTGATACTCTGCTCTGCCACTTACATAGTACAAACTGAATTCTCACATACTGCCATTCCATGTGCTTTGAGACTTATTAACCAAACAACTCAATCAAGAAAAAGAAATGTAGTGATAGGAGCTGGTGAACTAAACTTTGCATTTGGCATGGGAAAAGATAATTTAGTTTATATTTCTGCTTTTCTCTCAGACTGAACAGACTTAAAAATGACTTTGTAAATAACAGCAGCCTGATACATGTTTGTAAAAGTATCACAATGAAAGGAGATGACAAAAGAGTGGTAGCAGAGTCTTTGTTGGTTTAGCAGGTAGATTAAGGAATAGATTGGGACCCCCAAACTTGCATGCTCTACATGAGTTTGCCCTATGCCACATAAGGAACAAATATTCTTAGTATAGAAGAACTTTAATTGGATAGTGTAATTCCCTATTTAGGGAAAGGAGAGGTAGGGTTTCCCACTGAAACACCCATATTTACCTCTCCCCTCATGGATAAATGCCAACCAAACAAGACTGGCCCCAATTGGGTCACTGAGGCCCAAAAGCTTGTCACAAGTCTAAGGCACCTTCTGGTGAGAAACCATAGGAAAGGGGAAAAATGGGCCCCTTTTCATTAGGTGGGGGAGGGAACGTGGAGTTCCTTTTTTATGGAGATTCCTCACTGTAACAGGTGGAGACTGACACACACACAATATGTTTAGGTTTTAAATTGTATTTATTTGACTACCTAGCTGAGTCAGACTTGATATATAAATTAAAAGCTCTGAATTCTAAAAATAACCTTTCAATATTTGTTCTCTAGGTCAACAAAAAACTGTTAATGAATCCAATTTTAAATTGTGAACAATATTTATATCCCGATTATTGAGTTATTCTTAAGAGATGCCAGTGAAGGCCTCCCTGGTGGTGCCAGGGATTAAGTCACAGCACTATGAATCTATAGGCAGCCGCTGCAGCAAGAGTTCGATCCCCAGCCAGGGAGCTAACCAACATGGTGCAACAGACCTTTCCTGTCTAGCCCGCTGCTCGCCTCAGCAGTATATTTCAGTAGATCCACCTATTCTGCTCCCCAATCTGTCTTTGGTGAATCCTCTCATCCCCAGTTCTCTGACCTGTCCTCCAGTTCTTGTATGCATAAATAAATAAATCTTAAAAAAAGAAAAAGATTCCTGTGAAAGAGGGGCTGGTATCTATAAAACAATGCAATTGAAGTAGCTGGTATGTCTTTCAAAGGTCCATGAAAATTCAATTAAGTAGTGTAAAGACAAGTGTATTACCAAATGATTCCAATGAAAGATCAGTGAGAAATTTAGTCTTTTATCCCATAGAATTAAGAGAAGACTTAGTAAAACAATTATAACCCTCTGCATTTCTGGACTATAAATTAAGCACATGGATTGGTTTGCTAATGAAATTGAATTCATTTGCAGTTAAAGGTGCATTGTAAGCTCAATGATTAAACTGATTTATTTGAATAAGAAGTAAGCAGATAGCAAAAACAATCTTTGCCAATATTTATTAATATAAGGGTATAAATATATAGAATGAAAAAAGTATATTAATTTAACATCTTTCAGATATACAAATAAGTGTTTAGTTTTTTTTATTTGCCATATGTACCTACTGATTAATATAGAGAATTAGTACAGCAGATACTCAAATAACCCATTTCATTTGACAATATTTTGTTACAATCCTGATGAGAATAATAAAATCAATTCATGACAAGGGCCACTTGCTGGAGTTTCCCCATGCCTCCCCAGGTTTTCTCTGGAAACTCAGGTTTCCTTGCTCATGTCAAAGATGTGTATATTAGCATGCATATTAACCAGGCCTGATTGACGTGTGTAGGGGGGTGTGAGTGAGTCCTCTGACGGCAAGTGTCCTGTCCAGACAGGCATCGACTCTGGTGGGATAGACCCTGGCCACTCATACTCTGACCTGGAACAAGCAGGTTGGAAAATGAGTGAAGAAATACAAACCATTGTTTAATATTAAAGTGTTTGTGAGTCTTTATTTAGAAGTTTGATGGTATTTTGTGACCATAAATAGATTGTAGGAAATTATTTTTTTATCAATGGTAAAATTGGCTTGTAAAATTGGCTTTGATTTCACCCTTGTTTTGCTTGAAGTTGCAGTTTCCAAGCATCTATCCACAACTTTAAATGAAGATTTACATTTTTGATTAAATCCTGACAACCTTCTTCTACAACTGATAACCTTTTGTAAAAATTCTGTGTACCTCTTTTCTATTGTTGTTGGCTGTTCATGATTGCAAGTAATTACTAAGTTAGATTTCCTCTTGGAACAAGATAAAGATGAGATCTATCAATAAAAACCTCTTTCAGTTTAAATTATATTTTAAAAGGCAAATGCAACTGATTATTTTTCATAGAACTTGGAAGAAACTATAAGTTATTTATTATTCTTGGAATTAATTATGTTAATTATTTGTGTTGGATTAACAATATCAAATGGGAGAATGTTAATTCATTGAAAAAGTGATTTTTCACATTTTCATTGTTTCAGTTGACCTATCTTTAGTGAATAAGGATGAAAACTCCATCTACTTCTTGGGAAATTCTCTTGGACTTCAACCAAAGTTGGTTAAAACATATCTGGATGAAGAACTAGATAAGTGGGCCAAAATGTAAGTATTATTTCAAAATCTATCATTCAACATCCCATAAAAAAACTATAAAATTCACAACAGGTTGTCTAATGTTTTTGGAAAGGGGTGTTGTAGAGTCTTAGAATTATAGTTCAGAGAGGAAACTTAGGGATGATATCATTCAATACTTTCATTTTGTGGATGAATAACAGGGTTTGTAAATAAAGTCATGTGGCAAGTTAGCAGAAGAGTCAGAAGTAAAATTTTAAAAGTATTCAGAAGTTTAAGTCCCTTCCCTGAGTGTGTGTGTGTATGTGTATTTTTATATATAATACATTATGTATAGTATGTACATGTTTATCTATTATATATAAAATCATATTTGATTATTTTGTTTTATTTTTAATGACTAAAAAGGGAGCTAATACTTAGGATATAATTTTATTTTTTATGAGTAGTTCTTGAAAAAACTCTATCACTCTAATTTTAATAGGTTAAGAATCAAAAAATATAGGAGATTGAGGGAGCAGATATTTCCCTCTCCAAATTGAGAATGATATCAGGAAGATGCTTCATTTTGATTTAGCTAAGTAGATTCAACCCAAAAATTGTGTAATCTTAAATCAAGATTCATTTCTTCCCTCTATCTCTTTGGTTCTACTCCCACCCCTCTGCCTATGAAACCATCATAATCTCTTCTTATTAAATACTTATTCTCTTTAAACCCAATTTTATCAACCACACTGATTATCCCTTCCCAAATTTCCACTGTATCAATAGTCATTGATCTAGAGGAGGTAGTTTAGAGATGTCTGTTTTCATATTTTTTATTTCATTATACAGTTTTTGGGAAAGTAACCCAATCTTAGGCACTTTGTATTGTTCCCCAGAAATTAACATTAACACTGAAACTACAAAAAGTTTAAAAATATTGTTAGCTATAGAATTTATTATTTTGAAATTTTAAATATTTAAAATATTTTCTTATTATTCAAAGCTGAAAAATAAATATAAGGGGCAGTTAAACCTGAAAATCAGAAATAAAAAATTGATGAAGTCAAACAAGAAAAGAAATCTGTGCGATATATTTAACTCTCATAGCAAATCAAAATGTCTTCTCCATGTGTCTTCAATCTTCATGTCAATGGTTTTAGTTGTGGGGGAGGGACAACATCTCTTTAAAGTTTAATTTATGCTATCATGGCTATTAGCTGACATTGAGAAGTTCTTAATTTTGATGGTTAAGAATGTAAGTTCACAACTTAATGCAAGAATGATAGAGATTTATATAATTTATTAAGACTTATAAATTTATCTACAGAACTTTTGTGCTAAATTGAAAAATAAATATCACCACATTTGGAAGCATTTTGCACTAGCAGATTTTAGTATTTAAAAAATGAGGGTCATAGCTAATAAAAATGGTTAATATTCATTTTTGGCCTTAATATAAAAGAGAACAGAGAATTAGATTGAATGAATTTGAACTTTAGAGAGTGTTCTTGCCTCCTGGATATTCATATAGCAAGATAGTGTGCGTTTTTATCCTCAAGGCATTTAAAAAAATTGCTGCCCTTCTATGCTGTTTATGTCTTTAGGATTATCCTACTTTGCTCAGGGACTGGTTGATTATTTTCAAAACTTTAAAGTTAAATTCCAGAAAAGTAGCTATCTGTCATTACACTTACCCTTCTATTGTTTTCACCTTTCAATTTTGTTACCTTGTGATAATAGAAAATTATATAACCTTAAATCCTCCTACCTATTTTTCATTAGACAGATGATTCACAAAAGATCTGTGTTTTAATACTTCAAGCAACGCAAGCTAAATTTTAAAAAGACTTCTAAGAAAAAAAGTATTAGGTAGCTAGTTTCTTTTGTTTTATTTAGTCTTGCTTTCATTTCGGTGGCCCAGTCACCATCAGAGCTCTGTCAGCTCTTTGAGATCAGCAGTGTTTGAGATGCCTGATTATAATCCTGTTCCCTCCTACATTAGTCCTCATCTTTGACCTCAAAAATGTTTGTTAATTATTTCTTTGATCTTAATAATTTAGTTAAATTCCCACTCTGGCTTTTTCTAGTTAAGGTTTTGTTGGGAGGAAATTTTCTTCCATTAACTTATGTCCTAGTGATTGAGGTCCTGCAATTTAATTGACAATAGGTAAATTATCAGGGATAAAGTTCATTTTACAAATTTGTAGAAACTCTACAAGGAGTGATTCACCAATCAGACAGAGGGAGGGGTTTATACACCAGTTTAATACAAGAATGTTAAGAGCATCAATAGGGATGTATGGAAGTTTATGTTGCAAGTTTTCCTCCTAATGATAATGGCCAGTATCCTTTCTGGCTGGCAGCTCCCTGAAAGGGAGATTGATGAAAACTGAATTAATACCTCCACGTAGCAAAGGTCCTGCTTCCTCTAAGGGTGGGTCTATGGCAGCTATGTTTTTTAAAGGATCTACTTAAATTGAGGTAATGTTTCTTTCTTTGGCTATAGTTTGTACATATGTTTTTAGTTTAAAGTAGCCTTTATGTAGTTGGTGAGCTTTTGGTACTTCAGTTCCATTTCTGTTGCTTTTGTTCGTGTACTAAAGTTCCTTTTATGTGATTAGTTGGCTTCTAGATCAAGAGCCTTCCATTATTGTGGTATCGACTTTAGCTCATGGTTGTGATCTTCCATGTCCTTATATTTTATAACCTATTGCAGACACACTACTTATATTACCTACTATAAAATAAATGATCACTGTTCATTATGGAGCCAGACCTTATAAGTATGGTTATCATCTTAGATTACTTATTCTAAAGGGAAGTCAAGAATTGAGATATAGTTAAAAATATTTTAGGATCCAAATGATTCCTTCTAGAACTTCAAGTTATTTAAGGCAAAACTTTAAAAATAAAACACCTGTGCATATGTTTTGAAATACCATTGTTATTTTCCAATTTAATTTTTTTAATATTTTATTTTATATAATTCTTACATCATTTGTCATTATTGCACAATGTATGCATTTTCATTTTGGTTATATTCCCCACAAAATTTCACCCCCCCCCTTATTTTGACCCTCATCCATCCTCTCCTCCCCTTATTACTCTACTGTGGAAATCATATACAGTAATTTTCAAATGTATATGATTTCCACAGTAGAGTAATAACATTTAATTATCGCGAAATTATGCTATAACAACAAGAAGCAACAATATCAATATACTTGTACTCTGTGAGTGTACTAAAATGGGCAGGAGAAAGCTAAATGAATTTTTTGAAAACATTTTACATAAAAATATCAAATATTTACTAATGACTCAAATTATTTAAAAGGGAATAATGTGGTGGTAATTATCATAGTGGTAAATTTCATCTAGTGAGTTGAAGACAATATTGTGAGTTAAAGACAATATTGTGAGTTAAAAAGTGTACATGATTACCCTAAGATACAGTCTCAATATTTCAGTTCCTCTGTATTGTCAAATCATGTAGATAAATTGTGTTCTTTCTTTTCCAAAGAAGTAAAACTTTGCTGCAGTTGTGTCATTATTGGAATTCTTCTAAGAGCTGTGACATTTTAGGTACGATTATTTAAAGAGAAAAAAAAGTCCGCTGAGTTACACTGCAGGGACAAACCACCTATTTGCGGACAGTGACTTACTTTACATGGCAATATGTGTGCAGAAAGGGCACGCGGAAATTCATAAGAAAAAGAGAAGTGAGCCTCTGCAGACTCTGCAGTCTCTTTCATTTTCTTTTTCAAAAAGAAAAAAAGTGCACGATAGGGGAGGAAGGATATTCCCTTTACCCTCCTAATGCTCATAATTGGGCTTATGAAATAAATAGACAATTTGCAGATTAATAAGAGAAAAGGCATGAAATTTTATTAATTTTTGAAGTGAATTTTCAGCTTTTTTTAAGGTAAATGTAATGTTTATTTTATTCTTTAAAATTTTTATTTTTTAATTTTTTTTTGAGGTAACATTGGTTTACATCGTTGGTTGTGTTCTGGAAGTATCGGACCCCCATTTTTAAGATTACATGCATGAGAGCATCATATAAAAATACTGATCACTGAAAAAAGCTGTGCAGTTTTAGCACTTACAGATCTATTGTCTTACCAGGGGAAGAGGAGCACAGAGCCATACTCCCATTTAAGGGAGAAAATGATTTTTAGGAAAGACGGGTGAGCTCTTAGAAGACTAGATGGAAGTTTTAATTTGAAAATGAAAATTAAATACAAGAGAAAATTGATAGGAAATAGGAAATATTGTGGAGTTATTTGAGTCTGGGAAACTAACACAAAAATTGAAAGGCTACTGAAGTCTGTGCCCTCAAGAGGTTGTCCAGGCACGCTCAGACAAGTTCATCTGCCGGAATAGGTGCAGTAGTCTACCTGCCACAGAAACGGATGGACACTCAGTCACTCAGGTCCTAATGACCTCTCCACCACTCAGAACTGTACTGACTGGAAACTTGATTTGCATAAAGCAGAATGTACCTAGCCTCATCTAACCTTTTGTATACAGACATGCTTGCAGTCCCAGGCAACTTTGGCATGCAACTTCAGTGCTTATTGGGGAGCATGAAAAAAAAATCCCTCATGCCTCTGGGTCTTTGTTGTTTTTTTCAGGTCAGCCAAGTAATCAAAACAGCATCAGAAGGGGTAACAGTAAAAAAAAAAAAAAAAAAATCACAAGACTAATGGTGAATCCTGAGCTTGGGTGCATCAAGGAGAGGGGTAGGGAGACTTCCATGATATGGTAGAAGGGGGTTACAACATCTTTACTCTGGAAATAAAGATTAATTTCTCAGATAAAGATAAATTTATTGGGCCTCCCTGGTGGCGCAAGGGGTTAAGCACAGCACTATGAAGAAATCTGCAACCTCTGTAGCATGAGATACCCACATGGCACTGCAGACCTCTCCTGTCTCGCCCGCTGCTCCCCTCAACAGTGTACTTCAGTCAGTCTGCCTGTTCTGTTCCCCACTCTGTCTCTGGTGAATCCTCTCACCCCCCACATCTCTGGCCTGTACCCCAGCTCTTGTATGCATAAATAAATAAACCTAAAAAAAAGATAAATTTATTGACAGATTTACATGTGCACAGTAACTCCAAACTACGTCCTCTAGGAAATAAAAGGCAGGGGGCAGTGATCACCTACCTGATTAGGAAAAGGTCCAAAATTTAGGGAGTGAGAACTCACTTAATTAGGGAAGGATGAGAAATTTGGGAGAGGACAAAAGCATTTCCTCTGGCTCCAGGGCCCTCACTACTGAATTTCAAAGTAATCTGCATTCTTTAAATAACTGCAATGGACTTCAGGTTTTGCAGGACTTCTATAGATGTTTAGTTTCCATACTTAGATAATAAGAGTTCTATTCTGGGCATATTGAGAAAAAATTTCTCTTACACTTTTAGGGAGACCAATCCACAAGCTTCTTGAGTTTGTGTTCCCTGGTTTAAGGGAGGGTGTTGCTGGGATGTTCTGAACATTCACTCTTCTCTTCTACTGAGCAGGCATCCCCAGGGGCTCCTGGCTGTTGTTTTCTCATCAGCCTCACAGGTTCTTCCTGGCAACCTCTATACAGTGATAGTTGGCAATTAATTATCTATAGGCACAGCTCCTACAGTAGCTACCTAACATAACAGTAAGTGGTTAAACAAGAATTAATTTGTGTTAGCATGTTTATTTAAACAATTATTGGTTACATATCATTAGTTACTATTTCTGAAACCAGATAAAACCAAGGAATACCCAGGGGCCCCCAAACTTTTAAGAGGAAATAAAAACACATTTGGGCTATTTTAAGAGTCTGACCATCTGTGACCACAAAGACAAAGAAAGCAGACTTTCAGTGTGATCAAATTTAATTGGGGTGAAGTTCAAGGTAGGGGGGCAGAGAGAGAGAAAAGAAAGAATTTCAAATAACAGATTCCTAACCAAACTCCAAAATTCCCCATCCTCTAGTTGGCAAACATCCCACTAAACAAGATAGGCCCAAAGCAGGGTGGTTGAGGCTCCAAATCTTGCCAGGAGTCCAGGACACCTCCCAACAAGGAAAAAAAAGCAATGAGTTGGGGAGGTCCCAGTGAGCTCAGAGAAGGGGAGAGATCCAAATTTCTCCATGCACTATCCAAGCTGGATAGTCCAGCATGAGGTCAGAGTGAAGGCGGCTTCCATCTGTGAAGAACCTATCTGCCAAAGCGCTAAGGAACCAGAAGCAGCATTTCCACATGACTCCCCATCCTCCCTGGTGCACCTCAAAATATTTATTTGCTTCTTTCTTCTTTCCCAGGTGTCCCTGCCCCATTAGGAAATGTGATTGATGGCAGGCTGGGCGTGGTAGGGCAAGGTGCCTGAGGCATAAGCGTAGAAGTTGGGGGGGGGGGGGATGAGCCTGTTACCTGCCACAGTGATGCTCCTCCCTTCTTCTCAGTGACACCGCCTATAACAATTCTATCCTGTGGCCTAGTCCATAGTGTGGACTTGGGATGAGGCGGTCCTTTCTTCTACCAGCTCTCTCAAACAATGGTTTCTGATATAGTTATTATTTGACCCAAGGCAATGGTCTCTTGACCCAGTACAAACTGGTAATAAGCTGTTTGTCAACAACTCTGACCTTATATTAAAATTATTCCACATGTCTTTTTTTTGCAGGAAGTATGATAGTTTGTGACAAACTTTGTCTGGGTTTGATGGTTATTTCTACTCTTCACTCCTGTGAGCAAACCCAATGAAACATGGGGAGGGGATTTATGTCAGTTGAATTCCTTTTGGAGGTTCTATCTTTAGTCAAGTAAAGAATTTCAGAAATAGTCTCTATGAATTTGCTTTTTTTTCTTTTTCCCCCTCAAATGCATTCAATTCAATCTTTATGGCTAGAAGGGGAACTTTTTTTTTAAAGATTTATTTTTATTTATTTATGCATATGAGACTGGGGTGAAGGACAGAGGTGCGGGGATAGGGGTAAGAGGATTCACCAGAGACAGAGTGGGGAACAGCACAGGCAGACTGACTGAAATACACTGCTGAAGGGAGCAGCAGGTGAGATAGAGGTCTGCTGCATCATGTGTGTTAGCTCCCTGGCTGGGGATTGAACTCATGCCTCAGTGGCTGAGATTTTAACCCCTGTGCCACCAGGGAGGTCCTGAAAGGGGAACTTTGGTGTGGCATGTTATGCCATCCTTCAGTATTAATAAATAAATGGTACAAAGTATCCCATGTTATAAAGATTTTCCTGGCTTGTGTTGGACAGTCATCAGTTTGGTCCCAGAAAAAAAAAAAAAAGTGATATCGTTAAGAGCAACTATGATGTATCATACATTTACTTATCTCGAGGAGTGGGCTATAAAGCATGACCACTTTTTCATTCTGTAGGATGGTTATAGTTCTATTTCAAGGGGATCCATATTTCTTTTGAATTGTGTTGATCTCAGCTACAACAATCGGTTATTCCAATAACAGAATGGGGTTGATTTGGAAATAACAAATTTGAGGGCTGATTGGAGAGTGCATTCATAGAAAACCCACTTGTACTTGCCTGATTCTGACTGTAATAACTTCCTGAATGACCTACATAGGACCTTACCCTCAGTGCTGCTGTTGGTGGAAACAGCATCACTTTCCCAGGAGGGCACAAAACAAGCTGCGCGGACCCTCTAGTTTGCTGATTTGCGCTTGAATGGCTACTCTTTCTAGCCTCCCAACCACATTTAAACTGTATTCTGAATATTAATGTTCACACATCCTAATTAGATTTTATATCATGAAATTTAATTTTGTGAGTAAAGAATGCTCCCAAGACATCTCAGAGAACGCCCCCCTCATGGCGATGATTTATGCCAGGGTGGTGATTTTAATCTCCCATGCTCTCTTTTCTTTGCTTGCATTTGTAAAAGACTATGTTGCAACTATTTTAAGTAGTTTTGAATAACTGATTTTTTTTTTAACTCTGTTATATATGTTTTTAACTGCCCTGTAATCAGCATCTATTCTTTCTAATGACTGGCCACTTTACTTTGAGTTTATTCAGGTAGCACTTTCTAAATACATTTCACTGTCCCAGATTAATAGACTGACAAAATGAAGAATCAGACTCTGTGATATTTTAAAGGAAAGAAGAGCCAAAAACCATTGCAGGGGAAAAAAAAAATGTATCTGTAAAGATTATTACCATGGTGTCTACCAGAGTGAGAAGTAGGTGGCATAGTATTCTGAGATATAAATTCTCTGAGGCAGAACATAGAATTTTACTACCTAAATGTAATAAGATGCATTGTGCTATCAGCTAAGGCCATGGAACTCTATGTGATTAAAATAAAAAAGAATTCAAGTATCTGCCTGTAACTATCACTTAATGATAATGATTTTTGTCTTTAGCATTTATATTGGAAGTCAAGAAAGAGAGGAGCTGCAGGCCATTTAATAATAATATGAATAATAATAGCTAACAATTGCCCTTCCTTCCTTGTTAGTTCTTTCAATCTATGTTTATCCACAAAGAGTCTTCCTTCATCTCAGCTTATATAACAATTGCAATATTAGTTTGAAAACTGTGTTATAAGCCATATCCTGATGAAGGTGCTATAGGGCAACCCTGACATGAAAGGGGTTGTCTGACTGTGGGTTCTCACCTGTTTGCTAAAAGGGACTTATAATAAGACTCAACTGCAGGTACACACAAAAAGGACAATAAAGGGTGTATTTACAAAAGAAGGGGAAATGAAGAAATAAGTAACTCAGGGAGAAAGAGAGATAAATTGGTGAATGTGTCCTACCAGTTCCACTGAGCTAGAACTCCAATAGTGCACTGAAAGCTGGCAAAAAGCCGAGACCCCCAAGGCCCACATGTCTGCTTAGACACCCTACCTGGCTGCTTAACTCCACCCTCAGTTCCCAGTAATCCTCCCTTCAGCAAAGATGACATTATGGGATTTGTAGTCTTTGGTGCTTTGTATATCTTTGGTCTGGAGTGGGGGTGGAGCCCATAAAACCTGTTTGTGGCATTTGCTCAGGGCATCCTTTCCCCTCAGCAAAGGGAGTTCCACTTTATATTTTCATTAGGAAAGAAGATTCAGACAAGGGGTGCTAGGGACCACTCTCTTATATGTGTTATTTATATTTCATAGCAATCCTTGAAATTACATATTGTTAAACATTTTCTTTTACGTAAGTGAGAAATTAGGTCCAAAGCATCTAGTAAAAGTATGTTGACTAAAATAAAAGTCTGAATTGTGGCTAGAAAAAGTTTATTAGATAATTAAAGAGGATTTGAACCCCGGAAGTAGTCCTATAGATTTTATGCTGTGAGAACTTTCCATCAATCACAAGTTTGAATCTGTTAACTGGCAGACTGAGGGACACCCTAGCCCCCCAATCCTGCATGCTCCAAATTGATTCTGCCATCCACTGCATAAAGACATATCCTTAATGCATGAGCCCTTTATTTATAAGATGTATTTTTATTTTATTTATGCATGCAAGAACTGAGGTGTACGCCAGAGGTACAGGGGTTGGGTGTGCCCTGGAGAAATCAGAGCGTGAGGAGTCCCAGAACAGTTATAATATGTCTGACAGTAGTCAGATAACCAACAATGACCTGGAACAGGTTCTTATGGGGTAATAAAAACCAATTGTTAAATATTCAAGATTTTTACTGACAGCAATAAATGAGGTCCAGTGGAGGTATTCACATCTGGAAAATCAGTAAAGGCAAACAAACAGGATTCTATGACTCCAGTTTGCCCACTGCTCTGTAGGGAAGGAAACATAATTTTTATCTCTTCTGCATAGTTCTTCTCTGAAACCTCTATAAAAAGAAAAACAGATTAACAATAGAAAAACAGGGCCTCCCCTGGTGGTGCAATGGTTGAGTGCTGGGCTGTGAAGCTGCCCACAGCCTCTGCAGCGCCAGTTCGATCCCCGGCTGCCGGCGAGGGTCCCACATGGCACACTGACCTCTCCTGTCTCGCCCGCTGCTCCCCTCAGCAGTGTATTTCGTCAGTCTGCCTGTTCTGTTGCCCCCTTTGGCTCTGGTGAATTCTCTCACCCTCCCGCACTTCTGAATGTATCTAGTGCTTGTGTAAATAAATAAATTTAAAAAAAAAAAAAGAGAGAAAAACAAATATAAGTATGTTAACATGAAATACCTAATATATACATAGGAGATACCCAGGGAAAAATGAGTACAGGGCCGAGGTGACTTAGAATTCAGGATTAAATGCCATCTTAAATGTGAAAGGATAGTAGACCGCTTAGGGGAGAATGACAAGATTTTCAGAAAAAAATGAATGGCTTTTTAGAAGAATACATGGGAGATATGATAGTTTATGACAAAGTATGTCTCCTTTCCTGTGACAAAAATCAATCTGACTCTTGGTTGATGAAAATACTTGGAAGGGGATTTATCACAATTGTGATAAATTGTTAATTGAAAGTTAATTGAAGAATTAACTTCTTTTGGACCTTCTGTCTTTAGGCAAACAGAGGAGTTCAGTGAAAGCCTCTCCCCGTATTTGCTGTTTTTCAAGTGCCTGTAGCTCGAGACAGTCAACATCATACAGCAGCATACTTTTGGGTAGTATATTCTGCTCAATACCCTTCACCTCTAAGAGCAGGTTACTTGCTCACCACTACCAACTTACTGAATTTCAGAGCAGATTCAAACCCAGGTTTGCAAGGCTTGAAGGATGGGCAAAATGAATAAATTGGTCAAAAGGCACAAACTTTCAGTTGTAAAAGAACTAAGTCTTGGGAAATAATGTTGAGTAAGGTGACTATAATTAATACTGTGCTTTATATTTGAAAACTACTAAGAGAGTAAATTTAAAAAGTTTTCATCCCAAGAAAAAAGTATGACTGTGTGATAATGACTGTTAGCTAGACTTACACTGATCATTTTGCATTGAGACATTATGTTTAGTAACTGAATCTAATACAATGTTAAATGTCAGTTATATTGTCATTGGGGAAAAAATAACAAGTTTGCATAATACAGAAAGCACATGTATATTCCTTTCTGTCCAAGTTTACAATGTTTGGATTCTTAAAAAACAAAGAACAACCTAATTCAGAGTTTCATGTTACAAGTTTGTAACAACACACAACATCATTTCCCCTTTGATTCTTTATTTGAATTTTTCTGTATTTTTCAAATATACTTGCCTTCCTTATTTGATATAACTTAAGCATTAATATTTCTCTGTGGATTTGGTGTTTTTCTGTTATGCCTACTGTAATATCAGAATACTAAAATTGAGTTGTTGAAATATGATAGATGAAATTCCTGTAAAATATGTCAAGATGTAGCATTGGCTTTGATTATAGCCAAGTTTCATTATCTACTTAAAGTGTCATCACATGTATACTGTCTTTCATATGCAGCTATTTAATTAACAGATTGCAGTTCTATTTTAAAATTCAATTTATAATCATTTAAGTATCTAGCCTCAAAAAATGTAGGTTAGTTTTGTTAAAGGTACTATTATGTGCTACAGTTGAACAAATAGAGTGTTCAAATAGTACTGAAAATTTCAAAACAGAAAAAAAATCACCTGAAACTCCAGAAAAATCAAGAATAGTATATGGATAATCTTCCCTAACTCCCCAATAAAGTAAAAAAAAATTAAAAATGCTTTAACAAGGCTTATTTTTAAGGAGGCCTCCTTGGTGGCACAGGGGTTTAGCACTATCGTTAGCAACACTCTGGCTAAATTCAATCTCTGGCCAGGGAGCTACCCACATGGAGCAGCAGCCCTCTCCTCTCTCACCTGCTGCTCCCCTCAGCAGTGTATTTCAGTGTATCTGCCTGTTCTGCTCCCCACTCTGTCTCTGATGAATCCTCTCACCATCCACACCTCTGGCTTTCACCCCCAGTTCTTGTATGCATAAATAAATAAAAATAAATCTAAAAAAAATTAATAAAGGCATATTTTTAAGCAATAACTAAAACACTACAAGGACTTACTAAGGAATGTCCAGTCACTAATGGTAATATCGAAACAATTACACATGGATGCACACACACTCACTCATACACACAAACTAAGCATGATTATGTCCCTTTTCATTTCAGGGGCGCATATGGTCATGAAAGAGGGAAACGCCCTTGGATTACAGGAGATGAGACTATTGCAGGTCTTATGACTGACATTGTAGGTAAGTACAAAATGAAAGCAACTGTAAATTTACATTTTATTTTAAATATAGACTATAAATTGAAATGTTATTGAAGAACATGCCGGTTTTCTATTTTAACCCATTACAGCTAACAACAGTAAGCATATCTTTTATTCAAACCTGTTTGCCATAATGAACAGAACTGTGTTATTTGGGAAACATAGAAAATATAAGTTTTTCTTATATATTTTAAGACTGATATTTACTTTTCAATGAAAAATACATGTATTTATTTACAATTAAACACATTTCATAAAAATCAATTTAAAGACTGAACTGCACATGCTAAGGATTTAAAAGACCAGTTTTGTGTTGGTGATTTTCAGTTAAATTCATGATCAATTTAAAGTTAGACTGAGTGAAAAATACTATAGTTGATACTGTTTTTGGTCTACAAGTGTTTCCTAAAGTTAGTTACATATACTCTTGGAAGGTATTCAAGTAGTTTTAGATGTAAATGTATTAATATTTTGAAAAAAAAAAAAAGCACATTGAATATTCAGAATTCTCTGAAATTTCATACAAAATTTAGAGTATTGAAGAAACATAATGATATTTAACCAATTGAAATAGTGTTTCTTGGAAGTATGATGTTGTAGGAAAACCCCAATTGTCAAAATACCTTTTCAAGCTTCATTTACTTACTGGCAAGTTTAAAAAATTATACTTATTGCTTCACCCCAATTATGTCTTAGCTAATAATCAAAGTCAATTTGAGCTCAGTGGGAACTGAAATGAGAGTGGGAGAACTAGAACTTACAGAAAAAATTATGGCAATTGGCAAATTATTAAAATTTGGGGAATATAATTTTTATTCAAAATGTTTGATCCTCTGCTTTATGTCAGGATTTATGGTGGTCACTGAAGATATGATAATGAATGAGAATCCTCACCCTCTTTTTACTCATGGACTCCCATACATAGTCATGTAAAATTAATATAAATGCATAATCATATAATACAAAGAAAATAAAATTAATTGTTGGGGTTAGTGCTTCTAAAGAGACAATTTCCAGGAAATGATGGATTCTGAACACATGAAATTTAGTACTTTTCCCCTTGGGATAGCTATCACTGAATAATTCTTACTGGAACAAGAAAAAAATTTAGAAGTGTGAACCTCAAAGGACAAATAGAGTAGTAAAGAAGAAGCGAGTTGAATAGCAGGTGAACAATGTAACTGCCTTCATTAAAAAAAAAAAAATTCTTAAGCTTACAATTTTGAAAAATGGAAAGTCCCTCACTTTACATTGCAAATCCTTCAAAGGCTTGGGAAACACTCAAAATAATCACCTCCTGAAGTAGAAATGAATATAGGATAGAATCAGAGAGATTGGTTGAAAGTTTCGGTTTAAAGTGCAGTTGGGGGGCCTCCCTGGTGGCACAAGGGGTTAAGTTTCAGCACTATGAAGCTACTTGTAGCCACTGCAGCACAAGTTCTATCCCCAGCCAAGGAGCTACCCACATGGCACAGCAGACCTTTCCTGACTAGCCTGCTGATCCCCTCAGCAGTGTATTTCAGTCAGTCTGCCTGTTCTGTTCACTACTTTGTCTCTAGCAAATCCTCTCACCACCCCCTACACCCCAGTTCTTGCATGCATAAAATTAATAAATATTTAAAAATAAAGAAAGTTGGAATTCCAGAGCCATTACACACTCCATGATGCCAGGCAAGTTCTCTCCTACTTTTCAGTCAAGGAAAAGACTGGGTGAGTCTCTGGAGAGGGAGAAGAAAGGGTTAACAGAGTGGATATACTGTATTTGTAGGTTTAAGTTGCCATAACAAAATGCTATATGGTTTGACCATCAAAAACCTATTTTCTCACAGTCCCGCATGGAAACTTGAATATGGTCCTCCTGGGGTTGGTTTCTGGTTTGTCCTCACTTCCTGATTTGTAGCTGGCTGCCTTCTGTATCCTTACTGTGGCCTTTCCTGTGAAAGGAACAAGAAAGAAAGAGTTTTGTACTGTCTCTTCCTCATGGTACAAAGACACTAGTGCTTTTGGATTTAATCTCATTTCACCTTTGTTAGGTCTTGTCTCCAAATACAGTCACTTTGAGCGTTAAGAATTCAGCTAATGAATTTTGAGAGGGCACAGTTCAGTCCATACAGATCCCATACTAAAAACAAAAGAGTTAAATAAATATTTATCCATTTCTGCTCTAATTTAGTTCCCAGAATTCATACAGGATAATGGAAAGTCCTTGTGATGTTTAGTATGTTTGTCTTTGAATATTAATTAAATTACAGATACTTGGTCCACATAATAAGGGACATAAAAGATCCAAATATCTCTTGTATTTGGCAAAATCAGTTTTATAGACCTGAAACTCAGAAAGCCTCAAATCTTTCACCGAAAGATTCTGACATGAATTTTCCCACTACAGTTGTCCATTTTGGTCACCTTATAACAAATCCCACTATAGCTACAAGCATGCTAATACAGGCCAAAGTATAAGACTTTTAAGGAAAGTCTACTTTTGCTTTATGAACAGTATGAGTATGTTACTTATTGAAAAAGTTAAAACAAAAATCACTCTAAGGTCGCCAGCTAAACAAGCTTTATCTCCTAGTAGTTACTATTGAGTATTCATTACACTACACAAATTTCTGTCTGTTTTATGTGGCTTATAGAATCAGAATGTTGGCTTCTGGTTTAAAATAATACACTAAGCACAGGCTGAAAATATTCTTTTCTATTCCTAGCACAGTGACCTGTTAGAAATATAAAAGAAAATTTACAAACCAATATCAACACTAACAAAAATTGAACAAAAATCTCTGTAGATCAGAAACATAGCCATTACTTGAGAAAGAAGCAGTTAGAAAACTGGAGGTCTGGAGAGCAGCACCTGGAGTCAGGCTGAGTGTTGGGCGTGAACCCAGACTTTCACATAGGGCCCCCCTGGGAAACATTTACAGTCCTGAATGCCTTAGTTGAAACCCAGGCCAGAATTTTGTTCAGCTGCAGTGCACAGAGACTAATACCAGTCAGGTTCCTGGAAACACAGTCAGGCTTGTCAGTATGAGTTACTGGAGGATATATTCTAAGGAAAGAAATTACCAACTGAGCAATGCTGGATTGAATGTAAAGGTGTATTAAATGGCTGTTAATAAAGTCTTTTGTGTTCATTTTCTAGAATCCAAGTATACTCACTCAAATCTCTAAAATGTACAAAAACCTTGAAAAATTTCAGAATTAGGGCCTCCCTGGTGGTGCAAGGGGTTAAGCACAGCACTATGAAGCAATCTGCAGCCTCTGCAGCACGAGTTCAATCCCTGGCCAGCCAGGGAGCAACCCACATAGCACAGCAGACCTCTCCTGTGGTGCCCCTGCTGCTCCTCTCAGCAGTGTATTTCAGTCAGTCTGCCTCTTCTGCTCCCCACTCTGTCTCTGCTGCTCCCCACTCTGTCTCTGGTGAATCTTCTCAACACCCCCCAACCCCCATCTCTGCATCTCTGGCCTGTATCCCATCTCTTGTATGGACAAATAAATCTTTAAAAAAAAATTCTGAATTAATTTCACTCAAGAATGTGTGTTTTCCTGAGCCTTGGATTTTTTTTTTTCTTTATTAGGTTTGCTGTTTTTTTTTTGTTTTTTTTTTTTTAAACTATGTTTGCTCTAAAGAGAGGTTAGAATGTTTATATATAGGCTAGGGAGTGGTAAGGTGATATTATTTAGTGAGATTTATTTATGAAGCCAGTAAACACTGCAACAGATTTCCTTTAACCACTTAAAAATTTATAAATCTGTTGCAACTTATTAAAAGTGCAAATATTTGTACATATATATGTTATAATGATTATTGCTATTTCAAAGCTGCAGCCTATCATTGTAATTACAGAGAAAATTAAGGGAATGCACTATAAATATTCAGATTTGTTTAGAAAAGGAAAGTAATTGAACTTATTTAATTTTTTAAAAGAATGTTTATTAACTAGTTTTAAAGGATTTTATTTGTCTCAAATGTCACGCAAAGCTATAGCACGTATAGAAAAAGCTTTTTATTCATTTTTTAAATAACAGGTGCATTGCCAAAAATAAGAAAGAAAAAGAGGCACCTGCATAGTCACAGGTGCACAGAAGATATGCTTCTAAATATTTAATATGTTTGTCCTTGAATGTTAATTAAATTACAGATACTTGTCCACATAATATGGGATATAAGAGATCCAAATATCTTTTGTATTTGGCAAATCAGTTTTATAGATCTGAAAAAAAAAAAACTCAGGAGGTCTCAAAGTTTTTCCAAAGTCTCAAGTATTGAATGAGAAATGCATTGTCATGTTTCCTTTGAAATATTGTCAGACTGAAGGTGATGTTTAGTGTAATTATTATCTTATTAAATGTCTGCTTTGTTCTCTACAGTTTATATTTTAGCAGAAGTTCTATTTTTATCATTTTTTTGTTATTGACCAAAAAATAGGAATTGATGTTATCTATAAAGTTGAATTCTTCGTAATATTTTTAATGTTTTTTTTTAAATTTCAGTAACTATTCTCCCTCAAATTCTTTTACTTTTAAAATTATGTATTTTAAGCTAAGAAGTGGTTCTTAGTTAAGATTGAAAAATAGGGCCTCCCCGGTGATGCAGCGATTGAACGCTGGGTTGCGAAGCTGCCCGCAGCCTTTGCAGTGCCGGTTTGATTCCCGGCAGCCGGTGGAGGGTCCCACATGGCGTGCAGACCTCTCCTGCCGCACCCGCTGCTCCCCTCAGCAATGTAAAAAAAAAAAGATTGAAAAATAAATGAATTCACCTTTCGAAGTAGATTCTTTTAAAAGATGGGTATGTGTTTATTTTGTTTTTTGCAAGAAGTGGTTATTGTTTTGTTATTGCAAGAAATGCAATACAGAACCTTGTTTTGCCTCTGTTACTAGAAAGTTCTGAGAAAACTTGGTGGAGTTTGAAGCTGCAAAAGCATTTTATAGCTTCTAATTTGTTCCTCATTTGCATATTTTATACCCTTGCTATTTTTTTAATCATTCCTCTTCACAATGTAATACAAGAAGACTAAAATCCCATTTTGGGAGTAGATGTGACATAAATCACAAAATAATTAAAATAATTATGTAGTAACTACAGTAAAGAGCAGCAGAAGTCAAAATTATTTTTGCTACTTGCTAGGCTATATAAAAGTGTCATGAGCAAACAGAAAAGTTGTATATTTGGGGTTATGATTGAATTTTCCAGGTTCTTAAAACCACAGCCTTTATTCTATCATAAAATTTCTCAAAAAGAAGTAACAGGAGGATAATAAAAATTATTATGTGTACAAATTGATAGAGTGGATAGAGAGGAAAGACAATGAACCACCATATTTATTCAGACACAGAAAAGAATTTCAACTTCAGATGAGAAGGAAAACTATTAATAAAACATTTTATATAGAGCCAACAATTCTGTGAAACATGGAATAACTTTCCTTATAATTAATGTCATATTATCAAGATGCTAGAAATAGAATTGCTGAAGAATATTATTAGTATTATTATGAAGCCTATTTCTCCCTGGGTACATAAAAGTCACAAAGGACTAGAGACATGCATTTCAGCTTATAAAAATCTTGTAATATGAACATAAATTTGTTTTATGAAACTTGTGGTTGACCCTCAGAAAAGCAATAATCCCTGGAACCACTCTCCACACAGTTACGTATCCTCAGCTGTGCACCAGCCAACACTAATGGCCACAGGGATTTGTTACTTGAAAATGGGGTGGGAAGTTTTCTGATTTAGCCTAACTACAGATCTGACAACTGTATCCCCAATAACATTTGTATCTGCTTAATACAATATACAGAACATGACATGGCAGTTATGAGATACATCATGATCCTTCTTATCAAATGCTAAACAGCTTGGAGCTCTGTCAAACATTTGAAGGTAAATTAGGGTTAGAAAGACGCAGAGGAAAGTTGATAATTGATATTGGAATTACTGAGAGTAGAAAATGTAGACAAAATTATGTAATCGTGAACAATGATTTTGATTATTATTATTATTTTTTAATCATTGGTAAGATTTTGTCTTCTACTTCCCATCTGTGAGACAGTAAGCAAGTTCATTCATCTCTTTAAATGTCAGTTTCCTCTTGATAAATTTGGAAAATCAAAGTAGTTATCTTATCAGTTACTGTGAAGACTATGTTTCAAGTCACAGGTTTAGAAGTGTTGGCAGATAGTAATGGCTCCATACAAGTTAACTTGTTAGGCATTGAGTGAGAAAAAAGGTAGTGCTTGAATTTAACTAAATTTCACCTTCTGTAAAAGCAAAACTGTGTTCAAAAATAAATAAACAGTTAAGTACTCTTGAAATGAGAGCACTGACTCACACATATCTCAGATGAAGTGACATAAATCTTGGTACTTAGCTACCGTAGAAGATGTTTTAAGGTAAAGATGCTGTCAAAGCCTGACAAACTCAATTGAAGTTTTAAAAATTTTACCCCCTACACTTGTAGTTCTTAATGTATCAACATTAATTCAAAAAAAGTTCTTAGGTAAAAGAAAAGCAGCAAAGAAAACACAACTTGACTAAACTTCCATTTGCATTGTTAAAAATTTATTTTCTTTTTCTTTTTTTTTTTTAAGATTTATTAATGCATGCAAGAGCTGGGGTACAGGCCAGAGATGTGGGAGGGAGCGGTGAGAGGATTCACCAGAGACAGAGTGGGGAACAGAACAGGCAGACTGACTGAAAGACACTGCTGAGGGGAGCAGTGGGCAAGACAGTGGACAATACAGGGGAGCAGTGGGCAAGACATGCTGCGCCATGTGGGTTGTTCCTTGGCCAGCTGGGGATCAAACTTGTGCCGCAGAGGCTGCAGATTGCTTCATAGTGCGGTGCTTAACCCCTTGCGCCACCAAGGAGACCCCCCCCCAAAAAAAAATTTATTTTCTCATGGAATATTGATGATACTGAATTATCTTAAAAGAACAATTTTGGTTTCAGAAGTAAAAATTTGCCTCAGAAGATAAGCCAGTTAGGTATATTTTCTTTTGAAAAAGTAGTAAACATCTGTCTGTTTTGTGACTCTTTGTTGTTAAGAAAGCTTGATTTTTTTTCAGTGCCTTTAAGAGATATTTGGAATAAGCATTTCTATCAATGTTCTGAAACTTTCACATTAGCACCATCTGCTTATAGACATGGGTATGCATGAACACATATTAAACAGACTGACTCTGTCCTTCACAGAGTTCAGTAGCAGGTGAGGAGGGCATTTTGTGAAGTGCTTGGTTTAATTTAATTTAAAGTGTTCCAAATTATTGGGCAGACAAATTATTCAAGTCAGTGAGGGATTGTTTACAAAGGATTGATCCAAGTGTTAGTGTGCTTTTGAAAGGAAGGGCAGGAAATCACAATGTCAAATGTATGACTAGGTTAATTCAGACTAGTATATCTGGTTCATCATCTTCCCACAAGAAAAATTTTGTTGATCTAAAGTGAACTGCACTGTTTAGTGAACTAAAATATCAGAGCAATCCAATATCATTTTAATCTGAAAGTAATCATTAGCAAAAATAGATATCTGAACTTCTATAGAAGATTTTCCCTCCTTGCTTCTGTCATTTCTTTGTCTTCATTTTGTGATAACTAACTTATGCTTTTTTCTCTTTTTTTCCTCATTACATTCCTTCAAAGTTTTCCTCTTCTAATAATTCTGTTCTTTCTTTATATTAATTTTCCCTCCTCTCCTGCCAAAATATTTCTCATTGAAATAGACTTCAAAAAATGTGTATAACTAAGAGAAAGTTAAAGACAATATATTAGATATCTTAGGTAATATTTTGTTTTAGAAATGACAGCAAAAATTCATACCATAATGCAAAGCAACAAAAACAAAAAGCTGCCAGCATTTTAAACCATATTTCAAAAATATTTTTATATTGTAGGAGAAGGTTTAAATTTATCGTATTCACAGCTATTGAGTCTGTTGAGGAGAAATCTTACCTAGTGCTAGGAATGTAGAATTTTTTTTTTAATTTATTAATGCATACAAGAGCTGGGTGTAGACCTGAGGGAGGGGAGGTAATGAGAGGATTCACCAGAGACACTGTGGGGAGCAGAACAGGCAGATCTACTGAAATACACTGCTGAGGGGAGCAGCAGGCGAGACAGGAGAGGTTGGCTCTGCCACCTAGGTTACATCCTGGCAGGGGATAGAACGCATGTTGCAATGGCTGGCAATAGTTTGATAGCACTGAGACTTTAACCCCTGTGCCACCAAGTTGGTCCCAAGAATGTGGCTGTTTATATTGCTCTTTGATTTCAAACACTGTTCACCTTATAGTGACCAGAAATAAATCTTTTTACACAAGCATCTATTGAAAGGCTTTGCATATAGAGCACAGAAAAACAGGTGGTAATTGCAAAAGGCATTTTTCTTGACTAATGAAGATATGGGTCTTCCTTAAATGGATTTTCAGAAACAGAAATCCCTAAATTACACACTTATTTCCAATGCCTTCCCCTTAAGTGAATGTATACTGAAATATATTTGTTAATTAAATTAATTATTCTACTTAGTTGTCTGTTCTTTTTATAATGAGACCCTTTCAGAAGTATTTCTTTGTGTGTAGGATTTAGGACTGGTACTATCTATATTTACTAGCACCTAGAACAGTTTAATGACATTCAGGCAGATAGCACATATTTCTCAGTGATGCTACGCAGACATCATTCCAATACACAAGTCTAATTGCCTTTAAGAAACATCATACAAAACTAGAAACAGGGCAAGTGTTATTATTGTTGTTATGCACTGAGTTAAGTGTTAGATGTCTGCTTTGTGTCTCTGAGCTTGTTTCTAGTGCCCAAACCCTCATTAATAAGAATTAGGTCTGATTATGACTGTGTAGTGGATATCTTAATTTTGTATGTTTTCTTCATCAGACAATACATAATCTATATTAATTATCTTATATTTCAGTGCATCTGAATAAGCCCCAGAGCCCTGTAGGCCTTTGTGTTTTGCTTTCTAACTCTTCGCCTTGTAAACGATTCTATATCTCCCCATAATAACTGTGAATTATTGTTGACAAAATAGCCTTCTTTTATTAAAGGTGCATTTTAATTTGACGTTAGAAACAACCAGCTTTAAAAATGTGATTGGCCTTAATATCTTTTTAGATTCCTTTTGGAGATACACTTACCACAAAAATATGCTCTGTGGGAATTTAGTGAACTAGCTGATAATATAAATCTTGTTTAGTTTACAGGAAAAAGCAAATGCTTCGTTATTTTGTTGTTATTATTTATTACATCAAAAGAGAAATAAAATTTTAAGCTCACTTTGTGATGTGTGTCCACATATCATTGAAAAAATGAGCCAAGGGGGAAAAAAAGGGTCCATTTCTTTGTGATGACCAATCAAGCATGCCCTAATTTCTAAAAGCTCTAAGGATGAAAGAGTGAAGTCTCCCAGCTTTGTTTTTCTAATTACCTTTAGGACTAATAGAAACAGCTAAACTATTATATGTTTACTTTGTAGGAGCCAGTGAGAAAGAAATAGTCCTAATGAATGCTTTGACTGTTAATTTACATCTTCTACTGGTAAGTTTCCTTTCCCACCAATATTTAGTATACACTCATTTATAGAATCTGACATTTTTCTATCTTTAATTCATGAGCATTGGGTGATTTACTTATTTAAAAATGCTGTAAGGTTATTTTCATTTTTACCAGGAAATCCTAGACCAGGATAGAATAAATGTCTTCTAATAATTATGGGAGAATTGACTCTTCCAAAAAGTTTTAGAGTAAGGAAATGTTCTTATCTTTAAACATAAGGAGTAAGAGTCCCAGTGGGTGAAAAGCAAAACTGCTTGCAAGCACACAAAACAGTGATGTACAAATGCTTCAATGCACTGAGCTTTTCAGTAAGAGTTTTCCAAGATGCTGGACTTCAGCAGAGTGGGATTATGAATCAATGTGCCTTTGCAGATTGATTTTTGGAAAGTAATTTTAAAAAATTAGAAAATAAAACTAAATTGGAGAAAAGGTATGTAGTACCCTAAATAAGTTTCTGTGTTTCAACTGCTTCTTACGTCCCAAATACATTATAAATATTAATATCTTTATATGTTATATTTTCAATTTGGCATATGGCACTTATAGTAATTGCTTGATACTTTAAAAATAAATTAATTTCATTTTTAGTGAATTTTTAAAAATCCAACACCAAAATGTACAATGAAAATATTAATATTTTAATAAAATGGGGAGATGACTATTAAACATCTTAGGGACATACTTAGGGAGTATGTTAAATGTAAAGGTAAATATAATTTTAAGTTCAGATGCCTCTGGGTTTGACTCCCAAATCAGTTATTTAATATCTATTTGAATTGGCATTTCTAAATCTCAATTTTTACCTCTGTAAAAATGGGCTGAATAACATTTACTCCATAGGTATGGACAATTATAAAATACTATAATATGTAGAAATGACTTAAACAACCTGGCCCAAGTTCTACTCATAATTAACTGTAGTGGTGATTTTTATTGTTATTACTATGAGTCAATATTTATTCTCCAGTAACTATGGAGAGAAATGAAAGGGCTCCACTGAAGGAATGAGGCATTTCTCCTTGGAGTCTTTAGAATTGTCATTTGTGTCATGTTATAGGTAAGGTACTTTTGGTTGGACCTAAAATAATAAAGCAATGGAAATATTTTGTACTAGAAGCCAAATCAGCAGTGCAAGATACATCTATATAAATAAGATATACATAGCACATGATAGTTTTAGCCCACAATAGAGAAATTGCCATTAAATATATGGGAAGATAATTTTTCAATTAAAATTTAAGTAAAGTTTGAGTATTTGTTTTTATCTGATTCCCATTTTCTCCTGAGTTTACTTTCCATTGATAAACATAATGAGTCAATATGTTCTTCCTCTTTATAATTCATTGGCAACAAGGCTAATTGAAAAAGGTACCCTAGACAGACATCTTGAGTTGTAATTAATTAATACCTTTAAAATGCTGGAGATTATAAAATGAAGCTATGGAAATGAACAAATGTATAAATTGTGTTAATGCTTTTTCAATAAATCCATTTCATTGCAGTTATCATTTTTTAAGCCGACACCAAAACGGTATAAAATTCTTCTAGAAGCTAAAGCCTTCCCTTCAGATCATGTAAGGATTCTTCAAATTATATTTATATTCTTTCTATTCTTCCTCGAGGAACATATCATTTGCTTGACTTGGATGTTTATTCACTATTTTTTTCCTAAGTAACTTTACAATAAAAAGATCTGTCAAATGCTTTTGATTTAGGCGTTTTTTATAGATTGGAGCTTTATTTCTTTTGTTCAAGTAAAATATATGCTAAGGGAAGAAAGGATTGAATAGTAACATTGATTTATTAGCCCTAAAGACAGTGAGTGAACCTCTGGTCTAAATCAAATGCAGTTATAAATGTTTTATTAATTCTTGTTGTTCTGTTTTATGAAATCAAATCAGTGTACACCCTAGTGCTTAACCCTTTAGCAACTAGAATAGCAATATAAAATTTTTATTTGTCCACTTCTTTTCATAGCATGCTAGCATAGTTATTTATGCTTTATTATTGAAAACTTTTTTTTAATTTATTTATTTATACAAGCACTGGGTACAGTCAGAAGCGCGGGAGGGTGAGAGAATTCACCAGAGCGAGAGTGGGGAACAGAACAGGCAGGCTGATGAAATACACTGCTGATGGGAGCAGCAGACGTGGCAGGAGAGGTCTTTATATTGTCTCTGTGAAATATTATATCCCACATATTGCAATTTTAAGGCAGTTAATTATGTCCAAATTAAAAGCCGTTGCCTACTAAAAAGATAATATCATCAAGAAATACAAAGTCCATATGATTGTTCCCATTGATATCTTGTACTCTCAATGATGGGAACCTTTGTTTTTTGGGGATTTATTTATTTATGCATAGAAGAGCTGGGTGTCGGCAGAGGTGGGGTGTGTGTGTGTGTGGTTGTGTGTGAGTGTGTGTGTGTGTGTGTGAGAGAGAGAGAGAGAGAGAGAAAGGATTCACCATAGACAGAGTGGGGAATAAAACCGGCAGATCTACTGACATACAGTGCTGAGGGGACCAGTGGGTGAGACAGGAAAGGTCTGTTGCACCATGTGGGTCAGCTCCCTGGCCTTGGATCAAACTTGTGCTGCAGAGGCTGCCAATAATGACATCATGCTGAGACTTAACCCCTTGCACCACCAGGGAGGTCCTTTTATCAGCTTAACTGTTTATAATGTTAGGCCATTTCTATGTCCTATGTTCAAATACCTAAGTTCACACTACTCACTTTGGTTGTTTTGTAAACTGTTTTGACTTAGATTAGGTGATTTTATATCTTATTTTCAAAACCCTTATACTCCTAGATGAGCAATCCATTTCTATGAAGCTCTAATATTTAATGTTCAAGAAATGTTCAGATTCCTGCATATAATTTATGCTAAGAATTTCTTCTCTGAAATACTTTTTTCAGTAATTTTTTACCTTAACGTTTGATATAATATAACAATATGCATTTATTGTTACATTATTATTTCTTTTCGGAGTTTTTCTACAAATGTAATTCTGTGCATTGAACTTGATTTAATGAATCATTCTTTTTTCCAGTATGCTGTTGAATCACAGCTTCAACTTCATGGACTTAATGTTGAAAAGAGCATGCGCCTCATCAAGCCAAGAGAGGTAAATAAGAAAGAGAAATAAATATTCATCAAGATTCTATTTAGTATTGATTTTTTTTCATTCTCCTCAAAGGTTTATTATTTTCATTACTTTAATGGAATTTCGAGGAAAATATAAAAGACCTTTATTTCTCTTCCTGTTAGGTCATTTTGCTGAAAATAAAGAATTAGCATAGAAGTATATTTATTTTCATATTTTAAGGATGAGTCAAAAGAAAGGCAAATTATTCCCCCATTAATATGGGGAATATGTCGTGTTCATCAATGGGATGAGTCGGATGGCAAATTGCTTATATAATTTTCAATTTCAAATATCATTAACGATGGATGCCAATGAAATAATGGTAAAACGTTGTGATAATTATTGAAATTGATGCCTATCTTTTATCTCTCAGTTTTAATCTAAATATCATTTTGTGTGTGTTAATGTTAATGTGTGTGGATGTATGTGTGTGGTTAGACTGCAGTATAGAAAGGGGTGTGTGTAGTAGAAAGTAGTTAGAATTTATAACCTGTCTGCCATACTCCAGAGAATTCTGGACCCACCAACTTACTGGGTATATGACTTGTGAAAAAAGTTAGTTCATTTTTGAGATCTCTTTTTATTTAAACAGCTAACAAAGGAAGCAACTAAATAGGCTTAACAGTATGTTCAAAATCTAAAATACTGGATACTTTACATTAATAAAGATTTTTTTTTAAGATTTATTTATTCATGCATACAAGAACTAGGGTACAAGCCAGAGGTGCAGTGGGTGAGAGGATTCACCAGAGACAAAGTGAGGAACAGAACAGGGAGACTGGCCGAAATACACTGCTGAGGAGAGCAGCGGGCGAGATAGGAGAGGTCTGCTGCACCAAGTGGGTGGCTCCCTGACTGGCTGGGGATTGAACTCGTGCTGCAGAGGCTGCAGATAGCTTCACAGTTCTGTGCTTAACCCCTTGAGCCAGGAGGGATGCCCACATTAATAGAGATTTTTTATAGGGATTTATAGCTAAGAATTAGACATACTAATCATATAGCTTAGGCAATTTGGCACCAAGAGATGCACAGAAAATGAATTTTATGTTTCACATATGATGCTTTCAGGCTGTCAAGCCAATATTTGAACAATTATTTCTTTCAACTCATAATATTTTTTGAAAAACTAAAATCTACTTTGTTCACTTCTATTTGCCAATACGTAATAAATTAATGGACTATAAAGTTCTTACACCTGTGGAGGATATCAGTTTTATATAGCATATGTAAATTGCTAACTTTCAGCCAAAATGAATATAGTCACTAATATATCACAAGTTAAAATCAACAAGTGTTATGGAATCTCATGAGTTAATCACAGTCTTGGGAGCACTTCAGTATAACCAGATTAGAGCAAGTTAACAGGAGAGAATAACGTATACTTTCTTTTTTTTTTTTTTTTTTTTATAGAGGCATGTTTTTATTTATTTATTATATTTGTTTGTTTGTTTTGTCTATACATGCACTGGGCACAGTCAGAAGCGCGGGAGGGTGAGAGAGTTCACCAGAGCCAGAGTGGGGAGCAGAGCAGGTAGAGGGACCGAAGTACACTGCTGAGGGGAGCAGCGGGCGGCAGGAGAGGTCTGCGCACCATGTGGGACCCTCCTCTGGTGGCCGGGGAGCAGCCGGGGATCGAACCGGCGCCGCAGAGGCCGCAGGCAGCTTCGCAACCCAGCGCTCAACCGCTGCGCCACCGGGGAGGCCCCAACATATACTTTCATTAAGAAAATATTTTACTTGTTTACTTAATGCTAATTATTCAAAGAAACAAATTGTTAGTTTATATCATACTTTTCTTACTTTTTTCAAGTTATAGTGGACAATCACATTAAAGTCTTCTAAGACTAAAGAATTTTGTGTTACCATGATAATAATTTTACTTAGAATTTTCCTGAAAATGCTGAAATCCTCTTTATATACATATATAATATTTATCATTTAATAATACAGAAATTTCAATGTCAATCATGTATTTGTAGATTCCTACTTTGTAAAGAAATTCCAGGCTTCTAGTACAAACTACAGTATAGTACAGGATGCATTTCATTTGGCATTGATTAGTATATATATATTTGGTATATGCATTTATATCTATCTATCTATCTATCTATCTATCTATCTATCTAATGAGAGAGAGAGAGAGAAATTGGCAAAAAGCAAAAATACTAAAGATAAAAATAACTGAAGGCATATTTATGAATACCTTAATGGTCTTCTCCCAATTATCAATACAGTTAATGATAATTTGACTTCAAAATCATGTTAGACTTAGCACTGGAGAAAATTCATGAAGACTTTAGAAATATATCGGAATTGTTAGAAAACAAGGAGATGCTGTATTTTCAGTTTTGTTTTTTTTTTTTCTCTCTCTCACATTATTGGCAAGACCAAATCTAGAGTCATTCACAATTTTTACTAAATGACCAATCATTTGTCTTTGATGGGGACATGTGGAATATCATAAACTCAATTATACTGAATTTTTGTTTTTTATATTTTTCTCATGTTTTGTTTTTTATCTTTAGGTTGCTGTGGAATAAACTTTATTCTTAAGTTAATAGAAATAGTTGTTATGTTGTACTCAGCTGAAAGATAGACCTATGTTTTTCCCCTCCACCTTGGAAAAAAATAACATGATATTAGATTGACAAATGAAATGCTAATTTTCAAGAAGTTTCTCTTGCCACTTAATATTCCATGGTCTTATCATACTTCCTGGCATTTTATCAGATGGACATAAAAGGAAACACTTTGTAAATATCCATATAATAAAGGTTAATAAAAAACTGAAGGAAAAAATCTAGCATGTAGAGTTAAGCAAAGACTTACACTTTACAAACCTCTTTTTACTATTTTATTATTATTTCCTAATGACAGAAAGTATGTTCAAATGATGCTCTTCTGCCACATTTTTGAAGATCATTAATTTGCAACAAGTTTAGCTTTAATTCCTCTTACAATGGGAAAGAACTCATGGTGAATTTCAGATTGGGAAGTGACAAATTAGTTTTTGTGGCTAGGTAGTAATTTGTGCCTAATTTGATATTAGGGAGAAGAAACATTGAGAATGGAGGATATCCTTGAAATAATTGAGAAGGAAGGAGACTCGATTGCAGTGATCCTGTTTTGTGGGGTACATTTTTATACTGGACAGCTCTTTAATATCCCTGCCATCACCAAAGCTGGACAAGCAAAGGTATGCACATTTCCTCCTTCTCACCTCACTGAACATCTGTCCGCTAAGAGGTATTCTAACTGCTCATCTACTGAGACAGCTTTGTGCCTGTGTAAACTTTTTTAAAGAGGTGAAAAAAAAACAGTAAAAAATTCTATAGTCTATTTTGTGTTAGGCATCTCTATTTAGACCTTTCTTTGTCACTTCTGAGACATCACCTCCTTGCTACAACATCTACTATCCGGTGCTTCTTGCAGGTGATGTCATCAGTACAGAGCTGCTCAGTCAGCAGGAGGCAGACAGAATACTTAGGACAGTAACTACTTCCCAGAGGGCTAGAAACTCAACCGTGGTAACTTGTCATATTGCAACTCATTCAAAATGTAATTCAGGTCTCACTTAATCCTAGGTACCTGAAGGAGAGATGCAGAATTAATAAGTTTTATGAGCAGATCAAGTTTTACAATTTACTTTAAGGAAGCCATTTTGTTCCTAATTATCTTGAGAAATTATTATACTACCTGTAATGAGAGTTTTCCCCTACATATTACTAAATTAAAGTTAAATTGTTTACCACTTTGCAATCATGTCTCTTTTTAAGTGTTTGTAAAAGAAAGAAAATGTTTTAATATTTATTTATCTGAGGAAGGAAATCAAGAGAGCAATACTCAACAATTAGCATGTATATTTAAAATCCTTAAATAACAATTCTATTTGATTCAGCAATCAAGTCATGTATTTAAAAAGGTGACAATGGAATTTTCTGAACATTAATAAGTTATGGGACTAATAAATGTGTGAGGTCTAGTTAATATATTCAGTTATTGAAGCTAATGAATGGAACTAATGAAAAGAAATTTAGCACAGTTATCAACAGTCTCTAGGAATTTCTAACCACGACTTCCAACTGGTTTGATGGATAACTGTGAAAGTGGTGTATTACAAAAAGATATAAAGATAATGTCTTCTTAATTTAGATATTTAATGTTAAGCACCAAAATAAAGGGAAGCCAATAAAAAATCATATTTTAAAATTTTATGCAAATGATTAGCCATCTCTTGTCCCCTCAGTATACATGCATGTCTCATTAACCTTCGCAGATATAAGGCAGGAGGATTGAGAAGAAAGACCAGGGGTTTTGACATCACATAGTCTGAGGTTCAAATTTTGGCTAGGTCATTTAGCTGTTACACCATCTCAGGCAACTTTTATGACTTTTCTGAATCTCTGTTTTCAAAAGTGTTAATTTGGGATAAGATCCATTTTATAAATTCAGTATGCAAGTGAAGAATATAAAGCGTATATTGGGTTGTACACATGCAGCTGCTAAGTGCTGATTCCCTCCCCTCTTCTACTGTCTAACCAACATGAAGTTATAGAAAGTGGCTCAGATGCACTTTTTCTTTTTTTCCCATTAAAAGGCAAAAGAAATTTGTTTACTTAGGAGTTACATGTAATTTTCATTTCTAACTACACTGGTTGCTAAAACCATTTTCTCAGTACTTTGTAGTTTTCTTTCACTTAAAAAATTTTAGTGTCTACTGAATGAATTCTCATGAAGCTTTCAGTCAAATAAAGGATGGTAGGAATGAACAATTCCATCAAAATATAACTGCTCCAAAGTGATGGATACTTTGGGAGTGAAATGGTGATACAACAGGCTTAAGTTTATCCTTAATCAAAGTTATTCTACCAAATGGTTATACCCCTGCTGGAGAATTCTCCTATTCTCAATGGAGGTTGAGGAAATGCCTTTTATATGGGAACTTAGTTGTCTTGGGTGGTCTGCTAAGATAAAGCTGAAGAGAGAGGCAGAGAGAATATTAAAGATGTCAGTCAAGAAAGAGACAGGAAGTTCTAAGAGCAAAAAGCATAAGAGAATCAATGTTGGGAATGACTGAGATAAAAAGGAGGAAAGTTTTCCAGAAATGAACTATGGGAAAACCAAAAATGATTTTGAGATGGAGCAATGAAAGTCAATAAGGCAGATTTTGAAATGGCAACTTCAAAATCATGTATAGAGATGTGGGGACAAGGATTATGACACTTATTTTCATTAACTGCATGTATGCATACCAAAACAAACATAGATCATAAGTGACTTGATGAGTTATTTTGAACACTTACAACCATCACCTAAATGAAGAGACTTTCAGAACACTTAATAGTATTCAGAATCCTCAATTGTGTTTTCTCCCAGTTTCTGTCTGTTGCATCTGTTGCAAATGTACCAACCTCTTAACTTCTAATAATGCTTAGTAGCTTTGTCCATCATTGAACTTTATGGATTAATATTTTTGTTTGGCTTATTTGTTCACTAGTATGTTCATGAGAGTCAATCTTGTTGGATGCAGCAGTAATTTTGTTTCTTTTATTTTCAGTATTACAGTGTATAAGATTTTCACTGATCTTCAAAAATGAAAACTACTTCCATTAAAAAAATCAGTTTACTATGGTTTTGAATAACATGATTTATCATGTGGTTGTTTTTTTTTAGTTGAGGAAAGGGTCTGAAATGGTAACAAATAGGAGAAGTCAAGGAAAACTGAAAAAATAGGGGTAGGTGAGAGAATGATATTCCAAGGGAAGACCCCACCACATAAAAAGAGGCATCAGTTTGCAGTGACATTTTCATTTTTTGTCTTTGAAATCACCTACTAACACTGATACTTTCTTGTGTAATAGTGGGCAACCAACCATTTTGGAGCTCTGCCTTACTTCCATATTTCCATATCTTTCAAATACTATTACTTGTTGCTACTAATCATTTCTCCTTTTCTACACCCATTAAAAGTAAACAATGTCCCTTGTCCTTTGCATTACTATCCCTTGTGACATAAATCACTATCACAATTCAACTCTCACTGCCAAAGGAAAGCTAAAAGTCTACTCCCATTTTTGCAAATTGCTATGTATGCCCACATTTTTCTTATATCTCAAGACTTACCTGTGCCTTGAGATCAATATGCTCCAAAAAGAAACAAATCAACCCTCCAAACAGGCCTTCTGTCTCATGACACCATCCTAGACACCTCCAGAGTCCCTGTTCTTTACCTTCTCAGTCTTTTAAGTGTACCCATCAAGGCCTGTATTTATTTTAATATTCCCTATTCAATATGATGGTTTCCTAGCTGAAAATTAGGGATTTCTTTTTCTCACCAAAGAAGCCTGGAGGCAGGATGCTTCTGGGTTGTGTTCAGCACGTGAGTAATGTCTGAGTGGCATCTTCAGGATTCTCTTCGTTTTTCTCAGACTTCTCACATCACGGTTACAAGACAGTTGTCCTAAATCCAGATATCACAATTCTATTTATGGAAAGAGAAGGAAGAGGGAACAGTGCAGTTACAGCTGTCCTTTTCATGCAAAGTGCAAAATATTTCCCAGAAAAACCCAGAAGATCCCTGCTTATGATTCAGTGCCATCTGAAGTAGTAGCTTCAAATGAATATGAGTAAAGAAATATTTAGTCTTTTATGACCCTGTAGTAGAGAGAGGCAAAGAGGAAGGAATTGGCAATGGGGTTTGGATTAACAAACCCACAGTACTTTTTATGTTTCTTGATTATATTCCATGGGATATTGTTGTTTCTAACTTACTTTCCTCTTCCCTATTCCATCACTATTTATGTTTATCTTTCCTTCATTCCTTCACTCCCTCCCTTCCTCCCACATTCCTTTTTTCCTCCCTACCTTTCTTTGTCAATTTTTTTTTACCCCATATCACAAAACATTTGAACACAATTCATTTAAAATTGACTAGAAGGAATAATGAAATAAAGATAAATAAAGAGAAAATCTGCATCATTGGGAGAAATGAATATTCCAAACATAGTCTGTCAACTTGGGTTATGGGAAAATATAGTTATTGTGATCATTACAAGCAATAGAATTTGGTGTATTGGGTAGACTAGATCTTCATACAAAAAAATAGAACTGTAAATGCCTTCATTATGATAAATGTTTATTTCTGGCCAATATAGTAATCAGGTATGAGCTTTCTCTCATGTGCTCTCTCCTTCAATGAGCTGAATCTTGTGCAGATTCAGGTATCCAGTGACTCAAAGTTGTATCACCTGTAACTCTCATATCCTAGAGCCTGTCTTGATTCAGCGAAAGGAATGGGATAAATAATGCAAATAGGCACATTTGATTTTTTAAAAGCCTTTGTTTAATAGTGGTAAATTTATTCCACTTCCAATCTTTTGGCTAGCACATGACTACTGAAAAATTCAGTATAGCTGTGTGCACATGAACAGTTACTAGTTTTGCCACAACTGAAATTTAAGTATTTTGTGTTGCTTATGAATTAAGATATTTATTCTGAGATGTAGTGTAGCATTTATATTAATAAAATGTGCACATAATTCAGATAGTCAGACCTAGTCTTGAACACAAGTCTGTTAGTTTCCACTGTAGATTGACTGCCTTAATTCATTTACCTTTACAAATGAAGAAGATAATAGTACCTACTTTACATAGGTTCATTCTGAGAAGAATTAAACAATACGCTTAAGACACTTAACACGTGTGAGAAGTACTCAGTAAATGTTTGCAATTGTCAAAATATAAAAAAAGACATATTGGAATATTCAAATCTCACCAGAAAAAAGAAATAATGGATCCTTAGAGAAAAAGGGAAATGTTTAAGTTTCTTTTTCTAAAGATCCTCACTGGATAGTTCTACACTAGAACATAAAAGAAAATAAGTAGAGCAGCATGGTTAGGACTCAAGACACTAGACTGAAATTTCTTACAAAGTTGGGATGATGGATTATTAAAAACTTTAATAATTTTACCTCTAACTAACTCAGTGCCAACTGCTTAGGCTCTATGTCCCCTCTTTAGAGCTATGTGGCCTGCAGCACAGTTCACCTACTGGTAGCTGGCAGACAATGAGTGCCAAGTAAATACTTTTTGAATAAATGAATGATTGTATATCTTATTTACCATATATCAAACACTATGGTGGCAAAAGAGAAGATTGAACTTTGGAAACCTGCACTTGGTTTTATTAGCTTCTAACTTGTTAAGTGGCATTCTTCACTGATTATTGAATGCAAACACCTTAGACACAACCATAAGCTGCTCAAAGTATTAAGAAATAATAATCACAATTATACCTCCAACAGTTTGAATGAAAAAATGAATTCTGGCTCCAGAATAATGTATGACAAAAGCAAAAATAAGAATAATGACATCATTATAAGAAAGAAAGACTCATTGTAATTTTAGTATCATTTAGTAAAATCGGACATATTTAAACAACACTTACATATAAATGATCACCTCATGGAACCATCCACTTGTTTTCAGGAAAGCTCTTAATTCTTCTTTAAAAGAATTTGAGATGCATGTATTTGACAAGCAAATAATTGATCAAAGTCTCAAATGCTACAGAAAGCTTGGCTGAGGTGCCTCTATTCCTGAAAACTGGGTGTCAACTTTCATAAAGTATCCCATAGAATAACATCAGTAATGCTTGTTTGGATTATCAGGATTAGAGTAATTGGTTAGGAAAATTTATTTCTAAATATTTCTATATAAATTGGCATACTCTGAAATTTTTATATATCAAAAAAGCAGACATCTTCCAAAAAATTTTTGTTATTGGAGCTCTCAATAACAAGTACTATTTACTAGAAATTTTAACAAGTGTAGCCATTGTTCTATTAAAGTCACTGCCAATTCTTGTCTTTTTAAGTGTTGTCTGTAGTAAAGCAACATGCATTTGGATCTCTCACACATTCTTTCTTCTCTCTGTAATTTTTTGAATAGTAAAATTATAATAATGGAGTTCTAAATAGGAGTACCCAAGTTAGCCTGGAGTATATGAGTGACCCACTTAGAGATGATCAGACCTGAACAAATTCTAGAATTATGAGTAGGAACCAATCAGGAAATTCCTTTGAGGGGGCTGGCAGGGTGGTGGGGCTAAAGAATTCAAAACATTGATAAGATTTCAAGTAAGCAAATATTTCAGTATAATTTGCTTATGAAAAAATATATAACTTGATAGAAAAGGAGTGATAATAATTCCACAAGACAGCAAAGGTTAGATATGAAGAGGTCACTAAAGTCATTTTATATATCTTGAGTTTCTCTTTGAAACCCATTGTATGTGTCACTGAAAGCTCTTAGGCAGTAATGGGAGTGAAATTTTGTTTCAATTTTAAGAGGAAATTTCCTGCCTACAGGAACAGGTAGCAATGGGATAGACTGGGCAAAAGGAGAGTCAATTAGTCTCCAAGTAAGAATTTTAAAACTACCATGACACTGTGCAAGATGTTGGGACACCAGAGAGCAGATCCATTTCATACTACATGAAATATTTTCTGATTTCTCAAGAGATCATTCTTTTTCACCAAATTTTTTCAGTAACAAACTTTGCAATCCCTAGAAATATGTCTGCAGAACTGAGGGGGCTAAAGGTGGTGAGTAGAATGTGGATGGAACAAAGTGGAGTAGGATAAGGGTCACAATGGTCTCAGGTAAATAATGATGGGTACTTGTTGTTGGGAGTCGTATGGTAACAGGCCTCTGTGGAGGTGTAAGCCTGTTCAACTAAATCATGTACAGTGTTGTAATCAATGTTACCTTAATAAAGAAAAGAAAGGATAAGCATCACATATCAAGCATCTATCCTGATCTGTTGGTTCACCCAGATTTAGTTCTATACACAGAATCCGAGGGGAGTACAGGTTATGGGAAAAAAACAGAAATTCCTGCCTTTTAATGAATCCATAGATAGAAATTAGATAAAGATTAGATAGATAGATAGATAGATAGATAGATAGATAGATAGATAGATAATAGAGAAAGATAAGATAGACAGGTAGATGATGAGAGAGAGAGCAAGAGAGATAGATGATAGATAATTTTATTAATAAAGATGATGATCAGTATAAATGGAAAAGCAACCTAAAATTTATAGGGAATGTCCCATTTACTAAATGACCTTCATTTGGGTAATAATAAGTAATTTTTCTGTTCAGCAATATTCAGTAAACTACCTTAAATTCATCCAGGTGGGAGCCTGGAGTCAATAAGTTAAAATATGTTGGTAAATATAAGCACTCAAGAATCTAAAAATTCTGAGCTGTTTTTAAGATGTATTCATCAGATGTTTAATTTGAGCTTTTTGTTAAATGGACCACATGAGAAAGACTGATTAATTCTCAATAGGAGAAATTTGGATTTCACATGTTGTTTCAAGATTACAGATGTGGGAAAAGCAAGCCTCCCAGCTGTCAATCAGGACCTTTGCTTCTGCATCCACTCTCATCAAAGTCCTAGTCGATAATTATTGCTCCTGATCTAGTCTCACATAAACCCAGGATTCTCCAAATGAACTATTATGTGTAGGTTCTTCTATAGGTAATATGCATTTTACAAAATACTAACACTGTCTAAAGCCACCTTATATTTGTCAATATTCCATTTTATATGCTACAGAGGAAGACTGATCTATGGCCATGTGCTCATGCTCTGCACATACTTACTTATCTTTAAGTACATACCTATTTATACCAGTGAACTGATTAGTGTGTGTACATCAAGAGTAGATCTGGCTAATTTTATAGATCACTTATTGCATAAAAAACACAACTGTGTTTCTATTATATATAATCAGAATTACTTATAATGGTTACTTACTCTAAAAAAACCAAGATTTTTTTGGTAAATTTTTTTAGGTTTTTTTTTTTTTTTCAGTATCTGTTTCTACTCTGAAATATTAGGACAGAAGACTCCATTAAGTCATTAAATATTAAATGAGTTAAATTCAGTTTGAAAAATGACCTTAAGCTATTTTCCTATCTTGAGTATCTGAAATAAATCAAGCAATCTCTATTTTATGTGAGGTCATTGCCAGTTGGTAAAAGATTATAGAAGAAAACGGGGCTACTCAGTTTGTTCTGTTTTTCACTTAGGGCTTTGTATTCTTATAAGAATTTGAGAAGACAATCACTGTTTTTTCTGATTAAAAAACTCATATTTGCTTTTGTAAGCACATTGTTTGCTAGGTAGTAATATCTTTACATACAAGTCACATAATTCTTTACAGTCTCAAGATCATTTTGCCTTTCCTTTCTCCCAAATCCTTTATTCTTTCTCACCCAATAACTGTTAGCTCTGTCATGTACTTTCTTACCTGATACATTCCCCTTAAATTTCTTTAACAAATTGCTCCCACGTTCTTTGTCTCCTATTTTTTTGTATCTGGATTTGTCAATCTCATCAATATGTATAAGAAAGCCCAAATAAAAGGATGAATCTAGTTTCTGCAATGTTTCTCAGTACAAATATGAATAATAACAGGTCCTGTTGTGGCTCATTCTGTTTTAGGCATTTGACATGTAATATTTGCCATCTCCCCAGCAACCCTAATAGTAAGCTTTTCTATGGATCACTTGAGGGAACTGGATCTGAGAAAGAATAAGCAATTGCCCTCGTGACTTGGCCAGCCAGTAAAGGCTAGAATTGGAGTCAAGCTGTGGTTGGTACCAAAGCTTTCTTTATACGATATTATTGTCTTTTCTATATGTAAACTAACATAATAGCAAAGAGGGCTCAACATTTATAACAGTCAAAAAAATATATATGGCTCCCCTTTCCTGGGCATTTCCTTTCTTGGGAAGCTCTAAACTCTTTTGGGGATTCCAATGTCTTTGAGACCTGTGTCCTTTAGTTGATGTAATTGTCTCTTTAGTTCAGAATACTGAAATCTGTTCTTTTTCAAAGGCCCCAACATGTCAAAGATAGGAATCAGAAGTACTTGTCAAATAAGATCCTACTTAGTGCCAATATTCAAAAATTTTCCCATCCTAAAACCTCCATACTGCCCCTCACTGCTCTCTTTAAGAGAGGCCCCCAAGGTATTGAACCCACCATTTCAATCTGGTTGTTCTATCAGGTATTGACTCCTAGTCATGATGGCCCCATTGCTGTTGCAGTGGGCTTCCAGAGTTGTTTCTGGATACTCTCCCTCTAATAAAAGAGCTTGCAAATCATTATATGACTGAGAAACTAATCTACATGACCCTGGAGAGAATTTTAGCAGAAAGTTCCATGAAACCTCTAGCAGTGGTTGACTTGCAAAATACACTTAGGGAATTTCGTTGTTGCAATGTTTATTGACCCCTCACATTATGTCAGAGTATATCTTGAAGTGAAAGGAGATATAGAACAGAAATTAATGGGGAAAAAAGCCCCAACATCTCTGTCTTTAAAAAATTCAAAACCAGAGAGGGTACAAAGATATAAAAATAAAAAAAAAATATTTTGACTGTATTAAGTATTTGATAAAGGTGAAAATAAATTCATTAGTCTCAGAAAAAAATTATCCATATATGTATATACACATACACACACATGCATATATATATATATATGTATATATATATATATTAGAGTTACGCATGTTCTAATTCATTTTACATTATGGTGGTACAGTTGTGGCTACAATCACATACTGTAAATTGACTCAAGAGGAATATTCATATAGTGTCAGAGGTACTTTTCCATTCAAGTTCAGAGGCTATCAATTCCTCTAGGTATTCATATAACCAGAGATTATATATATAGCTCTGGTCTCAGATTCTTATTACCAGTGTTCTCCAAGGGTCTCTTGGCTAAATATGTGAGTCCCATTGCTAGACTCCTCTAGAACTTAAAGCGTAAACTGGGTTAAATATTAATTTCAAAAAAAAGATTAAGGCTCCCTTTCTATGACATAAATAGAATGCAAGAAGGCATTCAACAATGCGGTAGCTTGACTATCCTCTCCTGGGTAAAGTTTTACCACCCCCATTCTGGAATTCAGTTTTCCTTCCACATAAGTTCTTTGAATTGCTTATATCCATTTCCTTCTTTCCAATATCCCACCCCCTGATACCTTTACTTTTCAACAGGGTAGTTTCTTTAAGTTTTCCTTTAGTATAATTATAACTATAGGTTACTGCATTTTTTTTTTATACAAGAGCTGGGGTACAGGCCAGAGGTGTGGGAGGATGAGAGGATTACCAGAGACAGAGTGGGGAACAGAACAGGCAGATGGACCAAAAGCACTGTTGAGAGGAGCAGTGGGCGAGACAGGAGAGGTCTGCCATGCCATGTGGGTATCTCCCTGGCTGGCTGGGAATCAAACCTGCGCTGCAGAGGCTGTGGACAGCTTCACAGTGCTGCATGCAACCCACTGCACCACCAAGGAGGCCCTGGTTTCTGCAATTTTTGAAAATATAACTGTAAGGCTGGATCTAAGTATATAATAAAATCCTAATATAGCATGGTTCTAATCTGCACAGTTTAAAGGCACCAATTGTTAATTTAATGAATTCCTTGATTTTTATGAACACCTTTTCTCATGAATGAATCTCAATTCAAAATTATCTCTACTGGATTTCTTGTCTATTTAAAATTAAGTTCCTGGGCCTCCCTGGTGGCACAGGTGGTTGAGCACTGCATTGTGAAGCTGCCCGCAGCTTCTGCATCGCAGGTTCAATCCCTGATGGCCTGGGATAAACCCACATGGTGCAGCAGACCTCTCTTGTCTGGCCCGCTGCTCCCCTCAGCAGTGTATTTCGTCAGTCTGCTTGTTCTGTTCTCTGCTCTATCTCTGGTGAATCCTCTCACCCTTCCCACACATCTGGCCTGTACCCCCATTTTTGTATAAATAAATAAATCTTTAAAAAATAAATAAAATAAAATAAAATTAAGCTCCTGAAAACTCCAAATTATAGTTATGGCTCCCACACAGCCTAGAATCAGTCCACATGAGTGGCCCAGACCAAATGTTCACTTTGCAGGGTTTACTGTCATCTCTGTATATTCATATTGGCATAAATACCATCCATTAATAACACAAGGACAACAGAGGTGTTTTCTTAACCTATCATAGATTTAGGGGTAAGTGTGATTATTATCCTTCTATAGATACACTTGCATTTTGAAATAATATTTTTATAAAATATACTCCTGTAATTATTAGACTTTAATCTTAGAGTAATTCATTATAAGGTCTAGGGTAAAAGGCCTGCTCTCCTTTTTCCCCTTTTTTCTATTCCTGTTTGCTGCTGAACTTTGGAAGAACATTTAAATTGATTATCAGGTGGCTGACTTCTTGAAGGAACTATTGTATATATATATTTCTGCAATATATATGCTGATTAGTCTTTCTTTTCTGATCTCATATATTAACTATAAAAGTCTCAGGACTAAAATAAACTTGAGTAGCATTCAGCCTCTTCCCTACAGAAAATTTTAAGTTTTGATTCTGGTTGCCATGCCACTTGATTTCTGAAAAGGTTCCCTGGAGCTCCACTTGGACAATTGTGTCTTATCTCTTTTTATCTGTGTGTTTATTTTCACTTTGTATGGTTTCATGTTTTAATAGTGAAGAATGGCTATTGTCATAAAATGAGCTATAAAAAAGAATGAAAACTAAATATACCACTTCAAAAAATAGTATATAGCTGTATTAAATGATTTTTGGACAGAAATTTGTAATACATATAAATTATTGAATTGCAACTCAGAGTGAATATAAAAAATAAACAGTGCTCTTTTTGAAGACCATGAAAAATTTAAGCTGTTGGAAAGTAGGGGGTTCAGAATAAAATTTCATTCTGAAAAATTAGGTATTTAGAGACATAGTAGAGGCCCTTTGTATAGAGATCTTTACTCTTGTTTCTTTTTTTAAAAAAATATTTATTTACTTATGCATGTAAGAACTGGGTTGTAGGCCAGAGGTGTAGGGGGGTAAGAAGATTTGCCAGAGATACACTGGGGAGCAGAACAGGCAGATCAACTGAAATACACTGCCCAGGAGAGCAGTGGCGAAACAGGAGAGCTCTGCTATGCCATGTGGATTAGCCTTCTGGCCAGGGATTGTACTTATGCTACAGTGGCTGAGATAGCTTCATAGTGCTGAGAATTAACCCCTTGCACCACCAGGGAGGCCTTCTGTATTTTATTTTTTAAGTAGTACTGCCCAATACATAGCACTGTAGCCCTTTGGTTATTTTCTACTGCTTTTTTATAAAAACTGGAATGAAATTTAGAACACATAAAGACCTGGTTGGTATAGTTGAGAGGTGCAACTGCCACAAACATCCATAGACGGTCACACTCCATGAGAGTGCTGACCTTTAAAGGACAGATGGACACCTATAATTTATCCATCACGATCCTAATGCCATAGCCAAAGACATCCACTGGAGTCTGAACCTGCACTGAACAAGGAATGTGCAGAGGCTGGTATGTATGAATGGCCACAAGCTAGCTGGCAGGCGGTCCTTATTCAGTGCACCTACCAGGGGCCATGGGGACTGCAACTCTGGATAGTAACTCAAGTGGCTACATTCAAGTGACTCAGGACAAAGTCTATTACCTACCTTAACTATTATGATTTTATCAATTGTGTGAGCATAGCAATGCATTTGAGAAGACTATCAGTTATGTGGATTGTTACAAATGTGTAATTAACATTTTCCACACTTAACCTGTTACTTACCGATAGTCTACATGATTTACAGGATTTTTATTTTGATGAAGAAGTTGCAAATTAATAACATCAATCCAAAAATCAAACTATTACATAACAAATAAAGTTATCAGAAATTTAATGCTACTGGGACACAAACCTAAGAGGTACAATTTCATTTTTCATTGTTAGCTCCTTTCCTGGAAATCCCAGCAGAAACCCTCTGTATCAAATTATTTCACTGGTTAGAAAAATATTTAAAGTTGTGTTAATGAAGATGGCAAGGACAAAAGCTTTGGATTTTCCTTGTTTCATAGAGAGGGATTTTGCTCATATTTCCCCATTAATTGTCCAAGAAACTTCATCTTAAAGATAACAAGTCTGAATATATAATATATACAATAAAACTGCAACAGATATATAGAACCTCAAGTAATATTAAAAATTTTAACATCATTTTGGAGAATATGTGTTGATAATTATATAATTTTTATTATTTGTTCTTTTATTTGAGTTTATATTGTATAAAAGTAGAAGATGGTAAAATTAAGAAACTGCTACATGAGCAAATGTGCTAACAAGTAGGAAGATGAGAGCAGGGGAGGGTTGGGCAAGGAATCTTCCCATTGAAGTTCTCTTGTGGTCAGAATCTGAGCTATCAGCCAATGAGGAGGGAAATAATACCCCAGAGAAAGGGATAGTTAGAGAAAATAGAGGGAGGGAGATATGGGGTACCTGAGGCAGGAAAGCTAGAAAGTATCAGATCATAAATGTCTTTATAAGTCACACCAGGTAACGTGAATTACATTCTGAAGTTAATGGAGAGTCTGATAATCAAATGTGAGATTTACAAAGTTCATTGGAGGAAGGCAGGCTGAAGTATTTTGAATGTTTCAAGATGACTTCAGTAGTCTGAAACTGACTATAAAGCAAAGTGATCCAGTGGCTGAACACTGTTATGCTTCTATGTGGTTGTATCAATGTAAGTGAGAGCTCCTATGGGTAATTTTAATATAACTGTTGAAAAATGTTTGATTTCTATTTTTAAAAAGGAATAAAGTAGACTCTCAATTGTGGAGTGAATATTTTCACTTACTCATAACATTGCACCTATTCTTAGCAGTAAAATAATGAGCATATTAACTGGATGGCTTTGGAGAAGTTTAGAATTATTAGTTTTTTCTTTATTTTTAAGATGCTGCCATCTAGTGAAATTCTTGTGAAATTGCTTTGGAGTGATCTCATTCATCTGTATCCTCTGGTCCTTTCCTCAAACAGTTAGATTTAAATAATTTATGTGTTTGCCATCCGTGGGGAAAAAACTGTACAGGCATTAAGGAATTTTGTAGAAGCTGCAAGCTTTGTGTTTTTTTTTTTTTTGTAATGTAATGCTGTAGATGTGACCACAGGGTTTTTAATAACAGGATAAGGTAGATGAGGTTTCATGGATTTTTCATTGTACCATTCTTTATAAATAATTGATAATAAAATAGAGGTGCTGTCTTTTCTATTCCTTGAGTTTTTTGGGTTTTTTTTTTTTTTTAGATTTATTTATTTATTTATACAAGCAGTGGGTACAATCAGAAGCACGGGAGGGTAAGAGAATTCACCAGAGCCAGAGGGGATAGCAGAGCAGGCAGACTGACGAAGTACACTGCTGAGGGGAGCAGCGGGTGGCAGGAGAGGTCTGCGCTCCATGTGGGACCCTCGCCTGGCAGCTGGGGATCGAACCGGCGCTGCAGAGGTTGCGGACAGCTTCACCACCCAGCGCTCAACCTCTGCGCTACCGGGGAGGCCCCTATTCCTTGAGTTTTCTTTGAAAACTTGAGTTGTAAAGATTGCTTCATAGGGAAAAAATATTGCTTTAATTGGAAATGTCATCCATAAAGGAGAGTTTAAAATTCAGAACTTTTGTTTTTCCCAAGTAGAAATTAAATATTAAATATCTATCTTAAAATACAGACTATGTGTGTGTCAACTAAACATACGCATTGGTTTGCAAACCCAGGTTTTGATAACCTCTAAATCTTGGTAAAGAAATTGTACTTCTTTCCTATCACATTTATATTAGCATGGAATATCTGTCATATTCTTATGTCATTAAGAAATATGTTAGGGCCTCCCTGGTGGTGCAGGCGATTAAGCACTGCACTGTGAAGATGTCTGCAGCCTCTGCAGCATGGGTTCCATCCCAGCAGGCCGGCGAAAATCCCACATGGCGCCGCAGACCTCTCTTGTCTCACCCGCTGCTCCCCTTAGCAGTGTATTTCGTCAGTCTGCCTGTTCTGTTCCCCGCTCTGTCTCTGGTGAATCCTCTCACCCTCTCACACATCTGACCTGTACCCTGGTTCTTGTATAAATAAGTAATTCTAAAAAAAGTAAATATGTTAAAAATGCCTTACTCTCACCCCCCCAAAAAAAAGTTATGTAATACAAGTAAGAAACTTTTCTTTTATGAAATGCTAATTTTGGTCACATTATGAGTAAGGTTTCTAATTAACTGGTTCCAACATTTTGAGTTTTCTTTATGGAAACTAAAACTATGGGATAGTGCTTACCAAGTCTTTTTGCTAACAAGTGAGAGAGGAAATATTTTAACTTTGTCCTTTATAATGTCTGTGTTGCAGTTATTCAGTTCTGTTGGCAAAATCAGCATAGATAACATTTTTTTTAAAGATATATCTATTTATTTATACAAGCACTAGGTTACAGTCAGAAGCGGGGAGGGTGAGAGAATTCACCAGAGCCAGAAACAGAACAGGCAGAGTGATGAAATACATAGCTGAGGGGAGCAGGGGGCGGCAGGAGAGGTCTGAGCGCCATGTGGGCCTTGCTGGCGGCCCGGGATCGATCTGGCGCTGCAGAGGCTGTGGGCAGCTTCGCAGCACAGCGCTCAACCGCTGTGCCACCAGGGGAGGCCCAGCATAGATAACTTTTAAATAAATGAAACTGATTCTGTTAAAAAATATAACTATTTATAAAAAGAGGTCATAGTTTGTCTCCTATTCTAGGAAAAGTACCTGTAATAGCAAGTTGATGTTTTTTATTCTTGAGAGATATAATAATGATCTAAAATTGGTCCTTCTGCAATCATTTACTTCATAAACTTCAGTTCATAGATGAATTTCTTCAAAGTTGAAGGAAATCTAATGTTTTGATAATATAATTATTATAGGAGCACTAGTAAGCAGGCAGTGGAACTCAGGGGTTAAATGTCTCTACAAAGTGAACTATCACCACTGTTTTACTGTTTTTAATGATCAATTTTTTTTTAATTTATTTGTTTGATTATTTATTTATTTTTAATTCATGTTCATGTACAAAGGTGACTTACTAGAGAAAGATCACTATATTTTCTAGGCAAAACTTTTAACAATTTGATTTATGGAAAACTAAATCACTGATCATGAATCATTAAATTAAAAAGTTAATACTGGAGTACAATTTGGATAACATGCATTCGCTATTCCAGGTTGTCTTTTTGGGAACATATTGGAAGCACAGGCTGAGTTACTACTCTAAAACAGTGTGAATTCTACAGTGTGATGCACAAAAATAACTTGAAATTTGATAACAAATAAATAACACAGAATTGAGTCAGATATTTACAAACCTGTTGTGTCAAGTCAATGTAGAGATTGAACACAGGTGGAGTCAAAGTTAACTTTAAAAATGTCAGCCAAACAACATCATTTTTATGGCTCAATATATCAGTTGATCCAAGCAGGATTTCATCATTAGTGTCTTGCTAGTCTTAGCTGAGATTACTCAAGCATCTGTGGCCAACTAAAAGTACGTGGGGCGAAAAGCTGAGGCAGACTGAGCTCGGTAAGGTGCCTCTGATCATTTCTTTCAACTTCTCTTTTCCTGGACCAATAGATCAGTGCAAGCAAGACCTCACAGAGATGGTAGAGAGTAGGAGAGAGCGGATATTAAACAAGACAAAGGAGAATCACTAATGCAATTTACCATTGTGTATATGGACATTGATGTTAATTAAATCAGTCAAATTTAGTCAATTTGATGAAATTACATAAGGGCATGATGTAAGATTAAGTGATCAACTGAAAACTTTTATTAACTCTTTCAGATTGAGAGCATATACCAATGCAACAGTCCTCAAACTTTCTAGTAATGGAAACCTTTTACAATTTAGAAAACCATTGATGACCTCAAAGAGATGTTTTGGTATTGTATTTACCTTTACTGTGTTAGCTGTTAAAATAGTAATTTACTATAAATTTATTTTTGAATAGTAATAAAGACTCATTAAATAATCAAATAATTAATATTGCTAGAGAAACAAAATATATGTTTTTAAATCAAAAGAAGATGTTTTATATTAGATAAATTTCTTGATTGTTTGTCTTAGAGGACAGTTTTTTTACACATGCTTCTTCATTCACTCTCTTGATTATTTTTACCTTGGTGAAACATATATAAATAGATCAATCCTTATGCAGATATGTAGAATTGGTTTGACTGTCCTTAGAGTTACTTGTGGACTCTTTGATACGCCACCAGAATTTGACAAGTGAGAAATTCTTGGAACTTGTGGTGTGGAGTTGAAACAAAGTCTTTGAACTTTCTATAGGTGGTTACATTAAAATCCACTGGATGGTTTTGCATTTTTAATAGGTCTTTTATTCATCCATGATATGTAAAATAAACATTAAACATTTGAAAAATATTGGTCCACTGAGTTAACTGTGTTTCACAAATATGTGTATGTTTCATCATATATTATATAAAAGCTTTTACATGACCATTAATTTTAACAGATACATCTTTAAATATTGGAAAGTGGTCATACTCATGGTAGGTACATTTTTCTAAATTTATAATTTCTTTCAGAAGCTACGTTTTATTGGCAAGAGATACTGAGTCCTTTTCCTTGAATGAAAGATTCCTTTCATTTCTCTTTAAAATAAAAGCCTGTCAAACATCCAGTTATGAATTATTATTGTTTGTCTATCAGTTGTTCTTTCATGAAACAGTGGTTCTCCATGAAATGAAAGTGGCTAGTTCAGCTTGCAACTCAAATAATTGCACAAATGCATTCCTTTGAGACACCATGCTACCTCAGTATGTGACCAGATCTTTTATGCACATTTCTCACATGAAACCTTATTAAGTTATCTTAATGCCTAAATTAAAGTATTGAGATTTTTTTTAAGATTGATGTATTTATGCATACAAGATCTGGGGTACAGTCCAGAAGTGCAGGGGTGAGAGGCTTCACCAGAGACAGACTGGGGAACAGACAGGCTGATTGACTGAAATACATTGTTGAGGGGAACAGCAGGCAAGACAGGAGAGGTCTGCTGCGCCATGTGGGCAGCTCCCTGGCTGGCAGGGGATCAAACTCATAGCTGCAGAGCTGTGGATTGCTTCATAGTACTGTGTTTAACGCCTTGTGCCACCAGGGAGGCCCTAAAACATTGCAATTTAACACAAATTTATTGCTTTTGCGTTTTTGTACAGAAAAAATTTAAATGACATCAACATTTTATTTTTTCCTGTGTCTGAATGACTTTGACATGCAGTTACTACTATTGGTGCCACTGCATTGATTCGTGCTAAAGTGCCAGAAGCTTTACTTGTCACTGCTTTTGCATTATCAGTGCAAATGCTAGCCCAATGAAGAAGACAAAGAATGTCTTAGTGTCGTGAAATTGTTTTGACTTGAATTTATTTTGATCTAGGAGTGCCCAGAGTTTTATGGTTCATGCTTAGAACCATTGCACCAAAGGGTATTGATGGTGTAAGAATTTATCAAAGATTTTCTAAAAGATATTTGTACTTACTTTTCTACTTATTAAGCAAATTGAAAATTAGTTATTATATTCTTCCTCAGGGTTGTTTTGTTGGCTTTGATCTAGCACATGCAGTTGGAAATGTTGAACTCCACTTACACGACTGGGGAGTTGATTTTGCATGCTGGTGCTCCTACAAGGTATGAACTAGTTTATATATACACACAAGCTTTTATATTCCACGTGACATTAATCTTATTAAAAAACAAGATTGATGGTACATTTTAACTTTTGAATTACTTTCTCCATTCCTCCATTGCTGTATTTTCTAATTTACACCAATAGTAGAGACATATGATAGAACAGTCTGTTAAATGATTAAATTCTGTAATTTCCAGTCATTATAAAAATTTATTTCTTCATACCTAGACTGCTGTGAAAAATCAGGAGTTTCTAGAAAAAATGTCTCACACTTAGAAGTTAATTGAAATTTATTAGGATCTTAGATTTTTGTCACTATATTGTGAAATTTCTATACATGTAAAGTTAATTCTTATAGAATCAAATTTGCATTGACATTTGAAGATAATTTAATTGACAGGGAGCATGGAAACAAAATTTCTAATTTTAATTAATACAGATGTTTTAAAATATACTTTTATTGTGCTTTAAGTTTTTGCTGATACATATTTGAATGAGCAGCGGAACTGTTACATAGTAGTTGTAAAATTTGGCCAAAAATGTAAATAGCCCATTTATTCTCACTTAATTATGTTATTTTTCATTTGTTTTTCTTTGAACAGGATAGCCCAAGAGTCTGTTATATTGTAAAAACTTTAAAACTGGCCAAAAGTTGACTTTATTAGAAAATCAAGTGATTTTACTGCTTACTTTTGTAAGCATACATACTCAGAAACGCATATAAATTAATTTATTTTTAATCTAGTATCTAAATTCAGGAGCAGGAGGTCTTGCTGGTGCCTTTGTCCATGAAAAGCATGTCCATACGATTAAACCTGCGTGAGTACACACTTCATATTCTTCTTTGGTGATGAATCAGTTAATTTGCATTAAGATATGGTAAATTTACATGAGTTCTTTAAGATAATATCCAATAAGAAACTGAATTGATTATAATTATTTTACTACTCTATTAATAATGATGTGCTTTATGAGAAATAAATGCTTTTTAAAGAGTTCAATTGACTGAACAAGAAATTTAATCACAAACAGGGACGCTTCAATGCCGAAAATGAGTCACTGTAATCATGTTGAGCAGATGGTTTAATGCAAAGAGACTACTTTTTTTTTTTCAAAAATTAGACTTTAGAAAATTTCAGATTCCTTGCATTGATGAATAAATCAAAGGCAACCAGAGCGGTGCCTAATGGAGCCTTAAATGTGGTATGTTATTATTAAAATTACATCTACCTTTAAAGCTAGAAACATTATATGATGGTCTTGTAAGGAATATCTTCTGTCCTAAAAGATTTTATAATCCATGAAAACTGAAGCAGCTGAACACTGAACAACAGACTGACTACATAAAAAGCAATACTTTTCTCTTTTGTATAACTCTCTTCATTTTCCCCAGCAAGTATAAATGCAAATGTGATACACCAACAAATTACACATTTTTATTTGACTGGGGAACTCGAGTGTTTCTTTTATTTTTATCTGGTGTGGAGATAATGAAATAATATTTTTGGAAAAAAACTTTTCATACTTGTATGGGAGTATGAGTGAGGAGGAGACTGTCTAGACTTCTAATAGGTAATATAATAATATTTGATTGGTTTTCTGAATCCTAGCCACTGGATGAGTAGTATAATCTTTATAAGAATTGAAGCTGAGATAGTAATAAACCTTGAGGCTAGAAATTTGAGTTGATTTTCTATAGCTCATTTAATCACATCTAAATTTTTTTCAAGATTCTAAAATTTTAAAATTAAATAGAACATTTTCTTTTGACAAGTATTTTATTAGGCAGACATCCATCTCAAATATAATGTCAGGACATTAGATATCCTTATGTACCTGCAGAGTATCTGCCCAAATACTCTGAAAAGTATATAGAGTATATATTGTATTATAAGAATGCCATACATAACTTAAAAGGTCTCTTTTCATTTTTAGCAGAGCCCAGTGACAACATTTTACTCAGCAAAATTGTTTTCCATATATCACTTGCTTTTGTGTTAGCACTCACCACCCTGGCCGTATATCACACTTATTTAAATTGTAATAGAGGATTGAATGTATCTTATCAACCCACAGGACAAGCCAGTGGGTGCAGGGATGTGTGTGGGAAGTGATAAGAAATTTACACAAACCAGAAAATTAAAGTGTTAGGATGCTATGATCTTGCACAAAGGTCTACTGTGTTCGGTATTTCTCTCATCATTATTTGTCCTTCATGGATGATGAGCAACAGAGAGATAGCGAAGGGGTTGAAGTGTCCTCACAGGTGCCTCATCATGTAGGCTCCAGGCATACTACTGACACTATATATAGGGAGTAAGTTTATGCCCAGGAGAAAGACTTTCTATGCCAACCAGATTCACAGTCCAGCTTGATCACTTCTTTGCTGGCCCATAACCTGAAGACTGTTCCTTGACGTCTCAGTCACCTAGTCTATAAGTACAGATAGTATGAACATCTATCTCACAGGCAATCATTGTGAAAATAAAATGGGGTGATGTCTGTAAATCACTGTGTACCATCACTTAAGCATCATGTGAGCAGTACAAATACACAGTGCACATTCCTGGGTCATAGTGAATCTGCTTGTTAACTTGTAATTTTTGCATAGTAAAGATCATTTCTTTCAAGTAGAAAACAGAGCCCCGAAAGTTAGGGTTTGTGATCATTATGACATTGATTTTGTATCTGTCACCAAGTTGGTTTCAGCAGACCTTTAACAGACTGTACCCATTTCTGGAATTCCCACTTGTATGAACCTTACCATCTAAAAGGTTCCTTCACAAAATAATGGGTTAAATGAGTTATTTTTTGTGTGTTCATTCCATATTTGCGTGAGAGTGATGCTTTTAATCCTTTTGTACTTTATTAAATACTGAACTTTAACTTTCTGGCTTTGGAGACTGACAGGAGTCAAATCAGCCTTGACTTCATGAAGGTTTTCTTTCAGACAAGCCTGGTTGTTGTTGTTTGATTGCTTTAAAAACTTCTTTTTATATGTTGTCATGGTGACTAATCCAAGGTGCCTACTTTTACCTAGTGGAATGTAGCTGCTATTGATGTAACCTTTACAAAGGAGACTTTTTTGCTTAAAAAAGAGTGACATCTAGTGGCTAAATGTGTTATTTCAAATATGTAAAAGCCATGTATTTACTTTCTAAGTCCTACCTGTTCACTCTTTATCAACTATTTTAAAGGTATATATATATATATATATATATATATATAATTTTTTTCTTTAATATCATTTTACCTTATACTTATAGTGCAATTAATATGTCAGATCCCTTGATAAAGAGGACAAACAAGATGAAGGTGGCAGTGAAGGTAGGGGCATTCAAGGTGGTTGATTAAACAGAATAGTAACCTTCATCTAGACTGGGAAAGAAGGGCATTATGGGAACTCAAGGATCACCTGGTGTAGACAGTGGATTCCAATATTCACTTTTAATATTAGGCGTGCATTTTTTTTCAAATTTTTTTTTTTAAGATTTATTTATGTATACGAGAACCGGGGGACAGGCCAGATTCACGGGAGAGTGAGAGGATTCACCAGAGACAGAGTAGGGAACAGAACAGGCAGACTGATGAAATACACTGCTGAGGGGATCAGCGGGCGAGACAGGAGAGGTCTTGCTGTGACATGTGGGATTCTCGCTGGCCAGCCGGGATCGAACCCATGCTGCAAAGGCTGACGACAGCTTCACAGTGCGGTGCTCAACCGTCTACGCCACAGGGAGGCCCTAGGCATGTAATGTTGAGGTAACTTTTATTTGTTATTTCATGAGCAACTGGTTAATTACATTTGTTTGGAGGAATTCAATTCCCTTTTTTGTTTAAATTGGCATTTTGGCCATTGTTCAAAACTGATGACCTAAGGCTTTTCTAAGAGACTTTTGCTAATAAAGAGAGTGAGCAGAAGCCAGAGTCAATCCATTGCATTAAGCATTATAACTCACGCTGTTATTCTCAACTAGAATTTGACCTTTACTGGGTTTATCATCACATTTTCTCATTTCCATTGTCATATTCAAAACCTTGTCAGTAGCTAAAAATTATACCAAATTAGGACTGGTTATGAATGTCATTTTATGTTTGTTTGTTTTTTTTTTTTTTTCTCTCAGGGCTGACTTCCATTCAGTCTACAGAGTTAATAATCAGTACTCTGAGATATGAGGGAATACAGTTTTAATTGCAAGAATTTGACAATCACAAATGCTATCACTAAAAATGTACTTAAATGCCTTGAATGCTCCTTTTTTAACTTTATAAATATTGATTTTCCTAGCATGATTTTGAACATGATTTTAGGTGATTCACAGATACCTAAAGCCCTTACTGAGATACCTCAACAAGTTTCTTCTGTTAGAGCCTAGAGATTTCAGTTCAAGACCACTACCCCTGACTTTTAGAGAGACATTGTAACATAAATACAAGGAGTAGTTCATATGAGCTCTTTTTTTTTTTTTTAAGATTTATTTTTATTTATTTATACAAGCACTGGGTACAGTCAGAAGCGCGGGAGGGTGAGAGAATTCACCAGAGCCAGAGTGGGGAGCAGAGCAGGCAGAAGGACCGAAGTACACTGCTGAGGGGAGCAGCGGGCGGCAGGAGAGGTCTGCGCGCCATGTGGGACACTCCTCCGGTGGCCGGGGAGCAGCCGGGGATCGAACCGGCACTGCAGAGGCTGCGGGCAGCTTCACAACCCAGCGCTCAACTGCTGCGCCACTGGGGAGGCCCTCATATGAGCTCTTAAAGTTCCTCCTATCACTTAACTTTTTTTAACCTGTCTAGTAAGATAAATCCTGTAAAACTGTTATTTCTTACTTTCCACTCTGGCATAACAAATGCTTCCATATATTAGACATTTTGAAATGTGAGTTTTGTTACCAGCCAGCAGTAGTGGCTTCTTGAATGCCTCATGCAAGATTGAAGTGAGGTCTCTTACTACAGCAGTCTCTTACTACATCCTGAGATTTATTGAAACAATAGAGTAACAAAAAACTCCAGGGAGACCTTAAGGGTTAGTGCCTTCACTGAAGACAATAGCTTGTCCTTTATGTAGGCCTCAAGGAGTAACACAAGGGGTGACATTATTCTATGTGGGGGGAAGGGGAGAGCTATTGGAGCAGCCTGGCAAGGCCTCAGTAGGAAAACATGCTTCTTCAAGCATTGCATGTTCAGAAAATGGAGGGCAAATCCTGCCCAGAGACAAGAGATTTTAGCATTATATTGAACACAAGATCAAAGTAAGTTCAGGCTTATTTTCAAGATGCATAGGCCAGCAACTGCGTCCAATCAATTGTTCTACTTCGTAGTCACTGCACTGTCATGTTAACTCATGACCAAAGGACACCAAGGGACCCCAAAATTTGCATGCTCTAAAGGCATCTGACCACCCATGTGCAAACAGGCAGAGAAGACTTGTGATGTGAAAGAACTGTAATAAAATTGATAAAAATGGAAAGAGAAGAGGAAAGAAGATGAGGGAATAAGAAAGGATATTTCGAATAAAATACCCTAAATTATCTATCACCTTATGGGCAAATGCCCAGTCAGTGTTTGCCTGAGACGGGGCCTCTGGGTCCTGAAAGTTTGCTACAGGTCTGAAGGTACCTTCTGGCAGAAAACAATAGGAAGGGGGTTAAAGGGGCCAGTAAGTTGGGACAAAAGGAGAAAAATCAGAGAACAAAGCAAGATAATTGTGGCCATTGTCAGCCTCCTATGTCTCTCATAGGCGTGTCTCTTTCAAGTGTCACTACATGGTTCTCCATGTGTTTCCTTCCATGTCTTCAGCAACACAAGGCTGCCTCTCTTTTGTCTCCCTGAGTCACCTTCCATGTTGCACAGCTTCACCTGACAGCTCAGTGCCACCTTTAGTTAAGTGAGGACAGGGAAGATGGTGTCTCCTTTATGGAGATGTCTCTGAACACTGAGACAACCAGCTAAAACAAAGAAGTTACTAAGGATAAAGAGGTAAGTAATGATATGTAGTGAAGCTTTATGAAATTATTTATCAGCACTATTGTTAGTGATCGTGTTTCCAAGACAACACACAAAGGGGAAGAAACAAACACATCCAGAAAGTCCATCAGTTTCCCCTGATATGTATCTTATATATCTATATGTCTACATATATGTGTGTGTGCACATATAGATAGGTGTATATACGTATATGTTCGTGTGTGTGTATGTAAACTTTTCTGAGTAGCCCAGAATGTGATGTACTGATAATTTTGATAAATATGTTAGAATTTTGAATTAGCCAACATATTCCTATAATCAGCTAAAAGGTGTTTGATTGAAAGCTTTAAATAGAGGTGACATTTTTAAGGCTTTATTAAGGGCTGAGTCATCTCCCTTATTGTACCAAGTATTTACAGGTTGAAAAGAACCAAAGAGACTGACTTTAGTGCATACTTAAGGCATATTTTAGAGCTCAGAAATGCAGGTTGCTATTATTGCTGTTAGGCAACTTAATAAAAGACATATCAAAATACTTAAGTCAAAGAAAGGTTAAACATATTAAGAAAGGGCCTCCCTGGTGGTGCAGGTGGTTGAACGCTGCATTGTGATGCTGTCCGTAGCCCCTGCTGCGCTGGTTCGATCCCGGCTGGCCGGCGAGGGTCCCACATGGTGCACCAGACCTCTCCTGTCTCACACACTGCTCCCCTCAGTGGTGTGTTTCGTCAGTCTGCCTGTTCTGTTCCCCAGTCTGTCTCTGGTGAGTCCTCTCACCCTCCTGTCCATCTGCCTGTACCCCAGTTCTTGTATGAATCGATAAATCTTCAAAAAAAAATCAAGAAAATTCAGGAAATGACTTACAAAGAGTGAGACAGACAAAGACAAGCATGGAATGATTTTACTCATGTTGTATAGAAAAAAACAAAACAAATACATAAACTAAATAAAACCAAGAAAAACAACAACAACTTTTTAGACTTCAAGACCCAATTAGTAGTTACCAGGAGAATGGAAGGAGGACAGTGGTTTAATCAGGTTAAAAAAGGTTAGTGGTATGAAGGATGGAATTAGACTTTTAGTGGTGACCTTAATGTAGTATATATAGATGTTGTTCTGTAACAATATACTCATGAAACCTATATATCAGTATAATATGAAACCTATATGCAAATTAAGAAAGAAATTTTTTACATGTGTATGTATTGGTATATGTATTGTTATAACATGAAACCTATATATTGCTACTGCAATGCAAATTAAGAAAGAAAACTTTGTTTTTCTTTTTTTTAAATAAATTTTATTTTTATATTCCCCATACAATTGCAACCCCCTTATTTTGACCCAATCCCTCCCCTCCCCGTCCCCACCCCCCATAGAGTGTCTCTGGTTCATAGTTTTTGTTGATTTTGATTTTCACTTTCTTACAGTTATTCATTTTCCTGGTCCCTTATTTAAGTTTTCTAGATTCCTGCTATGAGTGAGACCATCGGTATTTTTCTTTTTCTAAGAAAGAAAACTTTAAAGTGTATACGCTTATGCCATGCTTATCTCAATTGATCTCAAGAATGTGATCTGGGGAGTTCGTCTTTTGTATATCTGTTCTGAGGAACGAAGGCAATATATTTGACTGTATATACTTCTATTGGCAATGGTGGAGAATGCCATAGCTTATGTGTAATTTGAACCATGTTTTAGTTTCTCAGTGATCCTTTCTTACTAATTGTCATATCCTTGTCTAGAACCTGTGTACATTTTTCTTGTTAGAGACTGAGAGAATATGAAAGAATAGGCAGTAGCAAGGTGTATGAATTCACAGAACTCCAAATGCTTTCGAACAGGATAAGTCATACCAATAGATACCACAATGAGAATTTTTACAGAATCCCTAGTTGAAATGTGACCTAGCCCCCCTAGGGCATCTGCTCTAGTTTTTTAGCCTAGTTCTGGGGCTAAGTGCTTAATGTTTTTATTTATTTTTTATATTTTCTTACATAGTTTACAGGTTGACCTATATTTGACTTCTCTCCTCAGGTGTAGTCCCCATAATTCCACCCATACCACAGTACCCGTGAACCATCTCCACAGTCCCTTGTGCTCTCCCCTCCCCTATAGTGAACCCTCCCCTGTCCCTGCTCTATACCTCTATGGTTTGCCTGCAAGTTTCTCCTGACCTTTCTTCAGTTTCCCTATATTGCACCTATAAGTGAAACCATCCAGTATTTTTTTCCTCCCGACTTTGTTTAGCGTAATCCCTTCCAGCTCCATCCATGTTGCTGCAAATAGCATAAGTCTATCTTTTTTTTTTTAAGTCTATCTTTTTAAATCACAGAGTAGTATTCCATTGTGTATAATATTAGCATGGATGATTTCTGAGCCACATGACTTCTCAACCATAATAGATATCTCTGGCAACCCTTTTTGTCTTTAATGTTTACCTCTACCCCCCTAAGTTTTCAATGCACCCTTTTCTCTTCTGCTCAAATATATACAAGTAGCCTTCATCTATTTTTCATTGATTCCCTCAATGCTTCAACACCATCCTCTTGCCTAGGAGTATCATGCAAAATCATGATTTCAACTATATGCATATGTACAACATACCAATTTGCTTTTCCAGCTTTACTGCTCATTTTATAGCCTTTATTTTCATCTAATTGCAAATTTTAAGAATATCTGATTATCAAAGCAAAAGTTAGACTATGTGCCACAAAGCAACTTCTTAATAACTGCTAAGTGAAATATCAGACAGAATTCCTAACTGCTAAGTGAAATATCAGACAGAATTCCACAAGAGCAGTAGGAGGACTGGAGACTTTAACTCAGTCCCCAAAATACGTGGTAATGCTTGAAAGCAAAAATTGTCATAATAGGAAATGTCATTAATGAACTACCCACTACTAAAATGTGTCTTTACCTGAACACTTTTTATCAATTAGTATTAGCCTCTTCCTCTAAATTATGAAAATTCATGTTTTTTTTTTAAAGATTTATTTATGTATGCATACAAGAACTAGGGTACAGGCCAGAGGTGTGGAAGGTGAGAGGATTCACCAGAGAAAGAGTGGGGAACAGAACAGGCAGACTGACTGAAATACACTGCAGAGGGGAGCAGCAGGTGAGTCAGGAGAGGTCTGCTGCGCCGTGTGCCTTGCTCCCTGGCCAGCCAGGGATCCAACTTGTGCTGCAGATTGCGGACAGCTTCATAGTGCTTTGCTTAACCCCTTGCACCACCAGTGAGGCCCAAAAATTCATGATCTCTTACTGATTATAGAATGTTATAAGACATCAAAATGAAAACATGATAAAGGTGGATTATAAAGAAAAAATTTCCAAGATTTGGGAATCTGTGATGCAAGTGACATCGAAGAACTGCTGAATCACAATATCATGGACAATGAGAATCTGTCAGAGTTAGAGTAGGCAAAAGATGATGTAGAAGAAATTAGACATAGTACTTCAGAAATAAATTACTTGAATAGTAAGGCAAAAGAAAAATACCGGATGGTCTCACTCATAGCAGGAATCTAGAAAACTTAAATAAGGGATCAGGAAAAAGAATAACTATAAGAAAGTGAAAATCAAAATCAACAAAAACTATGAACCAGAGACACTTTTTGGGGGGTGGGGGCCGGGAGGGGAGGGATTGGGGTCAGAATGGGGCATGTGCAGTTGTATGGGGGAATATAAAAATAAAATTTATAAAAAAAAAAAAATTTGTAGAAGAGGTTATCTCCATGGTAATGTTGAACAAATCACATAGAATATAGAAGAGAGTATATGTTACTTCCATAGCATTTGCAAAATACACCAAAAAAAAAATAAATAAACACTTGATTATTTTTTTAACTTTGTTTTTTTAAAGATTTATTTATATATGCATACAAGAACTGGGGTACAGGCCAGAAGTATGGGGGGGTGAGAGGATTCACCAAAGACAGAGTGGGGAATGGAACAGGCAAGATTGAAATACACTGCTGAGGGGAGCAGCGGGCAAGTCAGGAGAGGTCTGCTGCCCCATGTGAGTAGCTCCCTGGCTGGCCAGGGATTGAACTCCTGCTGCTGTGGCTGCGGACAGTTTCATAGGTTACGTCTTAACCCATTGAGCCACCAGGAAGGCCATTGATTATTAATATTTAAATAATTAAAAATGTTATTTTTCAAGAGCATCTCAATCAAATATCATATTTTTTCTTCATTAGTTAACTTAAAAGTATGGTTAGGAGCCTCCCCTGGTGGCGCAGGTGGTTGAGTGCCGCGCTGTGAAGCTGTCAGCAGCCTCTGCAGTGTTGGTTTGATCCCGGCCAGCAGGAGAGGGTCCGACATGGCGCGGCAGACCGCTCCTGTCACTCGCGCTGCTCTCCTCAGCAGTGTATTTCATCAGACTGCCTGTTGTGCTCCCCGCTCTGTCTCTGGTGAATCCTCTCACCGCCCCCGTGCAACTGGCCTGTGCCCCGGTTCTTCTCTGAATAAATAAATATATCTTAAAAAGAAAAAAAAAGTATGGTTAATGGTTTAAAATAAACTCACTTTGAATGGTCTTTCCCATATATTTCATTTGCCATCAGGTAATAAGGATTTTCAAAATATTTTCACCTTTTTAATATCGGGTTTTTATTTTGGTAATCTTCCTTTTTTGTCTTAGTTCAACATAAATATCCTTTCAAAGGTGGTCATTGTTTTATTATTATAAAGAGAATGACCGTGAGTCAATTACAGAAATTTGTACAATAATCAGCAAATATTTTGTGCAAAAACGTCAGTGATAGAAATAAAAGCAAGATATTGTTTATGATTTGGATCTTAAATTCTACTTCGAGAAACACCTTTTCAATAAGTTAAATAAAGGATTTAAATGACAGGCAACACAAAGTTAGAATATGTGCCACAAAGCAACTTCTTAATAATTGCTACGTGAGATATCAGAAAAATTCCACAGGAGCAATAGGATTGAAGCCTTTTTATTTTATTTTATTTATTTATTTATTTATTTATTGTGGGCCCCTCGCCAGCGGCAGGGGAACGAACCGGCGCTGCAGAGGCTGCGAGCAGACTTGCAGCCCAGTGCTCAACCACTGTGCCACCAGGGGAGGCCCAGGATTGGGGACTTTAATTCGTAACTGTTTCAGAAAAACTTGAACAAGCTGCTGACTAAACTTACACACACACATATTATACAAAATGGAATGTTAATAAATTAAATTAATAAATTTACTTTCACTTTGAAAGTCAAAATTTTTGCCCATGAGCTATTGATTAATTTGATAGATTAAGGAGGTATAAAGAAATAGAAGTAGTAAAATGACGTTTCTTAAAAGGATGTTTCAAATGATCTTTTCCTTTTTATGCTCTATATTAGAATTTTTCTGGTATCTGAGTTGTTGACTTAATATTTAAAATATTGCCTATTATCATAAAAATTTTTTTATTCCTATTTTAGAAATGATAAAAAAAAGTCTGCTTCATGTTCTCACTTAATTCCAGAGCCATGCTCATGGAGTGGGTTATATTTGTCTTAAATCCTGGTCCCCAAATCCTCAATGTAAGGGATCCAAAAGAAGACAAATTGATTAAAGAATATTCTTCTATGGGCTTATGACATATAACTTTAACCTATGTACATTTAGAAACCTTTTTCGATCCATAACTCTAAAAGAGCCCCTCCATTTTCTTGACTTGGCAATTTTTGCTATGCAAAATCATCCAGGTAATTTTTTTGCATGTTGAATTTGTGATGATAAAAATAAATTTATGTACTGAGGTATGATCACAGATAAAAATAAATTCAGTAAATAGTCTGACTTTTTTCAACTAAGGAGCTAAAGTAATCCTGACTCTTAAAAGAAAGCTGAAGTAGTAATTATCCATACAAAAAGATACATTAAAGCCATTGTTGCTCACAAATCACTACTCTCAGATAATGATGACATAATCATTAATTTGGGAAAATTGAAGTCCTTTGAAACCTCAACATTTATTTTCTCTTCTAAAATTGCAGTCTACTGTCTCTGAAGATATGTGAGGTCAATGAACCTTTCAGACAGAAAAAGTAAAACTTGTCAAAGAACTCTAACTCTCTTTTTAATTACTTCAAACTTTATCCCTAAAACGACTTTCAAAATTTGCCATTTTAAAAAATATCAACTGTGAAATGCTATTAGTAAAGTTTTATTTGTTCTTGTTGAGAAAATATGTAAAGTCATCAGCCTCTTAACAATTATCAAACAACCAGTGATGGTGAGTGACCCATGAAGTGTGGGACAGTATCTCATCACATAGACCCACTGGGTCCCCATGTTTCTAGATGGGAGAAAACACAAGAACTCTATTTGTATACAGTACTCAGAAAAAAAGGTCTGAGCTCAAGTCCAATAGGAATTTTGGACATAGTTGAATTGAAGCAACGAATTATTGGCTGATCTCAATGAAGTACAGCCATTATATATGTAATACACGGTTTTCAAATCACTATCAGTTGTAAAAAAAAATATCTCTGAAAGGAAAAAATTTAGGAAGGAAACTATTTATGCTCGTTGACCCCAAGGAATAAAATGAAGTGACTGAAGGATTGGTGCAGGCAGAGTTGTTTGCTTTATCTCCATTTACATCTCTTGAACTTTGAACAGTTTGAATGTAGTATTATCTATTCTTTTTAAAGTACATATTAATTCTAAATTTCTTTTTAAACTTTATTCTTAATTGAAGTGGTATTGTATTTTAACATTATGTTATTATCAGGTGTGCATCATGGAGAATCAATATTATATTAAATTCACTACTAAACATCCAATTCTGTCCTGTTACTATACCCTTATTTCCTTTGCCCCAATTTATCTCCCCCAATTACCCCTTCACTCTGGTAACCCTGAATTGATCTTGTGGTCCATTTTTTTTTATTTAGTTTATCTGTTTATTTTTTCTATATATTGTGTATGAATGAAATCCATGGTATTTGTCTTTCTCTGTTGACTTATTTCATTAAGCATAATGCATTCTAAGTGCATCCATGCGCTTGCAAATAGCAGGATTCCATCCTTTTTCATAGCCAAATAGTATTCCACTGTATAGATATATAACATATCTTCTTTATCCATTAATCTATCAGTGGTGTCTTGGGTTGTTTGCAACTCTTGATTCAATATATAGATAGCAATAAATGTGATTTACCACATCAACAAAATGAAGAGCAAAAATCATATGATCATCTTAATATTCACAGTAAAAACATCTGACAAGATCCAACATCCTTTAATTATAAAAACATCAACACAGATGGGTTTTAGGTAACATATCTCAACATAACAAAGTCCATATATGACAAACACACAGCCAATATCATATCAGTAGCAAAATTGAAAGCTTTTCCTCTAAGATTAGGAATAAGATAAGGATGTCCATTTTTTCTACTACTATTCAATAGTGTTGCAAGTCCTAGCAGGATTAATTAGATATAAAAAGATAGAGAAGCTATTCAATTTGGAAAGGAAGAAATAAAACTATCAGTATTTAGAGATGACATAATATACATAGACTCTAGGAACTAATAAATACGGTAAAGTGGCAGGTTACAAAATTATATATAATTTTAATTGTGTGTGTATAAATTTCTTGAATATAGGGATATTGTCTTTTTAATCTTTAATTTTTTTAATCCAAACTACCCAAAAATATTTCACTAATTTTATTGTTGAATATATGGTTCTTTTCTTTACTCTCAGAATAATAGACAAACCATCTTTTAGCATATGGAAGCATTTGTACTTTGCAAGTTATTCTGAATGTTGTATGAATTTGCAAAATACTGTCAAATTAAATATGCATTTCCATATGCTTCTACAAAGACCAAATATATTCATGAAGACTAGCTACAGAAACTTAAAATCCTTCATGGATATTTCTAATCAACATTGCAAAGAATACTTTCTAAATTGGGTTCAGAAGTCTTCTATTTTTGTATTTTTAATAGCAATATTACCTGAAAGGATTACAAATCAACACTTTGGAATAATGATGTAATTCAAGGGCTTATATGTGGCAGAGAATTTTCAAAGGCTTTATTTGTTAATAAAACTTTCACATCAAGAAAATATTGACTTAGCTCTTGTAAGGACAGTATATTATTCTGAAACATCAGGAGAAAAATTTTCATTAACTAAAACTCATGATATCAGGAAGTGCATTTTTAGAACCATGTTTATCATACTGTTAGCTCACTGGACAAATTTGAGCAAGCCTCCCGTTGAGTGAGATTTGAAGATGTAATTGAATATGTAACAGAGTCAAGTGAAGTACTCTCTTAATATTTACAGATGGGTGGGCAAATGAGAAGAGGGAAAGAAATTGAACTTAGTGGTACCTCCTCAAGCTACTTTCCAGAGAAGCATTAAATCAACTGAATTAGAACAGAGCAGAACAATTGTGAATGCATGAATATTTTTTTTAGAAAATAGGGATTGATGGAGATTTTCTTTACTAAGAGAGAATAGGTAATATTCTTTCTGCCTTGAGTCATTGCCATGTCAAGCCTTATAACAACCAGGATCAGGGACTGTTTGCTGACACTCAGGAATGAGTATACAGTTTACAGACTTTAGTGACCTGTTTTGTCAAGATTTTTATCTTTTTTGTCAATAGCACCTTCAAGACTACTTGTGTCACTTAGCCATGTTTTTTTTTTTTTTTTTCCCCCTTCCCTACAAATGTGCTGGTCACCAACACTATGAATTTTGACTCTCCACGCTCTCTAGCTTTTAGTGGGTTTTTTAGGGGCAGGGAGGGGAGACCTCTTATTATAGTTTACATGTATAATTTCTCTGATCTTAAGTCCAATGCACTGCCTCCACTTTCTCTGTATATGCCTGCACTACTGCTATTTCTAGCTTTCAAGAACTACTTGAATAGTAAAAATTATGTTTGTTTCTCAAGCCCTTCTTCTCACTTCACAGTGTAGCAGCACTGATGACCTGCACTGAGGGCCTGGTCTAGGAACATTGCTGGAGCTGCAGGGTGGGGGAGGGGGAAAAGAGGGGGGTGGCTGATGTACCCATGTAACCATGCCCAAGTCCTAGAAAACTGATTTTACTTCAATGACAGAAGAGAAATAACATAACCAAACCCATCCTTGTTTGAATCTCATCATCCAAATTGTATAAATTGTCTAGAAAAGACTGTCAATGGAGGTTAGAAGGGAAATATTGGCTGATCGAAGGATAGAATTTGGAACAACCAAAAAGAACAAAAACAGTCTATTATTGCTCATTGAAAGAATTTAATATTTTCAGTGACTATTGTAGAAAAATTTTGGCTTATAAACCTTTCATCAAGCTTCATCAAGCCTCTGTGCTATATCTTCACTCATTCAAAAAATAATTATTGAGCATTTATTATATTGAAGGTAGTTGTTAAAGTGCTTGAAATGTATGCAAAATGAAAGCAAATGCTGTGATAGAGCTAATATTCCAGCAAGAAAAGATAGATTGCATATATAATAAAGAGAAAATTATATAACATGTTCAAAATTGATAAATCCTATGAACATTTGAAAAAGTAAAAGGTCTCATAGGAATACATTATGTGGTATCCTTGGCAGTGTCCAGTACTAGAAGGCATTTGGGTAAGCCCACATGGAGGAAATAATATGTGGATGAAGAGAGAAGGAGCTGGGATGTGGGCCAAGAGTAAGAGAGTTCCAGGAAAATGGAATACTCTATAAAGGGATCTAAGACATGAGGATGACTTGGATGTTTATGGAACAGCAAGGAGGTCAGCATAACTGGAATAGGTTAAGCATGCTGGATATTAGTAGATGAAATTAAAGTGTAAAAAAAAAAAACTAACAATAGAAAACACAACAAAACAGAAACAGACAATTATAAACCAGAGACATCCTGTAGGGGAGGAGGAGCCAGACCGATCAGAGGGAGGGAGGAGCACAGGAGACTGAGGTGGGGGGGAGCAAATATTTTTTAAAAATGAACAATGATGTAAAAAATAAATTAAAAAAAGAGATTAAAGATGCCAGAAAATGCAGACCCTTATAAGGCAATATAAAACTTAGAATCCATTGCTTATTTTGGAAGAAAAATGACATGACATAGCACCTTTTGCTATGATCAACAGATGACTTTGCTAGGAATAGTCTTTTAGAGGCTAAGGGTGGAAGTTAGAAGACTTGCTGGGAAATCATTATAGTAAACAGGCAAGAAGGAATAAGAATTCAAAACAAGAGTAGAAGAGGAGGTGAGTATGTCATGGGATTCTGGTTATGTTATCAAAAATAAGAGTTGTAACACTCTGAAGGATGTTAAGAATAAGTATGAATGTTAGGGCAGTTTGCAATCACATAGAAGTGAGCAGCTCAGTATCTAATAGGTGGTAATGGTATAGAATGAAAAAAAAGTGTAGCAGGATATCCCTGGTGGCGCAGGGGTTAAGTCTTGGTTGGTGCTATCAATCTTTGGCCAGCTGCTGAATGAGTTCTTTCCCCCTCCAGGGAATTAACCTACCCGGTGCCGCAGACCTCTCCAGTCTTGCCCACTGCTCCCCTCAGCAGCGTATTTCAGTAGATCCTCCTGTTCTGCTCCCCACTCTGTCTCTGGTGAATTCTCTCACCCCCTGCACCTCTGGACTACACCCCAGTTCTTTTATGCAAATAAATAAATAAATAAATAAATAACCCTTAAAAAAAAAAAGAAAGAAAGAAAGCAGAACAAAGTTAAGAGTTACTAGGAAATGGGCCTCCCTGGCGGCGCAGTGGTTGAGCGCTGGGTTGCGAAGCTTCCCGCAGCCTCTGCAGCACCGGTTTGATACCCGGCCACCGGCGAGGGTCCACATGGCGCACAGACCTCTCCTGCCACGCCTGCTGCTCCCCTCATTAGTGTACTTCGGTCCTTCTGCCTGTTCTGCTCTCCATTCTGGCTCTGGTGAATTCTCTCACCCTCCGGCGCCTCTGACTGTACCCAGTGCTTGTATAAATAAATAAATAGATCTAAAAAAAAAAAAGAGTTACTAGGAAATTAAATCAAGAGAACATGAAAAGTTTGGATAGAGGTGAGATTATGAAGGGTTAATCAAAATAATTTGATATTTGGACAAACAGATGGTGAATAGCTAATTAAATGTCATATATTATTTCATTTGGCAACTGTAAAATATATCTTGAGTAGCTACTGTAGGCAAAGTAGTATGTAAAGCATTGGGAATATAGACATGAAGGAGTCCCTATTCTAGAACAATCTGAGCAATGAAATGAAAAAGAAAGTTTGTAGAAAACTTCTGGAAGGTTGTGATTTCTGAAGTGACTAGAAAAATCCTATGTGGTGCTATGTTCCAGGTAGTGTGGTTTGGCTTCTAACCTGTCAGGGGCCACAACATTTAGGTCTTTTGTGCTCCAAGTAAAGAATTTTGATTTTAGTTTGAAGACAAAGGGAAGCCATTGTCTGTTTATGAGGACCAAGAATTACAGATTCAGGTCTGTTTAGTTTTCTAGTCTTGGTTTGCTCCTGGAAAAGTTAGGTGTGGTAGATCTCTAAAGTTTCCTTCCATTTGTCAAGTGTTAAAAATGAAGTTTCAAAATGAGGTGGGCGTAGCTCAAAAAACTAAAATGAATGTGATCGAAATCCATGTGTCATCAGCTCTCAAAATGACTTTTCCTCTCGAAATGACTCTTCCTCTCTACTTTTTTCTAAGATGAACACATCAAAGGACAATAAGTTCAGACAACTTTGTGACAAATTTTACTAAAACTTTCTTATCCTGTTCCTTTCCTCAAGTATGAAACAGTGCACATATTTCTTAAAGTTCAACTGTCAACATTTTTATTATGAAAATTGAGAAAATACAAAAGTTATTTGAATGAATACATTTTTGATTACATTTGGAATAAAACAAACTGTAATTCTGATTTTGTGAAATATGATTATTTGATGAGAATTTTAAGTAGTATACTTTTACTTGAGGTTAGTTTATAGAAGACATTAGGATATAAGATGACAGACATTCAAATTTATCCTCAATTGTTATTACAGATTTTGTTTAAGAATAAACAATTATGCTGTACCTCAACTGTTCCATGTTTTTTTGGATTCCTATAACAGTTTGTGTAATTCAGCACATTTTTGAAACCATGAAAGCAGAAGCAGTAAGACAATTATATTTTGTTCTAAGTTGTGACCTAGAGATTGGGGGGCTGTGGAGAGAGGGAAGGAAAAGGGGAAGAAATGGGGGGTAAGGGAGGGAAGGAAAGGGGAGAGGAGGTGGGGAGGTGAGAGGAAGCGAAGGGAAGGCAGGGTGGAGGGCAGAGTAGTGAAAGTGGAGGCAGAAAGAGAGAAGGTAAAGAGACAAGGAGAAACATATTCCTAGTCAGGTTCACATTCCTAAACACAGACTTAATTTATTAAATGTGTGGTGATAAATGATCAAATTAAAGGACATTATGAATGCTGTTTTTATATACTTTCTCTAAAAAGAATGTCATCTTATTTCTTTGTATGTTGGATTTTGCTCCATGATAAACTGCATGTTTATTTATCATAGTCTAAGAAAAGTGGGATATGTGGTTTGCTTGTTTTGGTGAGGTATAGTGAGAGGAGAAGATAAATTAATTCAGCACATGAAATATTTAGGGATTCATACTGGAGATTCTGCCACTAAAGGCTTGCTAAGGAGATCAAGGAGTCTGGATATTTCATTTCATATTTCTTAGCATCCAGAATCATAGTCAGTGGATCCCTGGTGGCTTTCTTTTATTGAATCAGAATAACATGCCTCAAATATGCCTTTAATAATAAGTGATGCTTTCCATTCAGTAATAGTTATTTGAGACTTCTTTTAGGAAATTTTTGATTTTCAAAGAACACAAAACATATTAAAATCTTTCCTTTTTATTATTTCTTTAACCTCTTCCAACAACTTCTCTCAAAGTTCTGTTAATATCTTCATTTAAGTAACTTAACTCCCTGTTTGATTTTTAATTTTTTGATTCCAAAATAGTCAAATTTCTAGCTCACAGTATAATGAGATCACAGCTTTTTTTTTTTTTTCTTTTCCTTCCCTCATCCTATTTCCTTCTTTTCTTTCTTTTTTGGCATACCTATAAAACCTATTTTCTTCCTAATGAACGTACTTTTTTTTTGGAATTAATTATATAAACATAACTGTTCATGCCTTGTTTTAAAAGTGGGCTTTATATTGAATAAAACATCTAGGTTGTAAAATTCTGAGCTCAGTAACAGGATCTTATTAACTAATGATATATATCATTAAATATTTAATTATCATTATTATAACATTCTATTTTCATTACCATGATTAAAACATTCTCAGTCTATAACAGTTGTCATTTATTCAGCATTTCTGAGTGATGAGACACCTAAACTTTTTACTTTGCTTGTTTCTAAAACTGGTGTAGTAATAACTGCTGAGAACGCACACCTACCTACAGAGAGAAATATCCAGGTGTTTTTTTTTTTTTTTAATTTATGTATTTATGCATACAAGAACCTGGGAACAGGCCAGATGCATGGGAGAGTGAGAGGATTCACCAGAGACAGAGTGGGGAACAGAATAGGCAGACTGACTGAAATACACTGCTGAGGGGAGCAGCTGGCGAGAAAGGAGAGGTCTGCTGCACCATGTGTGTTGCTCCGTGGCTGGTGGGGATCGAACTGGCACCGCAGAGGCTGCGGACAACTTCATAGCACTGCGCTCAACCACCTGCACCACCAGGGGAAACCCCAATATCCAGTTTTGAATGCTGGCCCAACCACTCAGTACAATCTTGACAGAGTTACCTAGACTTTCTACGCCTGATATAACATCTTAATTGGTATTATTCATAATCTGTTTCTAGGAGTATTTTATAAGCTTGCTGTGATAATAGCTACTTATATATTTTTTTTTTAAATTTTACCTCATTAGCTCTAGAAATTTTTTTTTCAGAATTCATGTCAACATTTCATTTACATTACATTTATTTTTATGTTTTGCTTTTACTTTCTTGATGTCCAAATGATGGGATCTTAAAATGAATTTAACTTTCCCCTAGGTTCTGTGTGATATATTTTGTGTTTGAATGAGTCTATTTTGAAACAATCATTATTTGACTTTAAGTAGCTCCCACTACATTTCTAAATACTTCAAAGTGTAATATATGAGTGATATGCTTACCCATGTTCATTAAATCAGATGTCTAGGTCCACACACATTCTCAAGCTGAAAAACTGACTACAGGGATTATAAAAGATAAAGAAAGTCAAAAGAACAGTTCTTTACTAAACTGGTTCATTATTTTGATTAGTTTTTCTGTGAAGTTTTTAGAGTTCTCTGTGTTTATTATCATATCATTTGCAAAGCTTGTGTACAGCAAAAGAGACATTAACCAAAACAAAGAGACACCCCACTGATTGGGAAAAAGTCTTTGCACTCCATACAACTGATAAGGGATTGATCACAAAGATATACAAAGAACTCACAAGACACAACAAAAGCAAACGATCCAGTCAAGAAATGGACAGAAGAACTTAAAAAACACTTCTCCAAAGAGGAAATGCAAATGGCCAACAGGCATGAAAAAATGTTCAACATCCCTTATAATCAGGGAAATGCAAATCAAAACCATGATGAGATACCACCTTGTGCCAGTGAGAATGGCACATATCAAAAAAACTAGCAACAACAAATGTTGGCAAGGATGTTGTGAAAAAGGAACTCTCCTACATTTCTGGTTAGGGTTCAAACTGATCCAACCACTATGGAAAGCTGTCTGGAAGTTCCTCAGTCTACTAAAAATGCAGCTACCATATCACCCAGCAATTCCACTCCTGGGAATCTACCCATAGGACACAAAAACACTGATTCAAAATAATACCTGTACCTCTATGTTTATTGCAGCACAATTTATAATAGATGAAACCTGGAAACAATGCAAATCCCAAAAATAGATGACTGGATTGAGAAGATGTGGTATATATACACAATGGAATACTATTCAGCAATCAAAAAAGATAAATTCATGCCATTCGCAGCAACATGGATGGAGCTAGAAGGAATTATGCTTAATGAAATATGTCAGAAGGAAAAGAAATCTATTGGATGGTTTCACTTATAGGAGGAATATAAGGGAACCAAATAAGACATTGGGGGTAAAATGATAATGACACAAAACACAACAAAACAAAACAAAAACAGACAATTATAAACCAAAGACATCCTGCAGGGAAGGGGGAGGGAGAAGGATTGAAAGGAGGGAGGGAGGAGCACAAGGGACTGTGGTGAAGGTGCAGGTGTGCATTGGTGGAGGAAATTCTATGGGGACTACACCTGAGGGGGGGGGGAAGCAAACATTGTTTAAAAATGAACAATTATGTAAAATATATAAAAAATGGAAAAAAAAGAACAATTCTTCAGGAAAAAAAGAAAAAAAGCATTGTGGATACTAAAAAGATTGTTGTGGGGCAGCCATCCTTGTCTGTCATCTAGTCCACCATGTGCCAGCTCATACCTTAAGTGCAGCGTTTAAGTAATCTGGAGAATATTGCTTATATAAAATCTCCAACTCATTTTAAAAATTCTGCCCAAGGTTTATTTGCATTTATTTATGAATATCCTTAGTCATCTTGCTCCACGTCTACATTTGCGCATTAGTAATTAGTAATTGTGTTAGACTGTTTATCATGGGTATTGGAACCCTATTTTTTTATCTGTAAAATGAGGATAATAATATTATCCACTTCATTGAATTTAGAAGATTAAGTGACTGCTTTGAAATGTATCTGGTTCGTAGTGAAATGAAATACATTTATTTTTGTTGCTCTCAAAATTAGTAAAATGACTACCAGAACTTAAATGAAAATCCCAATTTAAACTGATTTGTTTTACAAGGCATTTGCTAAATGTTTGATGGATCAGTCATCTGGTTTCACATTGTTTGCTTTCTATCAGTTGGAAGATAATATAGTGAAAAGACTTTGTAACTTTAACATTTACTTTATTGAATGGAATTATTATTTTCTTTTATTTAAATTAAGAATGATTTTCAAAAATTTAAACTAGTTATGGTAAGAGTTATATTAGTAGGACACTTACATTAAAAATATATCATTGATGCTGGCTTTTTTGTGAAAATACTCAAAATATCCTAAAAATTGTCAAGACATCAAAGAAGAGATAATAAGACATTTTACTGGTTATGGTAAAAATAAATTTTAATAAGATAAAAATGTCATTCTCTTGTTATAATGTCCTATTTAAATGATTAAATGTCTTCTTAGCAAGTGAAAGTGTAGAGCAATTAATTTTAGAAAGTTGCAATTATTTCCAGAAGAAATAACATTTAGAATTTCATTAAGATTGAAGATAGATACCACCAATGATTAAAAGAACATGTTAATAATTCATACTTTATATCATCATAAAGATGCAAGGGAAGAAAAACATATGAAAAATCAGTGATTATTTGAAACAATTAACCATTATTGGCCCCGGGACTTTGAAGCACGTACAATATGGAATATCTGCCCCTCCCCTTTTTATGGCTACATGAAAGAAAACTGTAAGAGTTTGTATTTATGATTTCTTTATTTATTGGATGAACGTTTTCTTTAAGTGATTGCTTTGATCACTGAATTCCATGAAAGCACTATAACATCTAGATATTAGACTTTAGTGTCTCATTATATAGAAAAATATGTAATTATCCTGCTTTGGAGTGCTCTGACCACAAATTATACGGGAATTATGATAATATGCACGGTCTTTAAAAAGAGTTATTATTTTCTTTCTTCTCTTTCTCTTACTGTACTTTCCACCACCTTATAGTAAAAGCTTCATGAAGTTACTTATTCCAGAAGCTAAAATATGTTGTTTTGGAAAATAGGCACAACAGGTTAATGTCATCTCAGTCTTTGTAACAACATGCTGAGGTTGGGCCTCCCTGGTGGCGCAGGGGGTTGAGCGGCACACTGGAAGTTGTCTGCAGCCTTGGCAGAGCAGGTTCAATCCTGGCTGGCCAGCAAGGGTCCCACATGGTGCAGCAGACCTCTCCTGTCTCGCCCGCTGCTCCCCTCAGCAGTGTATTTCGTCAGTCTGCCTGTTCTGTTCCCCATTTTGTTTCTGGTGAATCCTCTCACCCTCACGCACATCTGGCCTGTACCCCGGTTCTTGTATAAAAATAAATAAATCTTTAAAAAAAACATGCTGAGGTCGGTATTGCTTCCACCATTTCAGATTTGAGGAAAGTAAGACTTACCAATGACTGGTGATTGATCATTCACCAGAACACAAGTAGTTTGTGTTGGTACCATGCTCAGTACTTAAGCAGAACACTGATCCAATGCTGGAAGCTGTATCAAGACTATATCAGCAGGAAGAAGTTGAAGGTGGTTTCTCAAAGTGAGTGTCTCAAGCCATAAAGCAAGGATCAGATGAGATACTACTCTTTTAGTCTCTGAAAGCTCCGTGGAAGAGCAGAAGCTAAAAGCATACTATGGGTATAGTAAAATAGTTTAATGGAGTAGAGTTGATACTTATTACTATTGCCTTTTTATCACTTTTATCCCTGATTAAATTACCCTTTTTTGAGGCTTACATATCTTAGTTTCTGGCTTTTTCCCTTTGCAGTTCTCTGTGCAAAAGCTTTGTTCAGGTATCCTTTTAATTTTTTGTTGATATTAGAACCGGTAATTTGTTTTTCCAGGTCACTTTTAAATGTTCTGTGGAATTATGTCACTCCTGTCCAGGGGTGATACAGATTTTGTCTGGGTGGGCATGGGGGATGTGTGGAAACAATTTGAATTTTCATTGGAGCAGCTTAAGGATCCAGATGGTCTCCTAGACTCCTTCATACTAAATCATTGAATAGCAAAATGTACCTCCTTAGTTAATAAATACGAAGGAGGCATATGATCAGTGAAGTTGACAGTCATTATGTTGTATTTGTATTTGTAAGATGCAAAGTTACTTTTGTAGATTGAGTATATAAAGCATAAAAAATGATGCCTTGACCCTAGTTATAAAATCAGTTCTGAGTGCTTTTTCTCTAAGAACACATTTTTCTCTTTGTGCAGTCACTTGTTTCTTTTGCATTTGGGTTATGAACATGTCATCAGTACTTTCAAGCACAAGCTATTATTTCCTCCTATGATACCGTGTTAACACACTGGTTCTTTGATGTTTCTGTCAGATGCATCCAGCAATCATCATAACTCAAACTCTTGACTTTTTAATATCACTCCACAAACAGAAATGAAATACCTAGCCCTTTGGCTAATACACAAAAATGAAAGTTTACTAAATAAAGTATTGAAATATTTTGATTTTTATTTTGATCCCATTGAAAAGAAATGAAAAAAAAGGTTGCTGGTTTTTTTTTCTTATTGTCTCTTCCAGGTTTTTAAAAAGAAAATGCCGAGAGGTAAATTTTGGTAGTTGCCACAGAAATGATCATGTGCAAAATGGTTTTCCATATGTAACTAGAGAAGAAATAATACTTTTATACTTTATTATTTTCCTTCTCTTTCAAAAGATAACTGTAAAATAAGAGCTAAAGTTTCAGGTCTAAATGAAGTTGAATGAATCTAATTCATTCAAGCTAGAATTATTTCTGTAATTCCCCTTTTTATGCAAATATAATCTCAGCCTTCACAAGAGGGGTAGAGAATTCCTCTCAATAGTCAGTACAGTTTCATGCCTACTGAAAAAATGTTTTTTCAATTAATATACATCCTAATTAGCAAATAAACATTTACTTTTTAAAGTAGTGTTTATTATATATATTATATATAGAGTGTGTATATATAGTGTGTGTATATATAGTATATGTGTATATATATTGTATATATATAGTACATGTGTATATATATATATATATATATTGTGTGTCTATACACACACACATACATTTTACATCATTGTTCATTTTTGAACAATGCATGCTTATATGCTTTCTCCTTTTAGGTGTATTCATAAAATCCCCACCACCAATTCACCCAAACCATCACCATAGTCTCTTGTGCTCTTTTCTTCCCTGTTTTGATGCCTCTTCCTTCCCTTTCCTTGCAGAATGTCTCTGATTTATGTTGCCTGCCATTTTTTATTATTTATATATATAGAAATATATATTTATTATTATTGTTATATATATCTTTTCTGATCCCTTATTTGGCTCCCCTATATTCCTCCTATAAGTGAAACCATCCAATATTTTTTTCTTTTTTCTTCTGGCTTATTTCACTGAGCATAATCCCTTCTAGCACCAGCCATGTTGCTGTGAATCGCATGAATTTATCTTTTTAACTGCTGAATAGTATTCCATCGTGTGTATATACCACATCTTGATCCACTCATATGTTTTGAGCACTTGGGTTGTTTTCACATCTTACCTATTGTAAACAGTGCTGCAATAAACATAGGGGTGTAGGTATCCTTTTGAATCAGTGTTTTTGCATCCTTTGGGTAGATTCCTAGGCATGGAATTGCTGGGTCATATGGTAGCTCCATTTTAGTAGTTTGAGAGACCTCCTCCACACAGCTTTCCACAATGGTTGGACCAGTTTGCATTCCTACCAGCAATGTAGGAGAGTTCATTTTTCTCCACATCCTCACCAACATATGTTGTTGCCTGTTTTTTTAACGTGTGCCATTCTCACTGGTGTAAAGTGGTAGCTCATTGTGGTTTTGATTTGCGTTTTCCCAATTATAGGTGATATTGAACTTTTTTTCGTATTCCTATTGGCCATTTGCATTTCCTCTTTGGAGAAGTGTCTGTTTAGCAATTCTGCTCATTTTTTGACTGGATTGTTACTTAGTTTTTGTTGTGTCAGCTCTTTGTAGATCTTTGTGATCAGTCCCTTATCAGTTGTATTGTGTGCAAAAATTTTCTCCTAATCAGTAGGGTGTCTTTTTGCTTTGGTTAGTGTCTCTTTTGCTGTTCAGAAACTTTTTAGTTTGATGTAATCCCAGGTGTTTATCTTTTCCTTCACTTTCTTTGCTTTGGGGGATATGTCTTTAAAGATATTACTGAGATGTATGCCATGTAGTGTTTTACCTTTATTTTCGTCTATATATTTTATGGTTTTAGTTCTTATGTCCAATTAATTTCTCCATTTTGAGTTGTTTTACGTGTATGGTGTGAGGTAGTGGTCTAGTTTCATTTTTTTGCATGTGATGGTCCAGCTTTCCCAGCACCATTTATCAAACAAACTGTCTTTGTTCCACTGCATATTCTTTGCTCCTTTGTCAAAAATTGGTTGTCCATATATGTGTGGCTTCATTTCTGGGCTTTCTATTCAGTTCCATTGGTCTGTGTGTCTGTTTTTGTTTCAATACCATACTGTTTTAATTATTTTTTTAAAGATTTATTTATATAGTTGTATAAGCACTGAGTACAGTCAGAAGTTCAGGAGGGTGAGAGAATTCACCAGAGCCAGAGCAGGGAACAGAACAGGCAGACTGATGAAATACGCTGCTGGGGGGAGCAGTGGGCGCAGCAGGACAAGTCTGTCACGCCATGTGGGACCCTCGCCTTTGGCCAGGGATCAAACTGGCACCGCAGAGACTGCGGAAAGCTTTGCAGCCCAGCCCTCAACCGCTGTGCCACCAGGGGTGGCCCACTGTTTTAATTATTAAGGCTTTGTAGTATAGTTTGAAGTGTGGAAGTGTGATACCTCCATTCTCCATTTTAGTCAGGAGAGCTTTGACTCTTCAAGTTATTTTGTGGCTTCAAATGAATTTCAACATTATTTGTCCCATTTCTTTGAAGAGTGTCAATGAAATTTTTATCAGAATAGCATTGAATTTTTAAATTGCTTTCAGTAGGATGTCCATTATGATAATGTTACTTCTTCCAATCCAAGAGCAAGGGATGTCTTTCCATTTCCTTTTGTCTTCTATTTCTTTTAACAATGTTTTATAGTTTTCTTTGTATAAGTCCTTCACCTCTTTGGTTCAGTTTATTCTCAAGTATTTTTTTTATTTCAATTATAAAAGGGATGGTTTTCTTAATTTCTTCTTTTGATTGATTGTTTGCATATAGGAGGACTACTGATTTTTGTGTGTTGACTTTGTATCCTGCTACTTTACTAAACTGGCCTATAATTTTGATTAGTTTTTCTGTGGAGATTCTAGGATTTTCTTTGTATATTATCATATCATCTGCAAATAGTGATAGTTTTACTTCTTCTTTCCCTATGTCTTATTTTCCCTTTCCCTATGTCTTTCTGTTGTCTTATTGTTCTGGCAAGGTCTTCCAGTACTATATTGAAAAGCAGTGGTGAGAGTGGACATCCTTATCTTATTCTAGATCTTAAGGGAAAGGCTTTTAGCTTTTCACCATTCAGGATAGTATTGGGATCGTTGTATATGATATCGTTGTATATGATCGTTGTATATGATATCACCAACCTGGCAGCAACGGGACACTAGGATTAAGTGCTCCCATACAAACAACTGATAGGGAGAAATAACAGTGAGTTCCTGGTGGGACTGGACATGTTGGACAAACTTGACAATGACACCAATGATTCACCCAGACACACAGGAAAGTAGCTCTTTCCCCCTACTCAATTTAAATTAATTGGTATAACTCAATGATTATATTAACTTAAAATTGGTTCTGATTCTTAGCGATTTTTATAAAAAATATTTTGGAACTTTGGTAAACATAAAGTGTTATTGTAGTTATTAGAAATCAGATAATTTTAAAGAGATATTATATATGTAAATGACATCAGGCTATGAATTTAGGTGAGCAAATTATTTTCTTTAATCTATCAGAACTTCTTTGATAGAAGAAATTCAATCTTGTAACTTCTAGGAATGCTTGGTGACTTTTATGATTGTATCAGTAAATTCAGAATTTAAGTTCTGTCAGTACAGTTCTTTCTTTGTCCTTTTATCTTTAACATGGCATCTAAAGGTGCAGGGGTGGGTGTGACTGGGCTGAACACTTGGGCATAGGAAAAGAGGAGGCACACACTCATCTCTTAGAATCCACTGGAAATGTACTTGACACCCCCTTTGTCATCTCCCATTATAGCTGCCTCCTCCAAAATACCTGTAGAATCACCATAACCCCATGTCCTTTATCCCAAACCACTAGTTTTGTGGAGTTGATCGAGTTCCTTAGTCTCTTCTACACCCTTTCCCACACAAAATTCAGTATGCTCTCTTGAGTCTCTAGCATTAGTGTGCTTCTAGGTTGTAAATGGAGATGCTGTCACAGGTCCACTCTGTGAACATTTTTACATGAAGATTAGCACTGAGCTGACTACACAAACTCTTTGAACTGCCTTCCAGGACTGAGTGAACATGAGTCAGGCAGTTTCCACCATCAGGTTCTTTTAAACATTGTGGAGTTCCCACTGACTTCTCCCCCATTCCAATTCCTACCTCCTAGATCTTAACTAAGCATAGGGAGAGAATCCTGGCTTAATATAAGGGACCAGAATCCATTTTTTTTCCCCTTTGTGAAGTTTTCTCTTCTTTAGCATAGATAGATTTTATTTGATTCATGGGTGAGGTTCATAGTTTTCCAGTCTCTCTTTGCTGTTTATAGAATGTTTATGCTAGGCTATATGAGATGTGTGATGATTATAATTCCCAAACATCTATCTATTGCAAGTTAGAAGCCTAGACTTTTAAAGACTACTCTCTCTGCTATAAATTTCAAAAGCTCATTTTTGGAACTCAAACCTAAAGATTAGAGTTTTGGTTCTATTGGTGCTTGTCACTTAACAAATGACTCTGGAGCAAGAGAATTTACTGATTTCACTGTGGAGAAGAAGTAATTTGTAGGAAACTATTTATACACAATGAGGAAAAAATCTTGATGTGTTCAAAGTTTTTACCTCCCCAAACACTTTTTTTTCCAAACAGTATTTCATCAGTATTTGTCCCTGAAGTTTCAGATTTTTCTCTTTTTTCCTTCTTAAGGATTTATTTTATTTATTTATGCATACAGAAACTGGGGTGTAGGTCAGAGATACGGGGGTTATGGGATTCACCAGAGACAGAGTGTGGAGCAAAACAGGTAGACTGACTGAAATGCACTGCTGAGGGAACAACAAGTGAGACAGGAAAGGTCTGCTGTGCCATGTGGGTCACCTCCCTGGCCCAGGATCAAAATTGTACTGCAGTGGCTGTCGATAGCTTCATAGTGCTGAGACAACCCCTTGCACCACCAGGGAGGCCCTTCAGATTTTTCAAATCTGGAAACTGGCAACTAACAATTAATGTGTAACTAAAAATATAGGTAGTAGAAATAGAAATCTAACTGAACCATCAGTTTTCTAAGCAGACTTAATACTTCACTCTAGAAAAATCATTTGACTATAATTCTGAAATTGAAGTATTAAGTGCATACTAGAAAATTAATAAACTTAACAAATAAGTGAGCAGAAATCACTTAAGGTCAAGCAATATTACACTGAAAGAAAAATAAGAGTGGGAAAGGGAGGCAGGGGAAAATAGACTCACATAGTGTAGAGAGGCATTCGAAGTGGAGAACAAATCAGGGACATTATGCAAAAGACCCAGTGAGCCAAACAGAATGAATTGGTATGTGATGGTTATTCACAGGGTCAATGTACACAGCTGACAGTCTGAACCATTTCAAAGGCTAGATATTACATGACTGGTTAAAAAGAACAGTTACCTCAACACCCTTAAACTTACTCATATTCCCTGCAGGCACAAAGGTCTGCTAAATATAAGCTTAGGTACTTGGTCATTTATTCAATACTTACGTGAAGGATATTCCTTCATACTTCCTAAGCTGTTTTTTTCCCCCTGCCTTTTTTTAAAAAAAAAAATATTTATTTATTTATACAAGAACTGGGGTACAGGCCAGATACGTGGGAGGGTGACAGGATTCACCAGAGACAGAGTGGGGAACTGAACAGGCAGACTGACAAAATACACTGCTGAGGGGAGCAGTGGGCGAGACAGGAGAGGTCTGCATGCCATGTGGGACCCTCCCGGCCAGCTTGGATCGAACTGGCGCTGCAAAGGCTGTGGACAGCTTCACAGCGCTGCACTCAGCCTCCTGTGCCACCAGGGGAGGCCCTGGATTTCATGTCTTATAATCATTTCCTTTCAAAGACATACAACTTTTCCTCACTCATTTTTAATTTGATAACTGTATCATATTTTCTTATACAGACTTGCCATAATTTATAAAACCACATGGCTATTGAAGGATTTTTAGGTTCTTTTCAAGCCTTAGGCTGTTATTAAAAGGGAAGAATCTCCTCATAGTTAGTACAGGTTCTTCTGGAAAGTAAATTCTTAGAAATGAATTTTCCGGGTTAAATGGTATATGCATTTTTTTAAATTTTATAACTCTTACTCTTTTGTTCTCCAAAGGGGTGCATCAACTTATTCAACAATAATACATGAGAGTCTCTATTGTTAATACCAATAAGTATGTGTGTTTATTTATAATTGTTAATACCAATAAAGTATGTAATAGAACTTGTTTTTGTTCATCTAAGATGTAAACATTGGCATATCAGTGTGGCTTAATTTGTATTTTTCTTTTAATTAGTGGAGAGCTCTTCTTTTTCATGTTTAAGAGCCATTTTCCTTTTCCATATGATCTGTTAATATGTTTTGGTCATTTTTCGTGGTTGGTTGTTTTTGCATTTTTGATCTCTAAATATTTTTATCCTAGGAAGATTAACTGATAAAAATTGCAAATGATTTTTCAAAAATAAATTGCTGCTTCATAGAATGTTCTCAAAGATTCATTAGTCTGTGGAAATTATGGTCTCTTTAGCTTTATTAATATAATTAATTATTTTTTTATTTGATGACACAATACCACGTTGTTTTCACTTTAAAGGTTTACAAAGCTTTGAAGTATATAATATGTAATATTTTGTGGGAATATTTAGCTTCATTGCTATTATTTTTAAGTGATTTTTTTAGTAGTATTTTATTAATTTTCCTTATGGCATTAGAATCAAATTGACTAGTACCAAATAAAATCAAAATCTATTGTATGGTTTATTGATATCATATAAAGTTTATATAACAAGTTGAGAATGGACTTTATTTATGTTGACTATTATTCAAATCTTTCTGCTGTTTTTTATTTTTTTTTCTTTTATTTTTATTATTATTTTTTTTAATAATGAATTTTATTGTTATATTCCCCATACAATTGCAGCCCCCCCATTCTGACCCCAATCCCTCCCCTCCCGCCCCCCTAAAAGTGTCTCTGGTTCATAGTTTTTTGTTGATTTTGATTTTCACTTTCTTATAGTTATTCATTTTCCTGGTCCCTTATTTAAGTTTTCTAGATTCCTGCTATGAGTGAGACCATCCGGTATTTTTCTTTTTCTTTTTGGCTTATTTCGCTGAGCATGATCCCTTCCAGCGCCATCCATGTTGCTGCAAATTGCATGTGTTTATCTTTTTTGAATGCTGAGTAATATTCCATGGTATATATGTACCACATCTTCTTGATCCAGTCATCTATTTTTGGGCATTTGGGTTTTTTCCAAAGCTTAGCTATTGTAAACAGTGCTGCTATAAACATAGGGGTGCAGGTGTTCTTTGGAATTGATGTTTCTGTGTCCTTTGGGTAAATACCTAGGAGTGGAATTGCTGGATCATATGGAAGCTCTATGTTTAGTAGGTCCAGAAATCTCCACACAGCTTTCCACAGTGGTTGGACCAGTTTGCACTCCCACCAACAGTGTAGAGAGTTCCTTTTTCTCCACACCCTCGCCAGCATTTGTTGTTGCTAGTTTTTTTAATATGTGCCATTCTCACTGGTGTAAGATGGTATCTCATGGTAGTTTTGATTTGCATTTCCCTGATGGCAAGTGATGTTGAACATTTTTTCATATGCCTGTTGGCCATTTGCATTTCCTCTTCAGAGAAGTTTCTTTTTAGCTCTTCTGCCCATTTTTTGACTGGATTATTTTCTTTGTTGTTGTTGAGTCTCATCAGCTCTTTGCAGATTTTTGTGATCAGTCCTTTATCATTAGTGTTGGGTGCAAAAATGTTCTCCCAGTTGGTGGGGTTTCTCTTTGTTTTTGTTATTGTCTCTTTTGCTGTGCAGAAGCTCTTTAATTTGATGTAGTCCCAGCTATTTATCTTCGCCTTCACTATCACTGCTTTGGGTGATGTGTCTGTAAAGATGTCTTTGATGTGCAAATCACGTAGTGTTTCGCCTATATTTCCTTCTATATATTTTATGGTTTCAGGTCTTATGTCTAGTTCTTTAATCCATTTTGAGTTGATTTTTGTGTATGGTGTGAGGTAGTGGTCAAGCTTCATTCTTTTGCATGTAGCGACCCAGTTTTCCCAGCACCATTTATTGAACAAACTTTCTTTGCTCCAATGCATAGTCTTTGCTCCTTTGTCAAAGATTAGTTGACCATAAATCTGTGGGTTTATTTCTGGATTTTCTATTCGATTCCATTGGTCTGTATGTCTGTTTTGTTCCAATACCATGCAGTTTTGATGATTATGGCTTTGTAGTATAGTTTGAAGTCTGGGAGTGTAATGCCTCCATTCCCTTCTTTTTTTTTCAGGAGAGCTTTGGCTATTCGGGGTTTTTTGTGATTCCATATGAATTTCATCAATAATTGTTCTATTTCTTTGAAGAATGACATTGAAATTTTGATTGGAATAGCATTGAATCTGTATATTGCTTTTGGAAGGATGGCCATTTTAATAATGTTTATTCTTCCAATCCACGAGCAGGGGATGTCTCTCCATTTCTTTGTGTCTTCTTCTATTTCTTTTAACAGTGTTTTATAGTTTTCTTTGTATAGGTCCTTTACCTCTTTTGTTAGATTTATTCCCAAATATTTGATTTTTTTTGTTTCAATAACAAAAGGGATGTTTTTTTTGATTTCTTCTTCTTCAGATTTATTGTTTGTGTATAGGAAGGCTACTGACTTTTGCGTGTTGATTTTGTATCCTGCCACTTTACTGAACTGATTGATGAGTTGAATTAGCTTTTCTGTGGAGTTTTTGGGGTTCTCTATGTATAATATCATATCGTCTGCAAATAGTGATAGTTTGACTTCTTCTTTTCCTATTTGGATTCCTTGGATGTCTTTCTCTTGTCTTATTGCCCTGGCTAGGACTTCCAGTATTATATTGAAAAGCAGTGGTGAGAGTGGACATCCTTGTCTTGTTCCAGATCTTAATGGAATTGCTTTCAGCTTTTCACCATTGAGAATGATACTGGCTGTTGGCTTGTCATAGATGGCCTTTATGATGTTGAGGTATGTTCCTTGTATCCCAAGAATTTCAAGGGCTTTTATCATGAATGGGTGTTGCACTTTGTCGAAAGCTTTCTCAGCATCTATTGATATTATCATATGGTTTTTATATTTCTTTTTGTTGATGTGTTGGATAACGTTGATTGATTTTCGGATGTTAAACCATCCTTGTGCCCCTGGAATGAATCCTACTTGGTCGTGGTGAATTATCTTATGGCTACATTGTTGGATTCTGATGGCTAAAATTTTATTGAGGATTTTTGCATCAGTGTTCATTAGGGAGATTGGCCTGTAGTTTTCCTTTTTTGTGTTGTCCTTGTTCGGTTTTGGTATTAGTGTAATGTTGGCTTCATAGAACGTGTTTGGTATTGTCCCTTCCTTCTCAATTTTTTGGAAGAGTTTGTGAAGGATAGGCACTAATTCGTCTCTGAATGTTTGGTAGAATTCATTTGTAAATCCATCAGGTCCTGGGCTTTTGTTTTTGGGGAGGTTTTTGATTACCATTTCAATTTCGCTAATTGTAATTGGTCTGTTTAGGTGTTCTATTTCTTCTTTATCTAGCTTTGGGTGATTGTAGAGTTGTAGGAATTTGTCCATCTCCTCTAGATTGTTAAACTTGTTTCCATATAACTGTTCATAGTAGTTGCTGATTATTCTTTTGATTTCTGCTGTGTCCGTTGTGATTTCTCCTCTTTCATTGATGATCCTGTTTATTTGTGCTTTCTCCCTTTTTTCCTTTGTGAGCCTGGCTAGGGGTTTGTCTATTTTATTGATTTTTTCAAAGAACCAGCTCTTGGTTTCATTGATCTTTTGGATTGTTTTTTTAGTTTCAATTTCATTTATTTCTGCTTTGGTTTTTATTATTTCTTTTCTTCTACTGGTTTTGGGGTTTTTTTGTTGTTCTTTTTCTAGATCTTTGAGCTTCGAGATTAGGTTGTTTCTTTGAGTTCTTTCTTGTTTCTTGATGTGAGCTTCTATTGCTATATATTTTCCTCTTATTACTGCTTTTGCTGCATCCCATACATTTAGGATATTGGTGTCCTCCTTGTCGTTCAATTCAAAAAATTTTTTAATTTCCTCTTTGATCTCCTCATTAGTCCAGTGGTCTTCCAGTAGTGTGGTTTTTAATCTCCATGAGGTAGGAAAGTTCCTTGCCTTCTTTTTATGGTTTATTTCTAGTTTGATGCCTTCATGGTCAGAAAAGATGGTTGATATGATTTCAATCTTGGTGTATCTGTTGATGTTTGTCTTGTGCCCCAGTATGTGATCGATCCTGGAGAATGATCCGTGTGCGCTTGAGAAAAATGTGTACTCCATTTTTTTGGGGTTTAGTGTTCTATAGATGTCTGTTAAGCCCAATTGCTCTAGGTCCTTATTTAGAGCTTTGGTTTCTTTACTTATTTTTTGTCTTGTTGATCTATCCATTGTTGATAGTGGTGTGTTGAAGTCTCCCACTACGTATGTGTTTTCTCTGATGTCTGTTTTCAGAGAGGACAACAGTTGTCTGATATATTTTGGTGCTCCTTCGTTTGGTGCGTATATGTTAATGAGTGTTATTTCTTCTTGAAGTATTGTCCCCTTGATCATAATGTAGTGACCATTGGGGTCTCTTTTTATCTTTTTGAGTTTGAAATCTGTTTTATCTGATATAAGTATAGCTGTTCCTGCTTTCTTTTTTGGTCCATTTGCTTGTAGGATTGTTTTCCATCCTTTAACTTTGAGCCTATTTTTATCTTTTGTAGCTAAATTTGTTTCCTGGAGACAGCAAAAGGTTGGGTTTTGTTTCTTAATCCAGGCTGCAACTCTGTGTCTTTTTATTGAAGAGTTTAGTCCATTTACATTTAGAGTTAATATTGATATGTTAACATCTGTATTTGCCATTGTGTTTGTCTTTCCTTTGATTTTATTTATTTATTCTTTTAATAACTTTTTTTTTTTTTTGGCCTTCTTTCATTGTTATTCGTCCCTCTGAGGTTCTGGCTTTAGGACTCCTTGTAGTATTTTTTGGAGTGGGGGTTTAGTTGCAATGAAATTCCGGAGGTTCTGTTTGTCTGGGAAGGTCCATATTCTTTCTTCAAAGAGGAAGGAGAGCTTTGCGGGATAGAGTATTCTTGGTTGGCATCTGTTTTCTTGGAGTCTGTTGACTATGTCCCTCCACTCTCTCCTTGCCCGTAGTGTTTCTTCGGAGAAGTCTGATGTCAGCCTGATTGGCTTTCCTTTGAATGTTATCTGTTTCTTCCCTCTTGCCAGCTTCATTATTTTTTCCTTGTCCTGGATTCTTGGAGCTTTACTATTATGTGTCTTGCTGTATTTTTTCTTTCGTCGTGGAAGTTTGGTGTTCTTCTTGCTTCTTGTATATCAATTTTCAGCTCCTTCTTCACATTTGGGAAGTTCTCTTCAATTATCTCTTTGAATATTTTCTCTGTTCCTACTTCTCTCTCCTCTCCTTCTGGTATTCCTATAACTCTTATATTTCCTTTCCTCATGGAGTCAGATAGTTCCCGAAGTCTTTCTTCATTCTTTTTCCTTCGTACTTCTCTTTCCTTTCTGTTTTGGTTCTTTTTATTTCTGTGTCTTCAAGAGCACTTATTCGTTCTTCCATTTCATCAATTCTGCTTTCATTGCTTTTCCCAGAATTCTTTAGTTCTTCCACTAATTCTTTGATCTCCTGCATTTCTTTTACTTCCCTCTTTAGGGACTCAATTTCATTCTTCTGATCGTTGATTATTTTTCCCTTATCATTGTTTTCCTTTATGACTTTTGTCAGTTTTTTAATCACGGCAATTTTAAATTCTCCTTCTGGAAGGCTCAGAAGTTCTTCCAAGTTACTGTCGTTGCAATCTGAGGGCTGGTTTTCTTTTTGTGGTGTGCTTTTTCTCTGGAGAGTTGCTAGGTTGCGTGTGGTTCTTCTCCTCCCTACTGTCTGTTTTCTAATTTGCCGTATGCGTTGGGACACTGTGTAGTTGGGACTGGCCGGCATCTTGGGTGAGCTTCTTTGCTCCCCTCTGGTTCCTCCAGGAGTCATCTGTCAGTTTCAAGCAGTCTTTATTGGAGAAAGGTCCCTGTCCTAAAATGTCGATGTGGGGACACACTCCCCTGTGCACCTGGTCTGCCCCGGCGGTGGGTTCCTGCTCCCCCTCTGGGCTTGGACTGCAGGCCAGAGGGGGTCTGGCGTGGGCGAACTTCCCCCGCTCACCTCTGGCTCCTGAAGAAGCCTTCTGCAGGTAGTCTTTACTGAAGAAATGTCCCTGTTCTAAAATGGTGATGTGGGACACACTCCCTGCGCGTACGGTGTCAGGCACACTCTTCTGCGTGCCTGGTCTGCCCCGGCGGTGGGTGCTCGCTCTCCCTGTGGGCTCAGACTACTTGTTCGGAAGGGGCCGGGTGTGGGCTAACTCCCCAGCTGGCCACTAGCTCCTTCAGGAGCCTGTGCTGGCTTCAAATCGCTAGGTGGCACCAGAGATCTCTCCTAGAGCCCTTGGGAAGCTGATTTTCCACCCCGTGGGACAGGGAGCAGAGCGGGGATGGTAGGGTACACCTCAACGGCTTTGGGGTGCTGTGTCTGCCTTGTGCCCCACCGTCGTGGGGAACCCACGCCCCTAATTTCGTGTCCCGGGTCTCAGTTCCAAAGCCCTCAGTTCCAGGACGCGGGCTGTAGCCCAGTTCAGTGGCGCGGGAATGGCGCCTTTTGCACTGCTCCCGTGCCTGGGCGCCTGGTTCCTGCTTACTCAGGGAGGGACCTTCACCTCAGTGAGGACCTCCGAGCATCTCCCCGCAAGCCTAGGTTGTCTCCCAAGCCTAGGTCGCAGGCGCGGGGACCTGGGCAGCCGAGATCCTGGTCTGCACTTGCTTTTCAAGCGCACCGAGCGCAGCCTGGGCTGTGTGCGCGTCTCCCGGGGTCTTTGTTCTTCTCTAATTGTGCCCGGAGCCGTTCGCTCACTGCCGCAGCGAATCCTGCAGGGTTCGCCTCAGCTCCCGTTCACGGGGTATGGTGGCTGCAATAGTTCCTTTCCACTCACAGTCCCACTTGCTGCATCCGTTTTTCTTGTTGGGCGTTTTGGTTTGTTGTTTCCCTCGTCTCTGCCGGTTGGAGAGTGCCGCCTCTGTGGGCGGGGGAGGGGAGCAGGGTTCTGCGCTTCCCTCCCTTCTCGTCCTCTTTTATGGCAACTTTCTTCTTTGGGCAGTTTGCTGGAGTCGTCCATTTATCTTCCGTGTCCCAGTTCTCACTGGGACCTGCCGCTTTTCCTCCCTATTAACTTTTTTTAATGGGAGATCTTACTCGCAGCGTCTCCTCGCCGCCATGTTGCTCCGCCCCTTTACTCTGCTGTTTTTTAGATTTAGGAGTGTGTTAAAAATTTTTTATGTAGGCCTGGAACATTTCTTAGCAATATATTTTTTTGTTGCAACTTTAAATGTATTTATTTTTCATATCAGATTACTATACTAAATTATCTTTGTTCACACCAGTTGCAAAATTACAGAATTTTGTAAGCAGTGATAACTTACTACCTCTTTTCCAGTTTTTAAAACTGCAAAATAATGAAAGTATCTTTGGTCATTTTCTCTATTAAGTCTGACTTCTAGACTCTATAAAGATATACTTAATGGGGCCTCCCTGGTGGCGCAGCAGTTGAGCGCTGGGTTGTGAAGCTGCCCGTGGCCTCTGTGGCACCGGTTCAATCCCTGGCTGCTCCCCGGCCACCTGAAGAGGGTCCCACATGGCGCGCAGACCTCAACTGCTGCCCGCTGCTCCCCTCAGCAGTGTTCTTCGGTCCTTCTGCCTGCTCTGCTCCCCGCTCTGGCTCTGGTGAATTCTCTCACCCTCCCGCGTCTTCTGACTGTACCCAGTGCATGTATAAACAAAAACAAACAAACAAACAAACAAATAAATAAATAAAAATACATGCCTCTTAAAAAAAAAAAAGATATATTTAATGCAATAGGTATCCTACTATCAGTATGTTGCAAGGTTAGATTTTTTAAAAATTAAGAATGTTGAAATATCTGGTTTATGACTATGATCCTATAATTTCCTTTTTAGCTTTAGTAATACAATTGCATATTAATAAATTTGCTACTACAGAGTTGTCTTTGAATTCCTTAAGTGAGTCCCACTGTTCATAACACATTGTTTCAATAAACAATAGAATATCTTTTTATGATTTTTGTATTAATATGTTTTTCTTTATGTGCTTTTCTTTATGTAGCAATGTTAACCTGGTTTGATACTAATATTGTATTTGTACACATGTCAAAAAAAAAAAAAACAAGTGGAAATCTCTCATACCTTCTTGGATCTGGATTTTGGTTTCTATGCTCTGTAATAGTTTAAATTTTATTGGTGTTATCTACTATGAGAAATGTGATATACTTTCCCTTTGAGACCACCTCCTTTTGTGAGTTCTAGATGTTTGAGATGTTCCTCATTTTCTTCTATTAAAATCTTTTACTTTAGATTTTCTTTCACTTTCATGATTATTTTGGATAAATAGCATTATCCTAGAAAATCATTTTCTTGAGCTATGTTTTTAAATTAATCTTGGCAGTCTATATTTTATGTTCTTACTTTTTTTTATTTTGGACTAACTTTTCCAATAATACTTTATTCTTCATAGCTTTACTGTCTTATGTTTCATCAATTAATTGTTATCCCTTCCCCTCACCAAAATTGATATATTCTAGCCATAACTTTAACTTTTATCTGTATTAACTCCATAGTACCACTTTATTTTTTTAATTATTATTTATTTTTCATACTTAAATTATTTTTATATTTCACTTGTACTTTTCTTGTTTGGAAACTCACATTGGTTATAAAAGAATTTCTTTGCTTATTACATTTAATAAGCTAAAGTACTAAAAATCTATTTTGTCTTTGTTGTCTATTTTTTTCCTCACAACTATGCTCTGCTTCTTGCTGTCTTTCCTATGGTATATTTACTTTCTTCTTCCTTCTTTCATGGAACGTTTTCTTTTCTAATGCCTTATTGATTTGTGTGTTTTCATCCCTCTTTTTGACAAGCTATTGATATGTCAGATCCCTTCAATTTCTTCTCAGTTTTGTTGTTAATTCTCACTTAACAAGATATTTAGGTTGTTTTGTCTCTATACACTTGATTGTATTAGTCATCCTCATACATAAATCTTAGCACAATCCAAACAGTTCTTTGGATAAATTGAAAGGAATGAAAGTGTTTAATCAGAAAACTATATATATTTTTCATTTACATTTTCATATTGTGTTCTAACAAAAGTTTTATCCTCATTATTCTAATCATTAGACAAAGAACTTCCTTTTCTTCAAATACTTGAAGGAAAGAGGCATTGTAATTTTCAACTGACTTTCCAACTTGGTATAGGAAATATACCTTTTTATGCTATTTCATATTTTTAAGTATTACTGAGATGGAGTTTTTTAAAAATTGTGTGGGACATTTTCATTTCTCCTGTACAAATGTCCATCCATGCTCTATGATCATAGAGCTGTTGAAACAATTCCCTTAAAAAACTGTTGGTGAAAACTTTCAAATGTGCCCTGTAGCATACTTCTCCCCATCACTAGTTTTAAATATAGATTTTTAAATGTGTATGAATCTTTTATATTTAAAGATGACTTTATTTCACCAAAAGGATAGAACTAGTAATATGAATAAATTAATTTTATCCTCATTATTGATAAGGTTAAAAATATCCCTTGCCTTATGATATCATGCATTGTCTATACAATTATTTGTTGATTCATATCACTTTTTTTTAATATGTGGGTTCCAGATTCATAAATGTGGTTATTTTGTAGTCCAAAATATCTAATGTTGTCATTTATATTTTAGGTTAGTGGGATGGTTTAGCCATGAACTGAAGACCAGATTTAAAATGAATAACAGTAAGTGTATTCAATTTTACTTCACAAGTCATTTTATTTGAACTTTATTTCATTTTCCATCTCTCTTTGTATGATATGTAATATATATGTCTCAGAGAGAGTGCACTTTTGAAATGCCACTGAGAAGTTTTAAAATAAGAGATGACATTTCCACAGTGTAAGACTAAGTGTCTATATATTTTACCATGATTTTAAGTCTATCCCTTTGGAGGGAGATAATAGGTAGTGAAATCTGACATATAGGACTGAGATCTCACCAATATTGAACACCCAAAACATAAGGCAGTGATGGCAGGACAGTATTTCTGACTTGAAGTAAGACCCAAAGACATAGGTGTACATCCCACTTTGCTACTTGCAAGCATTGTGATACAACACAAATTGCATCAGCTTCCTTTCTGTACATTAAATAATCTTCCTTTCTGTCTGTCTGTTTCTCACATACATAATATGAATAATATCCATTTCACTGGTTTAAAGGTAAGACAAGTTCAAAGCTGTAAACAAGTAGCACATCAGAAGCTATTTAACAAGTGTTTAATTTTATTCTGCCTGTCCCCACATTTGTCTCTTCTCGTGGCTTTTACCACATGCAAAACAGTAGTGGTAAAATTCTGGTGGATAGAAATAAAACCACACCATGCATAGGGGACTCCCAAACTGCCCTACTTCTTTGTCTTATTCTTCAATCACATGGGATACATAAAATTTCATAAATGCTTCAAGATTTCATGTTAAACTTGGTCCTTCTGACTGCTTCCATTCCTGAAATACTATTTTAATATATAATTACATGTGCAATAACCAAGCCACAAATGATCAAAATCAACTCTTCCATTCAAATCAGAAAACCAGATTTTATTTTGGGTGCTGATATAATTAGCTCTGTTATTATGCCAGTGTTAATTTATTTAGGATCAATTTTCTTATCTACAAATGACAGAATTTGAGTAGATCAGATGTGGGACGAGTTTTTCTGCCAAGGGCCAGACAGAATATATTTTAAACTTTTCAGGCTATACTTTCTCTGTGTCAAATACTCAACTTTGTCATTATAGTACTGAAGCATTCATGGATATACATAAATCAATAAGTATGTCCATATTATGATAAAACTTTATTCATAAAGAACAAGTGGTGCACTAGACTAGACCCATAGGACAATAATTTACCTGAAATAAAGAATCTCTAAGCACCCAGAATATTATAATACCTTTTATTCAGTCTTAGTTTTTGTTTTATCTCTATCTAGAAATCTTAACTCTATTGAGTTGAACTTGCTGCTATTGAACCTAATTAATACCAATTAGGCTAAAATCTGCTATTAATTTACCTTTTCTATAGCGATATTTCTTACTTCATGCTGGGATTGCATCCCCTAAATGAATCATAGGGCCTCCCCGGTGGCGCAGCGGTTGAGCGCTGGGTTGCAAAGCTCCCCGCGGCCTCTGCGGCGCCAGTTCAATCCCCAGCTGCTCCCCGGCCACCAGAGGAGGGTCCCACATGGTGCGCAGACCTCTCCTGCCGCCTGCTGCTCCCCTCAGCAGTGTACTTTGGTCCTTCTGCCTGCTCTGCTCCCCGCTCTGGCTCTGGTGAATTCTCTCACCCTCCCTCGCTTCTGACTGTACTCAGTGCTTGTATAAATAAACAAACAAACAAACAAACAAACAAACAAATAAATAAATAAAAAAAATACATGCCCTAAATGAATCATAAATTGAAAATATTACAGTACATAAATGCATTTAATACACTTTATCTACTGAACCTCAAATCTTAGCCTAGTCTATCTTGAACATGCTCAAAACACTTACATTAGCCTGCAGTTGGGAAAAGTGATTTTAAAAAATTACCCTATTTTTATGATGAACTATTGAATATTTATGTAATTTATTGAATATTGTACTGAAAATAAAGAACAGAATGGTAGTATGGATTCTCACCATTAAACTACACAGTTGAAAGAAACATCTTAAAGTCAAAAATTGTAGACTGAACTATTGTTAAGTCAGGGACAATCTGTATTCCGTACTTAGGCAGATCATTCAATTTAATGCCTTTTACTTGACCTGATAAACTTAGTGCTAAAATTCACCTTCATAGGTCATTTCATTCATATTTCTGCCTTGGGTAGACATTACAGAACCAGTAACTCAGGTTTTGACGTTTTCCTTTCCTTGACAAAGTTTTATAATAGAAAAGCAAAGCAAAGGCAAAATAAGGAATCTAACTTGGGATTGGAAGGATGAAGAGGTAGTCCAGAAAAACTTGCAAAGGAGGTCATTTCTACTGTGTGTCTACAAGTTCCAGTGTTTGGTGGGCGGCTTTGAAGGTGGAAAGAGGAGATGGACATTTCAGGTAAAGATAAAGTATTTTAGGCTGGAGTTTCTCTTAAATAGCTCAGAAATCTTAGGAAGAATAAGAAGTCTTATTGTTTTTCCTCTCTCCTACTTTAGTATCATTTTTAAAAAAATCATTACGGATACCTTATGCATATTTTATAAAAATTATGATATTAATCTTTCAGAACTGCAGTTAATTCCTGGGGCCAATGGATTTCGAATTTCAAATCCTCCCATTTTGTTGGTCTGTCCTTTACATGCTAGTTTAGAGGTAAGTATTCTATATTTCAGCCTGTGGATCTTTTCCTTTTTCTTTACCTGATTATGACATGGGGTAGTCCTTTCTCTATTAGTCAGAAAGATTCATATGAGTTTGCAGAAATAATGGGCAGAAGACTGTGTTCTCCTTCAGGATGATGTTTGTGTGCTAATTGAAACTTTTTAGTTTTATCTTCAGCATGAAGCTTGGTACATTGTGGGTGCTTAAGAAACGTTGAATAGGACTGATCTGGGAAAACATTTGTAGCTCCACTTAGAATTTGTTTACATTTGAGCAAATTACTCAATCTTTTATGTGTTTCTCTATAAAGTAAGTTTCAGTAGGTTTGTTTGTTTGTTGTTGTTTCTTAAAGATTTATTTTTATTTATACAAGAGCTGGGTTACAGGCCAGAGTCGTGGGAGGATGAGAGGATTCACCAGAGACAGATTGGGGAGCAGAACAGGCAGACGGACCAAAGCAGTGGGCGAGACAGGAGAGGTCTGCCTCTCCATGGGGATTCTCCCTGGCCGGCCAGGAATCGAACCAGGGCTCCGGAGACTGCGGACAGATTCACAGCGCTGTACTCAACCGGCTGTGCCACCGGGAAGGCCCAAGTTTCAGTAGTTTTTGATAAGCTCATCCATTAACAGTTACTTATTAAGATTGTTCTGTGTGCTAGACTCTCTTCTAATACTAAGAGTCAATGAATTGTCAAATGCAATGTGACAAAAATGTAGGGAGAGTTAATTTAACGGGAAAATACAACTATGAATAATCATAGAAAATCAAATATTGAGTAAGACTATCACATGAGACAGGGTAGATTTTTATTAGCTGAGGTTTCTGTGCCAATAAATCCATGTATAATTTCTATTACTGATTCAATTGTTCTTTAAGTTCATTTATATATTTTTTTAAAGATTTATTTATACAAGCACTGGATACAGTCAGGAGTGCGGGAGGGTGAGAGAATTCACCAGAGCTAGAGCAGGGAGCAGAACGGACAGACTGACGAAATACACTGCTGAGGAGAGCAGCGGGCGACAGGAGAGGTCTGCGCGTCATGTGGCACCCTCACCTGGCAGCTGGGGATCAAACCGGTGCTGCAGAGGCTGCGGGCAGCTTCGCAACCCAGCGCTCAACCACTGTGCCACCAGGGAGGCTCCAAGTTCATTTATATTTTTACTTAAAATTAATCTTACCCTAAATAATAATAGCCAAGAAATCAATTTGGTTTTCTAGGCTATTTATATCTGTTGATAGATAGATTGATAGATGTCTTTTATCTAATCATTTATATCTATACAACATAAAATTATTTGCATATTAATTAATTTCAGGGTGATACTAAATTTACTTCTGTAAACATAAATTTTGATCCTATGCTATTTATATATTAAGTAAAATATATTTTATTTAAATACATTTCAGTAAAATATAATTACACTTGATTAAAGTGTATATAAAATACATTAATGTAAAATATATTTGAGTAAAGTATATCCATGTTTCTAACAGCTATACACAAATAATTTAATATAAATTCTCCTAAAATCACCTAGTTTATGATATCTAAGGAAAACCTGTTGTGTGGAGTATTTTATTTAGCATGAGATTGGATAAATATTTCCAAAACTTCTAAACCTTGATTCTAGGGTTCTGCCAACACTCATGGCAGTTTTTCATTTTCGCCACTGGAGGTCAGCATCAAGTTCCTCTGTGTTTATACAACTTCAACAGTAGCTAGTAGTAACCAACTTATTTTCATCCCAATTTAAAGAGCACCTCCCCATTCTGACCACTAGATGGAGCTTGTGCTGTTTTCACTTTTTGGCAGATTTTGAATTTTTTCTTCCTTTTTAAAAGTTGAAAATAAATCCAGTAACAAAATTTCTAGCCAGAGCTCTGTTTTTCTGAAAGCTTCTTTTGGGCAGAGGATCTCCCTATCAAATCAGACAATTATTTCAATCGTTTCATAATAGCATTTCGGAGAAACATTGTTAAACATTTTAAAAGGAAATAGTTTTGCTTACTTTGCAAGTTAATTATATCAGGGGGAAGATAAGTTACAGAAAGAAAGTAGCAAGACATACCTTAGGCAAAACTAGTACTTAAATTTATTTCTGCCAGTTTTCTTTAACTTTGCAACTGATCTGTCGGCATATATAGAAATTTTCTCTAAGACACTCTCATTTTGGTGTGTTTCCCGCAGTGGGTGTACACATCTTGTATTCACCCCTTCTGCCATCGGAAGGACCACATTCTTATTTTTCCAACCACTGGTTTCTTAACACACGGTATTGTAGTCACCTAGACAATTTTTTTTTTAAATTCTCAGCTGGATATGAAGATTGACTTATCTTTTTCTTTAATATATAAACTTAAGCCTAGCAAAAGAACCCCAAAAGCCACAAGGGGAGGGATATACACTTCTCTGGAGTTTCTATCGCTTAAGTATTTCTTTGGAGTCTCGGAAATACCTGACATATGTCATTCATGGCTGAGGTTATATATGAGGTTTTTTGAAAGTCTTCCTCTCCATTATAAATTGTAAAATTCTGAAAATACAAAATAATACATTTCATTATTTCCCATTCTTTACCTAACAGGCAAAATGCTCTACTTTCTAGATTTTTTTTCTGAGTCTGCCATGTGAGAAAGCCTCAGTAAATTAAGCACTTTGGTACTTCTCATAGTTGTTTCAAAGTTATTATAGAAGATCAGTGGTTGAAGTTTGATAAATGTAAGAAATATATGTGTGAATCACACTACCTTTCTTTGTTGTCTCTATTTCCCTTTTGAAAAATAGTCTACATGTTGAATACCAGCTGGAGGAAAGATTCTTTACTTAAGAATGAATGTACATGGGGCCTCCCTGGTGGCTCAAGGGGTTAAACACAACACTTATGAGGCAATCCACAGCCTCTGCAGCAGGAATTCAATCCACGGCCGGCCAGGGAGCTACCCATGTGGTGCAGCAGACCTCTTCTGTCACGCCTGCTGCTCCCCTCAGCAGTTTATTTCAGTCAGACTGCCTGTTCTGTTCCTCACTCTGTCTCTGGTGAATCCTCTCACCCCCTGCACCTCTGGCCTGAACCCCAGTCCTTGTATGCATAAATAAATGGATCTTTAAAAAAAAGAATCAGTGTACATGAATATGATCTCAGAATTGCAATAAAGTGATTTTTTTCACTTAATATGGTTGTTTACAATGACATGTGCAATGACTGACACCATGAAAAATAACTCCTTATAATCAGTTTCAAACTGTCCCTTTCTTTATATTGTTGGCTCTTAATCATTTACACAATAATTTTTTTTAATACTGTAGATCAAGGGAAAGAGCTCTGGGGTAGGAACCAGGAGGCAAATATACTGTCCCCTTCCTGGGACAGCAGGTGACCTTACACAAGTGACAACTATTCATCAATACATTTGCCCCATTTTTAAAATGAAGGTGCTTGGACTAGACTCAAAAATATTCTCAATCTTGCAATTCCTAAAAGTTGAAATTAAATTATACATATATTGAATTTTGAAGGGTCATATTTATATGCAGCAATCAGTAGATAATTTTTAGACACTTTCAGTAAATGAATTTATAATGAAAGAAGTAGCTTTAAAATGTAAAATTAGAGCAGTCAATTAAAATACATGGCAAGTGAGAAGAAATGTATTATGTGTTTCCTCAGAAAGTTATTAGAGAACCAATTTGAAGATTTTAAGAGAGAAAATATGACAATTAAAAACACTAGACTATACTTATTTTTCTTATTTAAGCTTATCTGAATTCTCTAGTTTTACATTCATTTTACCCCAGTAAGAAAAATAAAATAACTTGCTGAATCTCTGCCAAGAATTCTATTACAATCTGAATATTTCAAACTGCACTTTTCATTTTTTCTAATTTAAAAAATTATTCTTTTTGGGGGTCTCCTTGGTGGTGCAGGGTTAAAGTCACAGAGCTATCAAGCTATGGCCAGGCACTGCAGCATGAGTTTAATCCCTGGTCAGGGATTAAACTGGAGCAGCAGACTCTCTTGTCTCACCTGCTGCTCCCCTTAAACAGTTTCAATAGTTCTTCCTGTTCTGCTCCCCATACTGTCTTTGTTGAATCCTTATAGCCCCTGCTCCTCTGGCCTGTACCCCAGTTCTTGTATGCATCAATAAATAAAAATAATTTATTCTTTTTCATTCTTAAAGTCATAAAAATAATGAGTAGCAAAAAAAAAGAAGGCATTTATTTCATTTCCCTGTTAATTCCTATTAGACACTCTTAATAATTTTATGTGAGACCTCAGGAGAGACTTCTAAATTCTGTGAGAAGTAGTTAAGATACCCCAGAAATTAGCTCAATTTGCTGTGGTTATAATGTGGCAGTAGCTTTTTTTTTTTTAAAAAAAAGTGATTTCATTATAATAAAGAGCCTATGTTATTTAAAAATTTTGGTTTGTTGTTATAAGAAAAATGCCTGAAAGAACAGTCTCCTTTAAAAGAATAAGCAGTCTATGAACTTAAGTAATATTTTCGAAAGTCATACTAAAAACATGAATACAAATAAACCTTATTAAAGGTAAATACTTTCACAGTTTCCTTACCTATGACTCTGAGTATCATAGCAAACCAAAAAAGTTCCAGGATTATATATCAAATTTTATTAAATTATTACTTAATCCATGAATTATTATTAATAACCAAAGAGAAACTCAGAAGTATTCCTCTAATATTTTCTTTTCCCAAACCTGACAATCAAACCACAAGCAGGGTTTGCCTTATCTGTCTCTGCTCCTGCCTGCCACAAGAGTGTTCATTCTTGGACCTGACTCTCGATCAAAAACTTGGCTATGTTCCCTTGATTCCTAATTTTGTCAGATTCTCTTATGTTTAGTTTGACATGAGGAAATGTGGACATGCCTCCTACCATACTCCTTGTTACTAGGGTAACCTAAGTCTTCAATCATTATTGTTTGCACTGCCAATCTCAGATCCTTTTTTTTTTAAGATTTATTTATTTATACAAGAACCAGGGTACAGGACGGATGTGGCGGAGGGTGAGAGGATTCACCAGAGACAGAGTGGGGAACAGAACAGGCAGACTGACTGAAATACATTGGAGCAGCGGGCAAGACAGGAGAGGTCTGCCAGGCCACGTGGGTTGCTCCGCATCCAGCGGGGATCGAACCGGTGCTGCAGAGGCTGCAGACAGCTTCACAGAGCTGCTCTCAACCCCACTGTGCCACCGGGGAGGACCTCAGATCCTTTTTAGATAAAGACATCAGTCTCTACTAGAGCTGATCTTGTCCCAGGCTGCAGACAGACATAGTGGTCTAGCTGGAGAGAGAGAGACAGATTTCAATATTTCTTCTCTCTTCCTTAGATGTTATTTCTTTCAATGAAACTTTCATCCTCTCCTTCAGCCAAATCCATAGCTTCCATGCTACGTAGGTCAAGAAAATCTATGCCTGAGAGTTTTGTGTCCTATTAAAATGCCTGCCCACACTCACCATGTGTATATACAGAAGTAACTATTTTCAGAGACTTCATCAAGTCACCGAATGACCCTATCTTTGCTCTGTGGCATAACATGATACAGAAAAGGGACATTAAGTGGCATGCCAGTGCATCACACTCCGTTTGCAGTTCATTCAGTTCTTATATGTAGGATATATTTTTAAACTCTACTTGACCTTAAGAGATAAGCTAGAAAAACATGTCCGTTCTGACCCCTAATGTTCCAACACCAGTTATTGTGTGCCCTTGTCACTCATCTTAATATAAGACACCACAGGCAGCGAATGGCAGTATTTTCACACTAGTGTTAGAATTATTTGTTTCCCTTCCTGACAAAACATAGCTTTATTATCTAACTGCTTGTTTTCTTACTGTTAAACTGGGGGAGATTTAGAAGTTGTTAAAACAACTATAAATAATATTGGCTATACTGCTTTCTACTTATTCACAGTGGTTTGCTCTCATTGACGTATCAGAATAGAAAACAACCTTCCACTTAGGATTATATAAAATTATTTTGGGAGAAATGTTTGAACATTATTATATTTGAATGCATTTGTTTATTTTTTACTTGTACTAATTATATTGAGCTTATTTCCTTATTTTGCAAGAATTTTTTAAATGATGTTTGTAGTTTTGTTGTTGTTGTGGAAACCTTACATTTAATTATATGGTCAAGTATTTAAAAGAGGACATGTTTTTATAAAAAGATTATCTAAAGTGGGATGTTTATTGGCAAGATTGAGAATGGGCATTTCCTTTTTTATGTAGGTTTTAAGCTATTTTTGTTGCTTTGTAAATCACCCCAAAAAATGTTAATCCAATTGTCTCTTACTCGGCAGATATTTAAGCAAGCAACTATGAAAGCATTAAGGAGAAAATCTATTTTGCTAACTGGTTATCTGGAATACTTGCTCAAGCACTACTTTAGCAAAGATAAAGCAGACACCAAGAAACCGTTTGTGACTATAATTACTCCAGCTCGTATAGATGATCGTGGCTGCCAGTTAACACTAACATTTTCTGTTCCAATAAAAAATGTTTATGAAGAACTAGAAAAAAGAGGAGTTGTTGTAAGTATACCTCTTGCTTGGCTACCGGTACAAGCTATGAGTTGTGTATTGAGTATGAAATTTATACTCTTTGGTTTATTCACTTTTACATGTTATTTCACATCAATCCATAAGTTTGTGCAGATCAGTTAAATTCCAACTAAGCATTCAGCACTGTGTTAATTGAAAGGCATAGAGATCTATCATTTCTGATAAAAGAGGAAACTACAAATTTTGGTTATAGGAAACAATTTTATGCATTTATTCTTTTCATTACAGTTTAGGCAGAATAAAATCGCTTCACTATAATCAATTTGGGCATGCTTTTCCGTAGTGAAAATCCCAATATACATTTATTGAATAAACAAAATTAAAGAACTATCAATACAGTATAGGAGAAAATAAATCAGACTCCGTTCCATTAAACTTAGCTATTTTCAAACTTGTTACTCCAGGAGAGTGATATGTGGACACATCTCAAGAATATCCACCTTGTATGATATTTTTCAATTAATTAATTTTTTATTTTATTATATTTTATTGAGGTATGTTGGCTTACAACACTTGCTGAGGAGTACACTATAGGTTCACACCTCTCACATGGTGGTATCTGAATTTTTTTTTCTTAATCCTTGTACCTCACTAGCCTTAACCTCTTGATCAGAACTAGTAAATGTTAACTGAGTGATTTTAGGAAAAATAATGATAATGTATCAATTTTCTTAATAATGTAATATAGGAGCTGCTGTACTCTGAATCTTTTGGAGAAGTTACAGTAGATTTTAGAATCACAAATCAGGATATCAAGATCTCAAATCAAGCTCTACCATTTCTAAACTGTATGCTATTTTAAGTTTCTTAAATTCTCAGTTGAGAACTCATCTGAATTGTGGGTATAAAAATAATTATCAAAGACTTGTTTTGGGAATTAAATGGACCAGCACACACAAACCATTTACTATATGGTCTAGCCTATAATGGGAATTTCTTAAGGAGAAGTATAATGATCTTCAGGGTAGACCAAATTATCTGGGCCCAAAACATGATATTTCACCAATCCCAGGGATATGCCCACTCCTTACATGTGAGATTAGAGTTTAGATGATTAAATGTAAAGAAAATAGACTAAAATACTTCAGGTATGTGTGAGGGACTCATTCATTTTTAAGTGTTTAAGGTTTTCAGTCTCTCCAGGGGCCACCCCATAAATAAATTCTGTATAAGATTGACTAAATATTTAAAGATAATTCAGGAAAGAACTTTGGTTATTCATGTGCCAACCAATATTTTAGTTATTATGCAAAAGATAGTTTTAAAATGCATAGAAACACCCTATTTTAACAAAAGTGAAAAAAAATTGCTAATAATATTACATTTCAGGGAAATCAGTTTAAAATTTTAAGTAAGTTTATCTTGAATGTAAATTTTCATCATATGAAGAATAGTAACATTCCTGTGGCTTTATTTCCCTTACAGTGTGACAAGCGGGAACCAAATGGCATCCGAGTGGCTCCAGTTCCTCTCTACAATTCTTTCCATGATGTTTACAAGTTTATTAATCTGCTTACTTCAGCACTTGACTCTGTAGCAACAAAATAGAGTAGTGTTTTCTAGAATAAGTTTTGCAAATAATACTGAAATGCACTGTAGTTAATTTATTATTCAAGCTTTAATTATTAGAAGTATTTAAAAACTGATTGCACATAACTAGAAGTGAATTTTACACTCTATAAAAAAACTGGTTTTAATTTTCTAAGAATCTATGGTCCCAACGTACCCACTGGGCTGTCCACTGTCTTGATGTTTGGGGGATCAAATTCTTGTGTGTGCAAGTATTACACACACAATCTTAATTAGCTGTCATATTTCATGGTCAGTAAAATGTTCTTTGTTGTCTTAATTTAAAATTTGACAGATAAATTCCTAATAAATATGGAATCTTTGTGTCAATTTTAGAAAGATTGTTTTTAATTGACAAGAGTTTCTTGTTTCATCCAAGTGCAATCTAAGGAACACAAAACACAGTTTCTAGGTCATTTTCAAATGTTTTTGATGACAATTCACACTAAGAAATATATTGAATACCAAAGACCATTATTTATGTGTTTATGTGCCTTATTTTATCGATACTAATATACAAGTTTTTGCCATTTTTAGCATTTCTGAAAGAAAACATCTTTTAACTTTTCAATTGTGTCCTACAATTATTATTAGTTATAATTTCACATTCCCATCGTGAAATTAGTATGAATATTAAAATTAATAGATAACTGCTTACATCTGAATTAAAAAAAAACAGTACATACATCACTTACAAAGGTTTCATAAGTTATTTGCCTGATTTATGATATTTATTCTATTTTTTCTTATTCTGATAAATGTTGTTTGAAACTCCTTAAATTGATTTCTCCACCCACTCTTTCATCCTAATCCACTTTTCAAATATGTTCTTTTATCTAATGTTATCATGATCTCATTTTTTAATGATAACTTCCCCTGATATGGATATTACTCTCTCTAAACTAATGAAATAAATCACTCCATGACACTTGTGATTGAGGCTTCAAATTAAGAGATGAGTACTTCATATTTTAACTTCTGCCCCAAATCTATGGCTTTTTTTATCCACTATGAAAACTACATTATCACTCTGCCAAGTTGGACTTACCTAATTTTAGCTGTTGATGCCACAATCACTATCCATAAATTAGCAAAATATTCTCAATTTACATATATTTAGTTGGCAAGAAAGCATAAACACAACATAATAATTGCCTCTGATTAAATAAATGAGTGAAATTAACTTTGATAGCTATTTTAGATATTAGAATTAAATAAAAGATGAATTCTGACACCAAGACAAGATGATATTTATCAGGTACTTACCACATCCCAGACTACACTGTCTCACTTACTTGATGGTAGCAAAGTTTTACTCTAACTTTCAGCAAAACTCATCTTCATAGATTAAAGAATTCTAAAACCTTCAAACTTGACCACCCATGACTTCATGAAGAAGTAACCTCACAGTGGTAAACAAAACAGACATGGTTTCAGCTGTCATGATTTCAGCTGTCATAGGAAAAACAGGTAATTACACCCAAGTAAATAGATAATGACAAATTATAACTTCTATAAAAGACAAATGTGATTATTATGAAGGAAAATTCTCAAGTATATTAATTAGATTGTTGAATAATGGAAATTGCTTTTAAGTTTAAATTCTAAAATATTTCATGCTACTAATATTAAAATTATATCAAGTTACAAGTTACATGCACTAGGAATTAAAAGCATAAATAGCACTATGTACTTGTCACCCAAGTTTAAAAATACTCTTTTTCCCAATTTTCATTCCCTTCCCTCCTCAAATCCAGAGGTAATTACCAAATTATATTTTGTGTTAATCATTCCTTTCCTTTCTTTAAAATTTTACATTACATATTACCCATAAAAATTTTAGCTAATATTATCTGTGTGTGATTTGGATAAATTAAGCACACACTGTATGTTCTTCTGCTTCTTTTGCTCAACATCATATTTTTTTTGTTAACTTAGAATTTTAATTATGTACATAAACAGCGACATGAGAACAAGAAGTTCTAAGGCTTGTACATTATCTTTAGGTGAAAGGATTTCAGGTTAGTCCACTTGTAGTATGGCATACTTCAAGTTAACAAAGAGGCCTAATGTGGATTTTCCTGAAGAAAGCCAATTTGCTACATTCAATAATGACTTCTCTGCCATTTTTTTCTGCAGAAATAGTGGTTTACTTTATGGAGTTTCCAATGTTCACCTGTAACTGATTAAAACGGGCATTGTATGGAGTATTCTACTTATTTCCAGATGAGTTCTTCACATTTCCTGGCTTTTGAAAGTTCTCCTTCCATAAATCTTCTACAACTATGTAGCCATGTAAACCCCAATCATATAATTTCTTTCCACTGACCTGGAGAAATATGATGGCTTGTTTTGGATAATAAATAGAGGCAGCTAATCCCATGAAACTAAGTGGATACACCAGCTTCTTTATTTTTGAACCTCAAGCCAAAAGGAGTCCAACAAGGCCAGAAAAACCAATAACACCTAGTCTTGGAAAAAATCCAGGAGGTGAATTTTGGAGATAATCATAGCTGTCTAAGCCCAATTGAAACAAACTTTGCATCTTGGGTTTAGTTTGGGAGTACATTTCCTGACACCAACTTGTATATGGCTCACAATAATGTCAGAAATGTGAGATGCTTTCTTCAAGTTGGGTCCTTGGCTCCTCCACATATTTAGATTGACCCTTGGGAACAGTGTAGAGTGAAAGCTCATCAATCTTCACAGACATTTTAGGAGGTGGATTCTTTTTTGAGGCTACATAGACTTTGAAGGTGAGCAGACTCAGGCTGGCTGGCCCCATGGACCTCTGAATTACCTTGAACATGTCGCTGGCAGCAGTGGCTCCGGCAGGGTCCCATATATTTTTTTTTTTTGAGATTCATTCATTTATTGCATATAGTTTTTCATTCATTTTTATTGCTGCTCAATATTATATAACTACTGATCAACATTTGAGATGTTCCAAATAAGTTTAATATTAAAATGTTGCTACTAATATTATCAGCATGTTCAAAAGTTTTTCCAAGATATGACTGAAAATGTTGGATCATAGGGCAAATGTATTGTTCAACTTTACTTTGGAACATCAAACTTTTCTGAAGTGGTTGTACCAGTTTCCATTCCAAACAGTATGAAATGAGTTTCTCTGCTCCTGATCCTTTCTAGTATGAACTACTGATTGACTTTGTAATGCATATGTATTTATATAGCCAGATCATTACAAAAACAAGAAAGAATAAATGTAGAATTTCTACCCATGTTCAAGTTCTTTCCCATTCCATATTTCCTTCACTCCCTCTTTCACAGAATTTTCCTGATGATTACTCCTTCAATAAAACATACTTATTCAAGTATCTTTTTATTTCTGTCTCAGTCTCAAGCTCTTTTTCTAAGGAACCAAATATAAGACAAGATTTCCTTTATCTAGTTTAAGTATGTCATAGTCTGGATCTAATTTATGAATTTATAGTTCTATTTCTGTGAGTTTTCATACATAAAGCCTTATTTGCTTGTGTAGGTCATAATTGCTAACTTTAAACTATTCATTTATCTCTATCCATTAAAAATTCTTTGAGAACGGGGTTAAAGTATTTTTTTAAAGATATTATTGTTCGCTTGCCCAGTTGCTAAGTGACATCTGACAAAATAACATGGTGATTCTTGTTTTCATGTTTTTCAAATTTCATGAATAGCATGAAACAAGATACATAAATCCTTCCAAGAGCCAAGCTGTAAATTCTCAGAAAATATTATTTCTCCCTGCTGACCCTTTACGTATTCTTTCCTTGTCACCATTACACAGAAATCTCCCATTAGTTTATTTACCTTGGAGAGAGTGCGGCTTATTTAATGCCCCATTTAGATGCTGTGTTGAAGCTCAGTGACTCTAGGATTTGGCAAAAATTCCTAGAGTGAAGGGCAGCTTTGATTCTTGTCTACTTTTATCCTTGCATATTTCCCAAAGTTCTGCTTTATTTCATTTTGGGGGTTCTGAGAATTTCTTGCTTTCATACCATCTCATTTTAAAAGACTTTGTTGTTATTTTCATTTTTTTATGGTGTCTAATCTCCCATAACATGCTAAATTGTCAAGAAATGCTTTATGATTGAAGACAAAAATAATATCTACTTCCTTTTATCTTAAGTGGACTATGTGAAAAATGAATTATGCCTCTTAATAACTCATGTACATGTAAATACATACCAATTCTTTACAGCAATGCTCTTGGGAGCTGCAATAAATAGGACTGTTTGTGTAACACTAAATTATACTTGTTATGCAAACTGACTGAAGAAAAGGCTGGTGTAAGGTCACTAACTTAATTTCAAATTAAAGAAATAACTTTATCTGAAGCTATTTTCTGCTCAATAACTTTCCATTTACTTGTAAGTTCAAAACTACGTGAGTTGGCATTCAAATTTGTAAAGTCTTTGTTTCACGGATTGAAACTGCTAGAGCGTTGAGTTTTAAGTACATGGATTTTTGAAACAGTCTTAAGAAAGAAACTTGTAGACACCTTGGAAATATTACTTCATAAAACACAACATGGAGTACATGGAGTCACTGAATTATGACTTCCCTTAAATGTGATGAATGTGATGATTGTGGGCCATTAACATCTCCATAATGTGTTTGAGAAAAATACATGATATGTCCCTGTCTTCTGGTGACATTATTTTTAATCTCAGCAAGATGTATTTTCAAAGAACAAGATAATAGAGAATTATTATGAAGTAATGAATTTAAAATTTCTGATGTGTTTTAGGTGAATTACTATTATTCTTATTAATGTTCAGTTTTTTAACTCTTGACTCTTTAAGGTAGCCCTTGAACTCTTTTAGCATTATCTCAACTTTTGAAAAATAAAATCATTGCTTTTAGTATGACAAGATGTAAGCTTAGCGTCTGTATTTCCTCTCTTAAACTTGATATCACCTATTACTCTAAGACTATTCTGTTCCTTTTGGAGGAAAGTGGCATTTAGAAACCATAATCTTAACATTAAGAGTGCTCATTATAATTTTGCTAATTATTGTTTTTAGGATATTTAATTAACAAAGTTTGGAAATATGTATTTTTAAGAGAAATCTATCATGATTTCATTCACATTTTATTTTAACATTTTAAAAGAACAGTATTATTAGGACAAGGAGAAAAAAGAGAGGCATCTGCATAGTCACAGGTTAGTAGGGCTGCCTCCTGTTCATACTTTAAAGCCAATTTTGGATAATAGGATTTATTTTACTTAATTAGTTTTATCCTTTAATCTTATTCTGGAAATCTTCATCCTAATAATATTAATTAATGGTTTTATCATATATAAAACATACTGTCAGATGTGTAATTTTAGAATTCATAACACTGAAGCTATTGTGACAGTGTGATTAAAATAGTTTAAGATTTTTTTGAAGACTTTTCTCCATCGGATACATTCCAGTAGCAATAGCAAGTCAAATTGCTATGCTTTAAAGAACTTGTAATCAGCTCTTTTCTATGTATCATTATGCCACCAATTGTATTTAGAACTTTGAAATTTTTCTTTCAATATTTATAGATGCATATGAAATTTTAAAATTTATTTCAGAGCTATAAAATACTTAACATAATTTCAATCTCAAATCTGAAAACCTAGATATTAGTCAGAAAAGTATAGATTCTGTCTCTATACACCTCTACCTCTTCTGTTTGTACCCTCCCATTACAGGTATTCTTTGACACACACACACATATATGTACATGTATGTGTTCTCTCTCTCTCTCTATATATATATATATATATATACACATATGCACACACACACATATATATATATATATATATATTATACTGAGGCATGAAATTTGAAATTTGCTTTAGAATTCCTCTACCAAAAAAGAAAAAATATGGGAAGCAAATCATCACAAACTTAGTGATTTAAAATAATGTATTTTTTTTCACATTTTGTTGGTTAGAATCCATCTGGGTCTCACTAGAGCAAACTCAGGGATTAAATCTCTTTTGGGAGACTAGTGCAAAATCCATTTCCTTGCCTTTTGCAGTTTCTGGAGGCTCCCTATATATTCCTTTGCTCGGGTGCCTGCCTCCATCTTCACAGCCAGCAGCATTGCAGTTCTCAGGTTATACATTCATACTCATGGATTCTGCTAATTCTGCTCTTACATTTTTTGATAGATTTTGTGATTACATCGTGCCCAATTGTATAATCCAGGGTTATCTCTTGTTTTAATGTCAACAGATCAGTGGTTCTAATCTGAAATCGTAATTCCCCTCTGCTACATAAATAAAATATTAATATGGTCTGGGGATTAAAGACATTCTTTTGTGGGTCATTCCACCAAAGGAAGGAAGGAGGGAGCGAGGGAAGGAGGTTGGGAGAAAAGAGGAGAAAGGAAGAAAATGCTATGACAAAGTATTGATAATTTTAAAATTGAGTGATGATGTTTGTGATTCTCTCTATAATCTTTAATGTTTGAAATAAAAGAACAATAAATAGTGATGATTTAGATGAGAATCCAGAAAACTGACACAAAATTTATGATTTCAATAAGATCACATACATAATCTTTCCCACCACATATCTCTAGGGTGGAAATTATCCCGTCTGTTTCTAGATGTCAAAACGTTTATCTGCAATATTTTTAGGATGGATTTTGAAAGAAACATTATATCCTACATTGCATTTGTGTATATATCCTTTCTCTATAAATTGACTTTCTTGGTGTGCCCCTCAATTACAACCTTATAAGCAGGAAATTAATGAGAAATGTGTAGTTCTAACAAATCATATGTGCTGTCCATGTTGATATTGAGGGTAGTGATGTCATGTTTCCTGTCACTTTGCAATCCCCTCTCTTAAAAGGATCTCAAAGCCCCTCTCCCATTTGCGGTAGATGCCTAGAAGTGGTGTCTAGGAGTGGCAATGATTTAACTGTCCTATGTCAGTTGAGAATAATGCTTTAAAGGCTGACTTGCCATGAAAGAGAAACTATCATTGAATTTCTGCGCCTCAGTTTGAAATTTCAAATCGCATATACTCACAATATTATTTTAGGTGAAAATAACTGCATTCTTGTGCCAATATTTACTAAACAGAGGTCTTAATTTTCTCTTTCTCAGGATGTGGGAGCTTCCTTTAACACAGCTCTTCTTGTATTCTATTGTGTTAAAACAGCAAACTTGTCAAGAATGGAGACATTGCTGTGATATATACAGAGTTTATGGGAGACATTTTCTGTATGGGTTAAAGTAAGTAGTTGGATCAAAGTCAGGACATAGATGCTACAGCTGGTCTGGGAAAAAATGGCAATTAAGAGGGAAAAAAAAGAACAGAAAAAGAAAATCACAGACAGTCTTTTTTTAGGTGGCAACAACAGAACCAGACTGTTTGAAACTGGTAACTGACTCCAAATGTCACATATTTCACTGAATTCTAAATAATATTGCTATTTTATAACTGTTACTTGGTTGTATTGATGGCCATATTAACTTATTTCACAATAAACTTGTTACATATATTTTTATATAGTATATATATTTTTCTCTTATGTTCTTCTTTCAACAATACTTGAGGATTGAAGAAAAGCATGTTCATAGTTCGGATGGTTTGAATGGTAAATTCAAATTATTTCTGGATAGGCAATGCTCCTTGTCTTTAAAAAATATTTTTAATTGAGATAATACCCCTATCAGGTATTACCATTGTAGTGCACCCACTACCAAGTCATCCATAGTCTATCACCATAGTCCATTGTGCTCCCTTCCTCATTGGTTTTTACCACTGCACATCCTCTACCTCCTTTGTTGCTTCAGTTCTGTAGTCAGCTTTCAACAGTTAGTTTTTAAACTTGTCTTTATCTTACTCATAATTTAGTTGATTTATGTACCAACTAAAATGTTAATTTAGTTGGTGTCATGTTAGTGATACCATCCATCATTTAGCTTTCTCCTGACTTATTTCACTTCCAGATCCATCCATGTTGCCACAAAATGGCATGAGTTTATCTTTTTTGATCACTGAGTAGTATTCCACTGTGTATATATACCACATCTACCTGATCCACTTCATCTATTTTGGAAACAATAATTAAAGTTGTTTCCATAATTTATCTATAGTAAATAGTGCTGATATAAACATTGGAGTGCAAGTTTCCTTTCAAATTAGTGTTGTTGAATTTTGGGGGTAGATGCCTAGAAGTGGCATTACTGGTTTGAATGGAAGATGAATTTTTAATATTTTGAGACACCTCCACACTACTTTCTATAAGGGCTGGGCAAGTTTGCATTCCCACCAGCAGTGTAGGAGGGTTCCCTTTTCTCCAAATCCTCACTACCACTTGTTTTTTCTAGTCTTTTCAATATGAGCCATTCTCACAGGTGTGAGATGGTGTCTCATTGTGATCTTGATTTCCATTTATGTAATAAAATTTCCATTTATGTAATAATTTTCTGTTCTATTTAGGTTGTCTGACCATTTTTGATTGGGCTTTCTTTTTTGTTTTTGTAGAGTTTTATGAGTTATTTTTATATGTTTGATATCAGTCCTTTGTCAGATGTATGGTGTACAAATTTTTTTTCCCTTTTAATAGGGTGCCTTTTCATTGTTCTTTTTTTTAAGATTTTATTCCTTGACTGCTATTAATAGTTTGATATGATATAGTTTGATACCACTAGATTATACCGGCAAGTCTGTTACTCTCCATGACTAGTGCTATAAGTATTTGTCATGGAATAAATTGCCTTTTCTACATTAACAAAAATCCAGTATCTGTGTGATTTACCTATCCATCAGAAGATCACAACTTTTTGAAAAACTTATATGTATCTTTTGTCAGGGAAAGTAAAAATAAAATAATGCAACAAGAAAGCTAAATGCTTTAAATTATTCCATTGTGGAAAATCGGGTCATTTAAAATAATTTCAGAGGAGCAAATTTACTTTATACTAACCTAATTTCCAGTTGATATTAGTCACCTGTCTCACAAAAGGAATGCTAGTAAATTAATAAAAGTGACATTAACATAGACACTCCAGCATGAGGTAGAAAGTAGAGAGAAATGACTTAGCAAGATGAAAAAGTGAAATACAATTACCTGTGATGGAGGGAGAGGATATTAAAGACAGCAATCTGATTCAGGTACAAGAACCATTAATAAGTTTAAGATGTGGAGGTACCATTTATGTCTGAAGGCCAGGTTCCTTGGCAGGGTGGGAAACAGGTGGTTGAAAACATGTAAAATTAGCAGTGGGACCCCCAAATCCCTTCCTCAGGCCTGTGCAAAAGAATATTGCCCCTTTCCCATATCCACAAAGGCAACTTTATTTTGGAGTAAGAACTAATGAAGTTCTGATGTAGGGACATGAGGACATGAGATCAACAGTCCATAACATGTGACTGAAAATGGAGTGATTCAGCAAAATTTTGCATTATAAATGGTGGAAGATTAAATCCTTTATTCCAAGTGGCTCCCTAAAAATTATGCATCGGGCCTCCCCGGTGGCGCAGCGGTTGAGCACTGGGTTGCGAAGCTGCCCGCAGCCTCTGCAGCGCCGGTTCGATCCCCAGCTGCTCCCCGGCCACCGGAGGAGGGTCCCACATGGCGCGCAGACCTCTCCTGCCGCCCGCTGCTCCCCTCAGCAGTGTGCTTCGGTCCTTCTGCCTGCTCTGCTCCCTGCTCTGGCTCTGGTGAATTCTCTCACCCTCCCGCGCTTCTGACTGTACCCAGTGCATGTATAAATAAATAAATAAATAAATAAATCTTAAAAAAAAAAATATTAAAAATTATGCATGCTTCCAGGCTCATAGCTGGTTCTTCTCAAGCTCATCTGTAGAATATGAATATAGATTTCTCTCTGGGAAAAACTGTCCAGTTGATAAGGGATATAAATTCTTGCATGGTTTTTAGAATTCTTAGAGCACTAGTCTTTTTTTTTTTTTTAAGATTTATTTATTTATTTATACAAGAGCTGGGGTAGAGGCCAGATGTGCAGGAGGGTGAAAGTATTCACCAGAGACAGAGCAGGGAACAGAACAGGCAGACTGATGAAATACACTGCTGAGGGGAGCAGCAGGTGAGACAGGAGAGGTCTGCTGCGCCATGCGGCACTCTCGCTGGAGGGCTAGGATCAAAATTGCGCTGCAGAGGCTGCAGACAGCTTCACAGTGCAGCGCTCAACCGCCTGCACCACCAGGGGAGGCCCTCGAGCACTAGTCTTAAAAGTGAATGTATATAAAATATCATATGAGATATTCAATAACATTTAAAATGCAGGATAGAATTCAAAAATCAACAGGAAACAATACAATGGAAAAATAGAGAAAGAAGAAAACTCATATCTCTTCTGAGAGAAAAGGAAAAACCATGGAATAACAACAAATTATTTTTTTGAAAGACTTATTTATTTATGCATCCAAGAACTGGGGTTCAAGTGAGAGGCGTGGGGGGTTAGAGGATTCGCCAGAGGCAGACTGACTGAAATACACTGCAGAGGGGAGCAGCAGATCAGTCAGGAGAGGTCTGCTGCACCACGTGGGTAGCTCCCTAGCCAGGGATTAAACTTGTGCTGTGGTAGCTGCAGATAGCTTCATAGGCTGAGTCTTAACCCCTTGTGCCACCAGGGAGACCCAGAAAACAAATTCTTTTAAGGATATAGAGAATAAGGTAAAACAAAACTCTTGAAAACTAAAAATTCAAAGGAAATGTTGGAATATAAAATTAAAGAACACAAAAATAGAACAGAAATAAGTAGATAATTAAACACTAAAAAGAGTTCAATACCAGGGCCTCCCTCGTGGTGCAATGGGTTAAGCACCGCACTGTGAAGCAATCCACAGCCTCTGCAGCATGAGTTCGATCCCCAGCTGGCCAGGGAAAAACCCACATGGTGAGGCAGACCTCTCCTGGCTTGCCCGCTGCTCCCCTCAGCAGTGTATTTCAGTCAATCTGCCTGTTCTGTTCCCCACTCTGTCTCTGGTGAATCCTCTCATCCCCCACATCTCCAGCCTGTACCCCAGTTCTTGTATGCATAAATGAATAAATCTTAAAAAAAAGAGTTATACACCAATATGATAATATCTATAATTAGAGAGAGCAGATAAGTAGAAAGGAGAAAATGATCAAAGAACAAATTTTATTCTAAGAATTCTTCCTCAAATTGAGGATGTGCTTGCAAAAGACTTAGTAACTACAAACATTATGCATTCATGTAATACCTCATGGGGAAAAGGTAGGACACAGTATAAATAGAAGTTTCCAAACACTGTTACATATATATATATATATATATATATATATATACATATGTTACGTTAAACATATGAGCAATCAATAATATTGAGAATTTTCACCACCAAATTTGAAAGGATAATGGAGAATGCTTCTGAAGATCAGATAGAAAATTACTTCCAGTGAAAAGAACTCTATGATATGCCAAACTATCAGTTACATTTGAAGATAGAAAAAAGATTTTGGCAGATGAACAATATCTGAGAATGTTTTCTTCCTATATACCACTTTTCAGAAGCTAGTGGAAAACTAAAACCAAAAAAAAAAAAAATGGAATTCCCAAATTGAGCATAAAAAGTAGTTCCATGAAAAAACTATCCATAGCCCTGATGGGACAAGTGCTTGGAGGGTGCGAGGGAATGAATACATCTCTCTCTCTCTCTCTCTCTCTCTCTCTCTCTCTCCCTCTCTCTCTCTCTCTCTTCTCTCTCTCTCTTTCCCCCTTACACACACACACACACACACACACACACACACACACACTGACGAAATACTTATATATTTCACTATTCTGAAAATTTTGAACTCTGTGAGAACTAATTTAAGAATCCAAATTAGTACAGAGATTACATTGAGCAAATGTAAAAGAAGGACATTATTAACTAAAAAAATGAGGTTGTACAATAAAAGAACCGTTAGAGTAAACCATGTAGTACAGAAAATACACCCTCTATTTCTCAGTTTAATATTACAGAAATGCTATGTGCTCAATATATTTTAACATATGTCCCTATTCTTTCATATACACACAACACCAGCTGTAAATAATATTGTGTAGTTATAAACATGCAAACAATGAATATTGATGTAATCTAAATCACAATTTCACTACATTTAGAGGCTGAGGAAAAAATGTATTGTCTGCATGTATATGTGTGGGACATGGGGGAGAGGAAGATCTATAAAACTAAATCTTCAATTTCCACAGTAGAAAAAAAATGTTGCTAAATTTGCAGATAAAGAAATAGCAATAAATTCATATTATTTAGAAATATGGAGTTAAATGTAAGTAGAAACAGTAATATAATTAAGTCATTGCATCTTGGTTAGCGGAAATTAAATATAGATGTGAACAGATCAGAAGACTCTTGTTTTGGGCATAAGAACTGAAACGAGCAAAGAAGCACACAGTAAGGGTTACGTTTTCAGACTCTGAAGTCAAAATATAGATTCAAATACTGACTCAGCTCCCTACAAGGAATGCGCCCTTGTCACTTAAATGCTCAATTCCCTTTTTTCGCTGCTGGTAAAACTAGATGATAATAGTACTATCTGATAGGTTTGTTTCACAGTTTCAGTAACATAGTAGATGAAATAATTTATTTAGTTTTTAAAGATTTATTTATTTATGCATACAAGAACTGGGGTACAGGCCAGGGGTGTGGGGGGTGAGAGGATTCACCAGAGACAGTGGAAAACAGAAAAGGCAAACTGACTGAAATACACTGCTGAGGGGAGCAGCGGGTGAGTCAGGAGACGTCTGCTGCACCATGTGGGTTGCTCCCTGGCTGTCCAGGATGGAACTTGTGCTGCAGAGGCTGTGGATAACTTCATAATGCTGTGCTTAACCGCTTTCACCACCAGGGAGGCCCCAGTAATTTAAATAAATGTGATAAACACTTCCGGTACTCACTAGTGCTATGTAAATATTAACTATTCACAAGATTGTTGTAGTTTGACAAAAAAACTAAAACATAAAACAATATCTGATACATTGAAAATAGTCAAGATATGAAGAGACATACTTAAAAGCTAAAAACTGATGAATAGCCGACAATGAAAGTCATCTTAAATTACTAACATGTGTTTCTTATTATCTAATATCTAAGCAAGAATATTCCATTAATTATGCTTAATCATGAAAGATTAGTTTCCATTATGACTATCAGTATTATAAACATAATGCTTGAAATATAAATTAAAATGGGCTTCTAGAAGTCAGAATCTCATTCACTGAAAGGAATGAAGACAGTAAAATTGATTTCAAGCTAATAATTACTATTTGCCAGAAAGCTAATTAATACTTAAGTTAATATTTCTTCAGTTCTACTAAACACAAGTCCTAAACTTGCTTTAGATATGCTCACAGAGTAACAAGCATGTCCTCTATCTTTCAATGCAATATCCTGAAAATTCTATGTTCTCAAAATATTTTTAACTTATTTTCCTATCCTTTAATTTGGTGAATGCAAAAATTTGGCAAAATTGATACTGAACTTTTTTTCCTCCTTAATAGAGATTAAGGACATATTTTATTTCAAATATCAACAGTGTTTAAAGAGATGCTGTCAAGTTAGGGGAAATATACAGGAAAAGGATTTTGGTGATGGTTTATTAACTACGAAATGCAGTAAACCATTTTTGTGTTTATATTTGTATTTTCAACATACAGTGTAAATAAGAACACCTTCAGATATTCTTTTGGCAAGCACAAAAGCTGTTTATTCGACAGATGATACAGACAATAATGTATGGCTCATAATTAGGGAGAAAACTGTAACTTATGAAGTTCTCATGGCATTCAAACAGTTTGTGTATAACTAAACTAAGGCTGTTAATGAACGGCAGCCTTAAAACATTTTAAACATGTGGACAAAAAACTGAATTTTTATTATTGCAAATGAAAAAGGAAGATTTCTGGAGAAGTTAGACAACATACTGTAATCCAGGCTTGAGCATGATGAAGAGGAATGGTGTCACATAAATAAAAACGTGTTCTTCCCTTTATGTATTTAATACCCACAATCTGAAAAAGAAGAGAGCTATTGGATGACAATGCAATACGTCTAATGCAGATATATAAGTGTTTTTATTTCGAGTATTAGAAACTCAGAAAGGGGGGCCTCCCCGGTGGCGCAGCGGTTGAGCGCTGGGTTGCGAAGCTGCCCGCGGCCTCTGCAGCACCAGTTCAATCCCCAGCTGCTCCCCGGCCACCGGAGGAGGGTCCCACATGGCGCGCAGACCTCTCCTGCCGCCCGCTGCTCCCCTCAGCAGTGTACTTCGGTCCTTCTGCCTGCTCTGCTCCCCGCTCTGGCTCTGGTGAATTCTCTCACCCTCCCGCGCTTCTGACTGTACCCAGTGCTTGTATAAATAAATAAATAAATAAATAAATAAATAAATAAATAAATAAATAAATAAATAAATAAAAGAAAAAGAAATTATAAAAAAAAAAAATAGAAACTCAGAAAGGAAGCACAAGGAAGCATATTTACCTCAACAATGCATGTATATCCTAGAAGTTTTAAATAATATTTGTTTATGAAAAAGCTTAAAGCTAGTGAATGTAAGTGTGTGAGTTGACAGAGAAAAGTTATCCTTTGGATAACTTTACATTTTACATTTTGTAAAATGTATTTACATTTTACATTTCCAATACAGTTTATTTACCTTTTTAAAGGAATTTAATAGAGATTGACTGATAGAATCCCCATATGATAACTATTAAAATATTTACTACATATTTAAAAACTAAATTGTATCATATTAGCTCCTTAGATATTTGTAAAGGGTACACATTGCTTCTCTCAAAGACTTTGAAAATCTGACTCTATTCCTGTCCTTAAAATTAGGTAAGTCTGAAGACTTCTTATCTAAAGCCTCAGAATGGAAAAATGTAAATTGTGATGTCCAAATTAAATTATACAGTGGATTTATAGACTATATATATCCTAAAGAATAACTTCATGAATAGAAGATAAAGAATGTGGGAGAAATGAAGGTAACTGCAAAGTTAAATATGAGAGTAAATCGTTGTATTTTTGTTAGTAACTCATACCAAAGTTAAAAGACAACTTCATAAAATAATTATAAAACAGTGTTGATGGGTTTATAATGTATAAAGATATAAGTTTTATGACAATAACAGACCAAAGAAGGGAGGAGGGAACAGAGCTATATTAGAGCAAAGTCTTTTTACAGTAATGACATTAAGTTGATGTCAATTTAAGCTACATTGTTTAAGATGTTATTTTTTATTTCCCAGAGCAACAACTAAAAAAAGTAACTATTAAAAAATAGTGAGAGAAACAATAAGGGAATTAAAGTGGTAAATTATCTATCTGTGTAACAGATTAAAAATAACAAAACCCTATTTCACATAAGACAGTATAAATGAGTAAATAAAAGAAATAAAAAGATACAAGGCATATACAGAATAAAAATGACAGAGGTAAGTTCTACCTTCTGAGCAATTATATTAAATGTAAATAGAATAGATACTCTCATGAATAGGCTAATATAAAAAGGAAGGATTAGGAAACATGATCCATTACATATTGTGTATAACAGTCACATTTTAGATTTAAAGACACAAATTGGTTGGAAAAAAAGATGAAAAAAGAGATATCATTCAGCCAGGAACCTAACGAAATTTAGAGTAGCTATCAGAAAAAAAAATTAAGACAAACTTTGTCAATAAAGACAAAAAAGGACATTTCACAATTACAAAGGTTTGATCAGGAAAACAGCAGTTATAATTCTATGTGCACAAAACAAAATTCAACAATATGTAAATCACATATGGACATAATTTAAAGGACATAATAATGTTTGGAGATTTCAATATAAAACTTTCAATTCTTGCTGGAAAACTAGGCAGAATATCAATATATAAATATAAGACTAGAACAACATAAAGTAGAACTTAGCATCTATAGAACACTTCACCTCACAACAGAATACAAATCTTCCCAATTCACATGGGGCATTCTTAAAGACAGACCATATGTTAGAACATAAAACAAGCCTTAATAAATTTAAAAGCATTCAAATCATACAAAATATATTCTCAAACCACATGGGATGAAATTAGAAATCCATTAGCGAGGAAAATTTAGAAAATTAAAAAATCTGTGACAATTAAGTAACACATTCCTCAATAATCAGTGGGTCAAAGAAGAAATTATAAGCCATATTAGAAAATACTTTGGATGAAAAAGAAATTTTGGTGTATATATATATAACATAGTGCTCACAGGGAAATATAAGGCTGTAACCACCTACATTAAAAAAGAAAGATCCCAGATCAATAACCTGATATTCCACTTGATGATACTAAAAAAGGAAACATTAATTTAACCCAAAGAAAATGGGACAAATATACTAACCACTAAAATGTAAGTAAATAAAATAAAGACTAGCTAACTGGCAGCTCTTTCTGCCCACTTGTGTCTATGCAAGTGTCTTCTCCCTTCCTTTTATCTAATAAACAGCCTTAGAAAAGGAGGGCCTCATTTGTTTGCTTTGAAAAACTTCACAGTAACTCTTCCATGTTAATGATTGACTGTCTGTTATTTGAAATGACTTTATTTCTAATGTAAACATATTCTAATAGGTAGGTATATATAATGTATGAAATCATAAACCCAAATTGGTAAAATATTTAAGGAAAGATGCACTTAAATTTGAATATCTAATGCCTTAAGCAAAGTTATTAGTTTCAGAAAATTATATATTTTTGTAACTGCCAAGTAGATGAGTAGAGCATAGATTTTGCTTTAAAATATTTTATAAGTATTCATTTACACCATATTCATTTTAAATAATTAAATATCAAATTGGTTCTATAAAATTTATCTTGAATATATCTATATTTTAACATTGTATAACATCCACAATGTAATGAAAAGTTTCATTTGGCTGTTACTAGTCTATTTTTTTCTTTGTAAAATACACATGTAGCATAGTTTCTATCACTCGATATTCTGGTATGGCTAAAAAATCAAAGTGTATCTTGAATTTTATATCATTTATTTTTTGTCTGCATAAAAGACTAGAATAGTAACATTGTATCATATATGTTAATAAAGTGACACATAGTGTAAAAAAAGGGGGGCCTCCCTGGTGGTGCAGGGGTTACAGTTTTAGCACTTTCAAGCTATCTGCTAGCCACTGCAGGCATGCATTCAATCCCTGGCCAGGAAGCTAACACACATGGCACAGGAGACCTCTCCTGTCTTGCCTGCTGCTCCCCTCAGTGGTGTTTTTCAGTAGATCTGCCTGTTCTGTTCCCCACTCTTTCTCTGGTGATTCCTCTCAACCCCCACACCTCTGGCCTACCCCCTAGTCCTTGTATGCATAAATAAATAAAAAATCTTTTTAAAAAAAGAAGAAAAGAAAACATACAGTGTAGCTCTACTAAATCAAAAACTGCTATAAAAAAAGATTCTTTGAAGAGATAAACAAAATTGACAAATCTTTAGCTAGATGAAGCAGAAAAAAAAAGTCCATAAAAATCAGTAAAGAGGAACACAATCACTGATCTTACAGAATTAAAAGAGGATTGCGTGGAAAACTATGAACTGAGTACCATGTTAAAAAATACCAATGAAATGAACAAATTCCAGACTAAAAGAATCTTCTTAAACTGAAACAACAAGTCAAAAATCTGAATGTCCTTTTAACAAGTAGAAATTTGAGATATGGATATTTAAAACTTTCAAGAAAGAAAAATCCAGGCCCAGTGAACTTTAATGTTAAATTCTACAAAATATTTAAAAGTTAATACAACCTCTTCCAAAAAAAAAAAAAAATAGAAGACGAGGTAACGCTTCCCATCCCATTTTATGAGGTCAGTTTTATCTTTTTTTTTTTTTTAAGATTTATTTATTTATGCATACAAGAACTGAGGTATAGGCCAGAGGTGTGGGGGGGTGAGAAGATTCACCAGAGACAGAGTGGGGAACAGAACAGGCAGACTGACTGAAATACACTGCTGAGGGGAGCAGCAGGTGAGACAGGAGAGGTCTGCTGCGCCATATGTGGGTCACCTCCCTGGCCAGAAATCGAACTCATGCTGCAGTGGCTGTGGAAAGCTTCATAGTGCTATGTCTTAACCCATTGGCCACCAGGGAAGCTCCCGTTTTTATCTTGATAATAAAACCAGACAAAGACAGCTCAAGTAAAGAAAATTATAAAACAATACCTAGTGTAACTATAGACTTAAAAAGGACATCTACAGGGCCTCCCCTGGTGGCGCAGGGGTTGAGCGCTGGGCTGCAAGGCTGCCAGCAGCCTCTGCATCGCTGGTTTGTTCCCCGGCCACCGGGGAGGTTAACATCATACTTAAAGGTGAAAGACAGTATTTCCCCTAACATAAGCAACTAGTCAAGGGCATCTATTCTGCCATCTTCTTCAACATAGTACTGTTGTTCAGGCCAGCTCAATAATGGAAGAAAATGAAATGGAAGACACAGATTAAAAAGGAAGAAATATCATACAGATGCATTAAATAGGCTCACAAAAATGTTTATCTGATTTTTGTTAAAGTTGAAAGGGCAATTCAAAGAAGAAAATAGGCTTTTTAAGAAATATGAGAACAATTTGATATCTAAAGTAAAAATAATATTGACCTAAACTTCTCACATTATATAAAGTTGAGCTAAAAATTAATCACAGACTTAAATATAAAATATCAAACTTTAATTATTAGAAAAATACTTAGATTATCTTTGCAACCTAGAGATAGGCAAAGAGGTCTTAGACTTGATTCTAAAAACACAATCCATAAGAGGAAATCATGAATAAATTGGACCTAATCAAAATAAAAAACTGCTGTATCAAAGATGATTCTGTTAAAAGTATAAAAATACAGGATAAACAGTGGCAGAAAACAGTCCAATCACGAAAATCAGCAAAGAAAGAGAAACATCATCACTGATCTTACAGAAATAAAAGAGAATTAGATGAATATTTATAAATCAAATATTTGATAAAAGTCCTTTATTTAGAATATATAGAATACCTTCAAAATTTAACATTATTAAAAAAAATCCAAATAGCACATGGCACAAAAACATGAAGACATTTTCCCAAATAGTATATACAGATTATAAACAAGCACATGAAAGCATGTTCCTCATTACTAGCCATTAGGAAAATCCAACATAAAACCATAACGTATTATCATTACACCCTTCAGAATGACTAAAATTTAAAAATAGTGATAAGTAACAAATAATTGTGTGAATGTACAGAGATATCACCTATACATTGCTAATTAGAATGTAAAATTATATAGATACTCTACATAATAATTTCACAGTTTCTAATACCAAAATGTACTTCCAACACAATCCAGTACTGGTCCTTGGGGAAATTTCTACCACACAAAACAGACAGTCTATGTTAATGGAAAACCATGTACACAAATACTCATAACAGCTTTATTTATAAGAACACTGAAAACAAATGTCATTAATATCATGAAGTAATTATTCTATGTATAAAGAAACTAACTATTGATAACTGCAGCAATTTGGGATGACCTCCAGGGAACCAAATTGAGTAGAAAAAAAGTTACATACTATACAGTTCAATTTATATAACATTCTTGATGCAACAAATTTATAGATACAGAGATCAGTTTAGTGGTTACGAAAAGCTAAGGATTAATAACAAGAGCTATAATATAAAGGGATAACATGAGGTAGTCTTTTGGTGATAAAAGCGTTCTTTGTCTTGATTGTTGTGATAAATATATGATGTTAGTGTGATAAAATTGCATAGAACTGCTCATACACAAATGAATATGTGTGCATGTGCATATACATATTTACATATTCATAATTATGTACATGTATATATAAGCAGCTATGTATGTGCATGTATAATTATTACTGTATATAAATATATAATTATAAATAACCTCTATGGATTATATTAATAACTGTCTTAATTTATTATTGTACCACAGTCATGTGAAATGTCACTATTGAAGAAATGTGGGTGAAAGGTGTGCCAGACCTCACTGTGCATTTCTTGGCAATTTCCTCTGCATTTATAATTATTTCAAAATATTTTTTTTTAGAAAAATGAAAGTAGTCAAATCATGTTGCTAACTACTTATTTGCTATTATCTAGTTTTGAGTCCATTTGTACATACTGCATCTAAACAATAGAATATTATATAATGGCATGCATCATAATATTGAATTTATATATTCATAATTATACATGTACACATATATGTATATACTTATGCACATAATTACAAATATTGTAAATTTTTATAGGTAGGTTGAAATCATCAATGTTGGCAGTTCTTATACTATGGAAACAAACAGTGTAAATCATTGATTTGCTTATTGTTATTGCATTTGCATTTACTGCAATGATTTTGTTTTATTGATTTTCTGGGCATGGCATGAGGAGAAAAAAACAATAATGCTGATAAAACTTTTAAGTGTATTATGTCTATAGCTTCTACATTGTAAATAACAAAATTGAGAGAGTATTATTTCAATACTCAAAAACTATTATCCATTTCAGCAAAATGTCACACATCATTGAGGAAATAGCTATTTATATCTTGTTTCCTTTTCAGCTTACACATTATTATAAATAAATAATTGTCCATCATTTATGCTGGAAGTATATGGAGATTGATGATTAAACATTTATCAGAACATCTTTGTTGAGAATCATTTTCTGGTTCTGATTCTGGAAGAACCTACCAGTGGATGTGTGCAAGTGATATAACTGAGGATCCTGATTTCACTGTTGACATTCAGACTTCAACAGTATAGAGCACATTTGGAATTCAACAGCTAGCAAGAAAGGAGTATGTGAAAAATTGTAGGCAACTCATGTGAGTTGAGCTTATTTGGTCAGATTATATATACAATTTATCAGGTCAAAAATCTTGTGTCAAGTATAGGCCAAACGTTATGTGGTTATTACTCTATTAGGAAAGAGAATCTTGGACCTACCTCCTGGAGGTTCCCAGTACTTTTCTGGCTGAGCTGGAGAAGGCAGCTATCTGTCTATTTTAGGCTTCCCAGTGTTGGACTTGGGTTGCCCTTCTCTGCGGTCCGGGCAGACAGGATTATGTGTATAAGGTGTTTGATTGGAAGGGATTATGCTCAGCAAAACAAGCCACAAGGAAAACAGAAAACTATCAGATGGTTTCACTTATAGAAGGAATATAGGGGAACCAAATAAGGGATCAGGAAAAATAACAATAACAGCAACAACAACTACAATAATAATAATAGCAGGCAACTATATATCAGAGACATTCTTGGATTTTTAGAATTTAAAAACTCCAAACATTTCACTAACAGGTATCATTCTAATAGTTACCTATAGGTACTGTATAAACAATTTCTCAATAAAGACTAGAGTTGGGCCTCCCTGGTGGCGCTGCGGTTGAACGCTGGGTTGCAAAGCTGCTCACAGCCTCTGCAGTGCTGGTTCGTTCCCGGCTGCTCCCCGGCCACCAGAGGAGGGTCCCACATGGCGCGCAGACCTCTCCTGCCACCCGCTGCTCCCTCAGCAGTGTACTTCGGTCTTTCTGCCTGCTCTGCTCCCCGCTCTGGCTCTGGTGAATTCTCTCACCCTCCCGCGCTTCTGACTGTACCCAGTGCTTGTATAAATAAATAAATAAATCTTTAAAAAAAAAAAAAGACTAGAGTTAATTATGTGGTTAAGGTGTGACAGTATTTGTCTAAACATTGTATATCTTATTCTTATTACAATCCATAAGAAAATTAGTATTATCATGTTCATATTATAAATGAAGTAGAAAAGTTTAATTAATGTATATAAGAAAGTGGTAGAACCTGTGAAACTGTCTCTACAACTCACATTTATCTAATGTGTAATATTTCTTGGAATTTCTTGAATATATGGTTTATTTTCATTTTTTCAACTTTTTCATGCCACATATATGTACTATCATAAAATGTTAACTTTTTACATTAATTTCTCCAAAATGACTACTCTCTTCACTTCACAAAAAAATAAACAAGAAAACATTTTGTAAACTCTGAGTTTCTATCATGAGACCTTTTTCCACAAGTCAATATTATCCAATTTTTTTTCCCATCTGAAAGTCATCTTGCTCCTTGTCTGTCTTACATCTTTTTAACTAGCATCTTTATGTTAGTTAATTTGCCCCTATGTCATTGCAGCACTATTTATAATAATCAGGTCATGGAAATAACTTAAATGCCCAACCGCAGGAGAATAAAGAAGATATGATATTGGGGCCTCCCTGGTGGCCAAGGGGTTAAGCACCGCACTTTCAAGCAATTCACAGCCTTTGCAGCACAAGTTCAATGCCCGGCCGGCCAGGGAGCAACCCACATGGTGCAGCATACCTGTCCTGTCTCATCTGCTGCTCCCCTCAGCAGTATATTTCAGTCAGTCTGCCTTTTCTGTTCCGCACTCTGTCTCTGGTGAATGCTCTCACACCCCCCACCCCGTATCTCTGGCCTGTACCCCAGATCAGTATGCATAAATAAATAAATCTTTAAAAAAAAAAGATATGGTATGTATACACAATGGAATACTATACAGCTATAAAAAGAGGAACTCTTGACATCTGTGACATGGGTGGAACTGGAGGGGATTATGCTAAGCAAAGTAAGTCAGAAGAAGAAAGACAGGGCCTCCCGCGGTGGCACAGCAGTTGAGCACTGGGTTGCAAAGCTGCCTGCAGCCTCTGCAGCGCCAGTTCGATCCCCGGCTGCTCCCCAGCCACTGGAGGAGGGTGCCACATGGCGCGCAGACCTCTCCTGCTCCTCTCAGCAGTGTGCTTCGGTCCTTCTGCCTGCTCTGCTCCCCGCTCTGGCTCTGGTGAATTCTCTCACCCTCCCGTGCTTCTGACTGTACCCACCGCTTGTATAAATAAATAGAAAATACATCTCTTTAAAAAAAAAAAAACACTTAAAAAAAAAAGAAGAAGAAAGACAAATCCCAGATGGTTTCACTAATATATGGAATATAGAAAAACAAAACTAAACCAAAACAAACCTTAGAAATCTGACTGTAAAATTGATACTAGCAGAGGGGGTCAGAGAGGGTGGTGAGCAGGTTGGGGAGGGATACCAGTGAACTATCATGGAGGACTATGCATACATTGTTTGTAGGTGTGGTATAGTAACATATACCTGAGGAGGTGTGAACCTATACTGCTGAATCATAGGGACTATTGTATGCCAACGTTACCTCAATGAAATAATACAATTTTAAAGACCTATAATAACGTAAAGAATTTTGAAACTTGGAAAGATAGCTGTTATACAAAATTCACTGCAATGAGAAAATAAAATGTTTTATTTGCATAAAGAAAAAAAAAAAGTGGGGCCTCCCCTGGTGCTGCAGGCAGTTGAGCAACATCTTGTGAAGCTGTCCGCAGCCTCTGCAGCACCGGTTTGCTCCCTGCCGGCTGTCGAGGGTCCCACATGGCACAGCAGACCTCTCCTGCCTCGCCCATTGCACCTCTCAGCAGAATATTTTGTCAGTCTACCTGTTCTGTTCCCCACTCTGTCTCTGGTGAATCCTATCACTCTCCTGCGCATCTGGCCTGTACCCCAGTTCTTGTATAATTTTTTTTAAAAAAAAGAAAAAAAAGGTAGTCTTAATTATAGTGAATTTTTCTAACTTTGTCTCCCTAAACAGAAAATCAAACATAATGTTTTAGAATATTTAAGTAACTGAATGATATATATTGATGTATTGAACTCTGGCCTGTACCCTTCAAAAGTTCTACAATTTCCCTAAAAGTCAGGAGGGAAGAACAAGAACCAGAACAGGATTCCATCAATGCACTTCGAACAAGGATGATCTGTTTTCTTCTGGTTACTATGAAATATTTACTACACCTCAACTACAGTCACTTCCCATGCTAGGCTCCAGGAATGCTGTGGTGAGCAGCAAGGGCACCACAATCTCAGGTAGAAACTGAGTCAGAGCGTATGGGGAGATAACTATAATGTAAATTCATTGCAGATATGTAGGGTAAAGGAAATTGTTAGGTTTTTCCGCCCGCCTGCCATTGGCATCTAAGATCCACACCTGTGTTTTTACACCTATGCCTGATGGCAAACACCTGGAGTAGGATGTGGACATGCGTATGTGGGCACACCTGGGCTGAGAGGCAGGGCATATAAGGGTGGCGTCAAGTGGAAGCCAGCAGTAGAAGAAGCAGAGACAGTAGGTAGCAGAGAAGCAGAGAGAGCAGAGAGCAGAGACCATGAGCGAACGCCTGTACCTGGTTGCCACACTACAAATGATGTAAAAAGCTCAATAAAAGCCTGAGAAAGCCACTGAGGGATCTAGGACTCTCCTTTACCCATTTGCCTGGATCATAGAGAACATGCTCCCTGTCTTGCTGGCACTACAAGACATTACAGCAGTATGGATTTTGGTAAGAGTTCAAAAGAAAAGGAAGAGAGTGCACGAAAGGAAGCTGGTGCGGGACAAGCTTTTACAGAGGTTGGTCAGACAAGGCCTTCTTGGGGAATGATACGGTTTTTCTTTGCAATCAGCAGAGTGATCCTAGGAATTTTCCCAGGTTGAAATGGCATAAAGGGAACAATCAATTATTATCAATTTATATGGAAAATTGAACATTTCCAAGAACCTACCAAGTCATACTAAATGACATAAACCACCTAAACTAACAGTGATACAGTGAAAGCAAGAGTGAAGTGGTGCACGAGCAGCCAAGTGGGGTTGCTCCGAGAAAGGAGCTTGGCTGGCTGTCTGCTCTTATTGTGTGCGGGGGCACGCACTGTTTCTTTAAAGACTGCTGCAAACACCTACTCCTGGTTTAGCTTTTTGTCCATTGTCATAAAAGAAAAAAAATCCTCTTGCAATTTCTTTTCACTTAGCGAAAACAGGCGCTGATAGAAGTCTCATAAAAGTGGCCTAGGGCCTCCCTGGTGGTGCAAGAGGTTAAGATGCCACCTATGATGCTGTCCTGCAGCCTCTGCAGCATGAGTTCCATCCCTGGCCTGCCAGGGAGCAACCCACATGGTGCAGCAGACCTCTCCTGTCTCACCCGCTGCTTCCCTCAGCAGTGTATCTCAGTAGCTATGCCTGTTCTGTTCCCCACTGTCTCTGGGTTAATCCTCTCACCCCCCTTACTTCTGGCCTGTACCCCCTTTCTTTATTAAAAAAAATGAAGTGGCCTAATGGGAACTTTGGAAAACCAGGGGATACCTGAATTTAAGTGAGAAACACGGAGCAGAAGTTGGGGAAAAGAGCCTTCTCAACTTAAGCAAAAGTGAGCCGTGTGCAAGGGCATCATGGAAATGAACTTCAGGCTTTTGAGACACAGATTTATTAGACAAGATTTCCTATTTAAAAGTTCAGAGACTTTTTTTTAAGTTTTCTACGGTCCTTCCCAGTTTGACCCTTACATATTTAGATGAAACAAAAGAAAAACAGCAATTTGTGAGTGTAGTTGCAATCCCATGGATATTAAACAGCCTCCATCCGAATAACATCAGTCTGAGGTGAGTGGCAATTATTTTGAATCAAAATGTCAATTTGATCTTTGAATGTTCCTTTGAATCAAGCTGTTCTTATCCCAAAGGATGCACATATTTTTCTGTTTTATTCTACAGGATTCAACTAAAAGTCATTGCAACAGGTTGAGCAAACGGTATGGGCAAGTGTGGTCCACTCTTTATTCAGCCTGCAAGCCAGCAATGTTTTTGTTTTTGTTTTTTAATATTTTGAAGTGGTTTTTAAAACATGGAAAAAGAATATTTCATGAGATGTGATAATTATAAGAAATAAAAATTTCTTTGCTAACATTGTTTGGAACTCAGCCAGCCTGATTTCTTCATACTCTCTGACTTCTTTCATTCTACAATGTCAGAGTTGTGTAGTTCTGAAAGAGAACTTATCATCCACAAAACCTAAAATATTAACTCTCTGATGTTTTACCAAAAAAAAAAAAGTTTACTGAACCTTTGCATTAGAACATTATTTTGTTTTAAAAAAAATCAATTTGTTCAGATAATGTGCAATAACACATCTATACCACAAATATTCAACTAGTTATGCTCATGACTTTTAATGTAAGCTATCAGTGTGTATGAGACACTTTTAAATTTAAATTTTCAAAATATCATCCACTAATACAGGAGGTAATAAAATATATTTTTTTTATAAAGCCATATGAGCATTTATTTTTTAAACATTAATTCTTTAGTAGCTTCCTGAATTCTATTTTGGAAATTAAAAAAAAAATCTACTGAAATTATATTACAAAAGTTAACATTAGGTGTCAGTATTTTACATATTATTTAGTGTGTGTCAATGAAAAAAGACATTGGCTATTGCAGACAGCATTGTCATTGAAAAAAAATTTAGCTCTTATTGCAACAGTTCTACCATTTTTGGATTCTGAATTATTGGCGTGTTCTTTTTGGTACCTACAAAACACATTTTTAAACCTCTTCACCAATGTTCAGATGTCTGCTGCTACATTTTGGTCATATATCTATAAGTAAGAATAGATAGCAACACAATACTAACAAGGGCCTTTTAATTGTCCTCCATAATTATATAATGACTTTTCAAAATAAAGACCACTGTTTGACAGGCTGGATTTGCAGGAGAATACCCAGGAAGCACTATAGAGAAATGGAAAAGATATTATGAATTCCTATTCCGAGAGTTACTAGCTTTGTGATATGTCAATTTCCTTAAACTTATTAGAGTTGTAAAGCACTTTCCTTAACCTTCTAATTTTTACCAATTCGAATCTATATCAATTAAAAGATTATATTTTAACCTTTTAATTTATAAATGTGTGGAATGAGAGATCATTTAGTTTCACACTGCAGGGATGCTGTAAGCATTAAATATCCTAACACTTTGGTCACTTGTCAAAGTGACTGACTCAGTGAATAATCCAAAAATGTTAGTGCTTTCCTCCCACCATCTCCTATATTTCTTTTACATTTAAATTATTTTGAATAAGTTGGTTTGCATAACACATGAAAGAGACCCAGCACTAGATCTTCAAGAAAGAGGGTTTTTTTAATGTTTAATAGTTTAATCACACCATATCTTGGTTAATATGTGTGTTTATGTGTGAGGCATTTTATTCGTATTTTTATTATTAAATTTGGAATAATTTTCCAAACAATGAGATTGAACAGATTAATATTATTTCAAAACTCTCAATCTGTCTGAAATGATAGAATGTTCATTTTAGCGTATCCATATCTACATGCAACACATAAACAAAAAAGTTCCTAAAGATATAAAAACTGCTGGTTGGTCTCTGGTTCCTTTGGCTAATAAAAGGAAACAGAATTACACAGCAGGCTAGTGTTTGAAATACCACCATCCCGATCTTTGGCACATTTCAGGGATATTTCTCTAGAGTTAGAAGGGAGTAGAAGGAGACTGGGTAAGGATCAGCCTGTCCACTCTTGCAACACAAGCTTCTGGAAGTTTTGGTTGACTCCAGCTTGCACTCACTATCACCTGGTGGTCAGCAATTCCTGTTATCACCCTAGTGATGTTCTTTAACCTTGAAATTGATACCGGAATTGTCAGGCCTAGTCTCCCAGCCAGGAGCAGATCCCAGGCTGCAGGGGCAGCGCTGAGTTCCAGCCACTAGACCCCCACGGGTTGATGTCTCATGAAGCCGCAGCAGCAACTTTGCAGACGCTCAGACAAGCAAGCGAGAAGAGGCAGGTTTGTTTAGAGAAAGAAAAAGTTTATTGAGGAGAAAAGGAACAGAAATAAAGTGGGACTCCCAGGCCAAGAAACCAGGCCTGGAAGGGGCAAGGAAGCCAAAGTGGAGTTGCGTCTCAGGGAATATATACCTTCTTTCCCTCATTATTCTAAAGCTCCACCAGTCTCTTTGTGATTGGTTAGTTCTCAGCTGTTTCACTTAATTTGCTGCTGAGTGGGGGATCTTCACATTCCTTATCTAACAGCTTTGTCTTTCCCCATTTGTTGCATCTTTATCTTTATGGCCCAGTGCCCTGTATGGGTATCCCTGCATTGAAGTTAAACAGCTGCCCTTCTAATTTGTCCATAAATTAAACCAGTCTCCATTTCCCCAATCTCTACCTCCCTTTATCACCCCAAGGAAACCAAGGCCAGCGTTAACAATGTTGTCCTTGGTTCTGGGATGTTTGTTTTTTTCCAGGTGGAATTAGTTACACTCCTCTTGCTGCCCTTATCTCTGAAGCCTTCCTCAATTCTCCGAGGTCCCCTTCTGCAGCGTCCATAAAACTGCCTAATTCCTAGCTTGCCCTGTGTCTCAAAAGAAAACAAAGTATGTTAAGCCTAGAGGGTAAAACAAAAAAAAAGGAAAGAGACATATATCAATACTTCATTGCTGCATCAAAACTGTATTGAGCCTTATAAGTCAGTAAGGCCAAAATAAATTCCCAATCAAGTAAAAGGCATAGAACATGAATACATGTAGGGTAAGGAAAGATATCAGGCTTTTCTGCCCTCCTGCCATCAGGATAGATGATGGATCCTTGAGGTCCTGAATGCATGCCTGATGGCGGGCACCTGGAATAGGGTGTGGGCCTATGTAGATGGGATACACCTGGGCTAAGACTGGGCTTTTGAGGGCAGCGTCACAGGGATGCCAGCAGCAGCAGCAGAAGCCGAAAGAGAAGAAGCCCGAAGCAGAAAGCCCAGATAGAGTAAAGACTTGTTGGGGGCTGGGAGGCCTGCCAGCCTGCACCCCTGCCTGCCACGTACCCACTGAACCCCAATAAAAGACCTGCAAAAAACCACTGAGGACTCTGACTCCTCCTTTACCCGGTCTGCATGGGATCAGGAAACCTGCACCGTGTCTATTCCTGCCTCTACAATACACAACACAAACAGACACACAAATTAAAATGATCAATAAATATTTAATGTAATGTTAAACTCCAGTAATAATAAATAGAGTAAAACTGAAACCTTGGATGCCAAAAAATAATTGCTAAAAAAATGAGTATTTTCCCTTTTAAAAATGGCCATATTAGCTTAAACATGGCTCAAATTTCTTGATCACTCTACCCATTGAAAAGTAGAGTTTAATTATTTTCCTCTTGAATATGAGCTGTCTTTAGTGATTTATTTAACCAATAGGACATGGGTGGGCCTTTTGTGGCTTTTGTAGAAGACTGCTGTTTATAGTCAATATCTTGCAATATTCTCTCAGGAGAAGCTGACTAGCATGGAAGAAGTGACATGCTGAAAAAAACTGTGTAGACACTACTAAAGCAGACCCAGCTGGACCCAGTCATCCAACCAATCACAGTAAATTGCCAAAAGTGTGAGTAAAACAATCTTGTCTTCTCTACACAATCTTATCTTCTCTTGTCAGCTGAATACAAGTGAATGCCTTCAGTTGATGTCATATAGAGAATTCTTAATTTAAGCCCTGCCCAAATTCAGGTCAAAATTTCATTCTTCCATGTCCTCTTTGAAGTTCATAGTTGCAAGAAGCAAACTCAAGTGGATATGTGTGTACAGGAGGTTTACTGAGGGATGCTCTTGAGAGCAACATGTGTCTGTGTTTGGGCAGCTTGGGACAGGGAGTGTCCTTGCAAGTGGTTTTGAGATCACAAAGTGTATTCTTTTTTTTTGGTTTTAGAAAAAAAGAAAAAGAAAAACTCAATTATTTTGTAGCTATAAGGATCAGCTCACAATTTTTTTCCATGTGTATGTCCAGAATGCAATAAGTTTAATAATTAAGACTTATAAAGATTAAGGAAACAGAACTGCACTGAAGAAAAAGATGAATTTTAATACAGTCACAAAAAGTTTTCAGTCAGCCCTAAGGGGTTTCTGGCTCAAATAGTCCTTCACAATAGCCCCTTCAATTGATGTCCTTTGTATGGGGTGTCAGCATCCTCTACATATACATACTATAGCTGAGGCCTAAGGGAGGGACTAGCTTGACCTCAGGCTAGGCACAAAAATTCATTCAGAAGGACATTCTCAGCAATAAGTGTTATTAGAAACTGAGAACAGAATACTTCACAGGGCCTCCCCTGGGGGCACAGGCAGTTGAGCACAGTGCAGTGAAGCTGTCCTCAGCCTCTTAGCACCGGTTCCATCCCAGCCAGCTGGCTGAGGATCCCACCTGGTGCGGCAGACCTCTCCTGTCTTGCTCCCTGTTCCCGTCAGCAGTGTATTTCGTAAGTCTGCCTGTTCTGTTCCCCGTTCTGTCTCTGGTGGGTCCTCTCACTGTACCCCTCACCCTGCACATCTGGCCTGTACCCCAGTTCTTGTATAAATAAATAAATAAATCTGTAAAAGCAAACAACAAAAAAAGACAGTTGTTCTTTAAAAAAAAAAAGAATACTTCACAATTAAAGGGCAAGAAATAGCTATCCACACTAGCGAAAAAAGATAAAAGACAAGTCAAGAAAATAAGATCAAAGATTTGGAATCAAGTGGAGGTGGGAGAGTCTAGTATCCTACACCCCCCTCTACTCTTCCATTTGAATGTGCTGTTGATGGGAGTTGCTGGGCTTGTCTGTCAGGAAAGGAACAGAGATAATTATATTCCTGCTATTGTTGTAGAGCAACCCCGATACAAAACGGGGTGCCGGACATCACTTCCCCCTAACACTATCACATTGATTCCCCCTTTACTCAAATTGTTATAAAGCAACCCTGATATTAAACGGGTTCCTGGCTGTGGGTCCTCACCCGCGCGCTTTAAAGGGACTTATGAATACTCTACTACAGACACACGCAAAAGGGTTAATAAAAGGTTTATTTACAAGAGAAAAAGAAATAAGGAAAATGTACAACTCAGGGAGAAAATAGGGAAATAAAGTCTTTAATGCGTCCTACCCGATCCGACGACCTGGAAACCCAAAGTCACTCTCAGAGCTGACCAGACGCTCCGAGCTGGCTGAGAGCCCAAAAATGGAGAGCGCCCCAAAGCCCACGTGTCTGCCTTTTGTATCCACCTGGCTGCTTAACCCCACCCTCAGGTCCCAGCCACCTTCCCTTTGGTGGTGATGGGATTTGGAGTTCCCGGTGTCTGGCTTTGACCTGGGGTGGGGGTGGAGTCCACAAAGCCTATATGGAATTTGCTTTGGGACATCCTTTTTCCCCTAACAATATGACTGTTAATCCTTTATCTTTAATCTTGTGAGTTTGAATACATGTGTATATGTATCTATTTCAAGCCAAGTCATCAAAAGTTCATGTTTAATATCGAAACATTATCAATTGGTCAATAATGTGTGTATACATATATATACACACAGATATACATATGTGCGTGTAAACACACACACACACACACACACACAGAGTTAAAAAGAAAAAATAGAAAAATAGGCCCCAAATGGAGTTCGGACTGTTCCAAATGTGTAATCCTAAACCAATCAACCTGGAGTTTCCTGATTGGCATATAGCACAAATGAAGACATCTGTGTAATAAGACACCCTTCCAGAGAAGATGGCTTTGCTTGAAATTACCTTTTCTTTTTCTAATAACTTTATCCCACCTTCTGATCATATAAAGCTTCCATTTTGTGCAAGCCCTTGTAGACTCTGTCTACTTGTAGGTTGGGATGTGTAGGGTAAGGAAAAATATCAGGCTTTTCTGCCCTCCCACCATCAGGATAGATGAGGGAACCCTGTGATCCTGAATGCATGCCTGATGGCGGGCCCCCGAAGTGGGTACACCTGCGCTAAGACTGTGCTTTTTAAGGGCGGCATCTCGGGGACGCTAATAGAATAGAAGCCAAGAAGCCGAAGAGAAGCCAAGAGAGAAGGCGAGAAGAAGCAGAAGCAGAGAACGCCAGAGAGCCCAGATAGAGTGAGGATTTGCTGGGGGCTGGGAGGACTGCCAGCCTCCCAGCCCCCCAGCATCCTTGCCTGCCATATGCCTGGTGAACCCCAATAAAAGACCTGCAAAAACCCACTGAGGACTCTGACTCCTCCTTTACCCGGTCTGCTAGATCAGAAAACCTGCTCAGTGGTCCAGTCCTGCCCTTACAGGATGCTATCTGATTCATGATTCATTTATTAATATAGCCAATTAGATCCCTAAATTTATTCTGATGAATTTTGTTTTTTAACAACACACATGGAGAAAAACACAATTCAGAAATTTGTGTAAACAACTCATCTTGCTTGATAAATGTGTGTGGATTTAGGGTGGTGGGGGCTGTCCTTGAAGTTGGTTTTAGTTAAAGTTGAATTTAATTTTTGTTTTGTTTGTTAAAATAAAAGTTAAAAATCCAGATTTTTTGTTAACTACTAGTGTCATCTCACAAATTTACTTTTTTTTTTTTAAAGATTTATTTTTATTTATTTATTTATACAAGCACTGGGTACAGTCAGAAATGCGGGAGGGTGAGAGAATTCAGCAGAGCCAGAGCGGGGAGCAGAGCAGGCAGAAGGACCGAAGTACACTGCTGAGGGGAGCAGCGGGCGGCAGGAGAGGTCTGCGCGCCATGTGGGACCCTCCTCTGGTGGCCGGGGAGCAGCAGGGGATCGAACCGGCACAGCAGAGGCTGTGGGCAGCTTCGCAACGCAGCGCTCAACCACTGCGCCACCAGGGAGGCCCTCACAAATTTACTTTTTGTGTTTAAGTCCACAAAATTTAAAAAATTAAGCAGTTGAAAAGAGTTATAAAATAAAAATTTTCTTAACCTGGAGTACATATTTTAATTCACAACCACCTTCTGGGAAGAAATTAGTATTCTTGATAAACTGCTTCGGTAATTTCAGATAAACTTTTAAGTGGTGGTGCAATCTCTTCTGGGAAACCAGTTGTCATCATCTCAGCTGAATGATAGTCAAGAGTTCAGTGATCTTCACCTGACTTGTTTCTTCCTCTTATAAATGCTGTAAAAAAACAAACAAACAAACAAAAGGGGGGCGGGAGGGGAGGGATTGGGGTCAGAATGGGGGGATTGCAATTGTATGGGGAATATAAAAATAAAATTTATTAATTAAAAAAAAATAAAATAAAATAGGAAAAAAAATAAATAAATTTTCAAAATATCATCCACTAATACAGGAGGTAATAAAATATATATTTTTTTATAAAAAAAAACCCCACCTTTTTATGTGAGCATAGATATGTACAGTTATCTATCTATCTGTCATCCATCCATCCATCCATTAACTATTATCTATGGGAGAAAAATATAAAAAATTGAAGAAAATTCTTTCAAATTCGTTAATACTTGGTTCGACTTAGGAACACAGACACTAAACATTTTAAACCACAGTTCTGAATGTAATGTTGGATTTTTTTTAAAAGTATAATGTCAGAGGGCCTCCCCGGTGGCGCAGCGGTTGAGCGCTGGGTTGCGAAGCTGCCCGCGGCCTCTGCGGCACCGGTTCGATCCCCGGCTGCTCCCTGGCTGCTCCCCGGCCACCAGAGGAGGGTCCCACATGGCGCGCAGACCTCTCCTGCCGCCCGCTGCTCCCCTCAGCAGTGAACTTCGGTCCTTCTGCCTGCTCTGCTCTCCGCTCTGGCTCTGGTGAATTCTCTCACCCTCCTACGCTTCTGACTGTACCCAGTGCATGTATAAACAAACAAACAAACAAACAAACAAATAAAAACATGCCTCTATAAAAAAAATAAAATAAAAAAATTTAAAAAATAGTATTAAAAAAAGTATAATGTCAGAAAACTTTTCTAAGAAATTCTATAATTCATATATAAAATTTACCCAGTTAAATTTAAAATAGAATATGCTTATACCAGTAAATATTCTAATACTGTGTGTAAACTTACTGAGATGTCAAGTTATATCTAATTTTTTTTTTATAGAGGCATGTTTTTTTTTTATTTATTTGTTTGTTTGTTTGTTTTGTTTATACATGCACTGGGTACAGTCAGAAGCGCGGGAGGGTGAGAGAATTCACCAGAGCCACAGCGGGGAGCAGAACAGGCAGAAGGACCGAAATACACTGATGAGGGGAGCAGCGGGTGGCAGGAGAGGTCTGTGCGCCATGCGGGACCCTCCTCCGGTGGCCGGGGAGCAGCTGGGGATCAAACCGGTGCCGCAGAGGCCGCGGGCAGCTTCGCAACCCAGCGCTCAACCGCTGCGCCACCGGGGAGGCCCCTATATCTAAATTTTAAATACTGTGAATATGTTGTAAAGTTTTCTGGGAAACCCTCTCCCTGATGTAGCAGACAAGATAAATAACCCCTTATGAACAGACAAATCAGAACAGACTCCACACTATGGTTTAAGAGGAAATCAGCAGCCTGAAGATAAACCAGCCATTCAAGCAACACTAAGGACTCAGAAGTTGAATAAGGAAGATTTAAAAATTATAACCCATACATTGCAGCTCTACAGTGTATTCTTTAAAAATAAGATTTCTGAGGAATTGTGTTTTATTAGGTTTTGTATTTCTTTTTATGGAAACATCTCCTTTCTCTAGATCTAAAGACCCATGAACTCAAGGATTTTTACATCATCATATAACTTTAGCAGATATGAAAATAACATCAAACTAATGTATTTGCAAGATCGTAGGCCTCCCTGGTGGTCTGGGGGTTAAGTCTCAGCACTACTGATAACCATAATGTCAGGTTTTCAGGTCTAGTCTCCCAACCAGGAATGGATCCCATGCTGCAGTGGCAGCGCTGGGTTCCAGCCACTAGACCACCACGGTTTGGTGTCTTATGATGTTGCAGCAGGAATCTCACTGTTGCTCGGGCAAGCAAGTGGAAAGAGGCAAATTTGTTTAGAGAAAGAAAGTTTGTTAAGGAGAAAAGGAATAGAAACAAGGTGGGACTCCCAGGACAATGGAACCAGGCCAGGCAAGGAAGCAGCTGTGGAGTCTTGCCTCAGGGAATACACACCTTCTTTCACTAATTATTCTAAAGCCCCATCAGTCTTTGTGTTTGGTTGGTTCTCTGTGTTCTCACTCACTCTGTATTAATGACTCTGTGCCCAGAATTAAGTCTCTGTGCCCTAGCCCTTAGAGTCTTTTTTTCCTTTATCAAACTCATTCTGGTCTGTCCTGTTGCCCCTAGTCCAGGGATGTTTGATTAGTACCTTTTGGAATGTGTTAACTTTATCTCTGGAGCCCTCCTTATTCCTCTGAGGCTTTTTTTAATTCTATTTTGATGGTAGAAGCTATCCCTTTGCCCTAATACTCACTACCACCTAGATGGCCCACGAGGGCAGCCTGAGGTTTTTTTTTTTTCAAGATTTATTTATTTATGCATATAAGAACTGGGGTACAGGCCAGAGGTGCAGGGGTGAGAGAATTCACCAGAGACAGAGTGGGGAACAGAACAGGCAGATTGAAATACACTGCTGAGGGGAGCAGCGGGTGAGACAGGAAAGGTCTGCTGCACCATGTGGGTACCTCGCTGGCTGGCTGTGGGGATCGAACTCATGATGGAGAGGCTGCAGATAGCTTCACAGTGCTGTGCTTAACCCCGTGCACCACCAGGGAGGCCCAACAGCCTGAGTTTGATCCACGGCCAGGGAGCTAACCCACATATCATGCAACAGACCTCTCCTGTTTCACCTGCTGCTCCCCTCAGCAGTATATTTCAGTACATCTGTCTGTTCTGCTCCCCACTCTGTCTCTGGTGAATCCTCCCATCCCTCTAGACCTCTGGGCTACACCCCAGTTCTTCTATGTAAAATAAATAAAAATCTTTTCAAGTTTTTGCAGGGCCTCCCCAGTGGCACAGCAGTTGAGCGCTGGGTTACCAAGCTGCCTGCAGCCTCTGCAGTGCCGGGTTGGATCCCTGGCTGCAGGGCGAGGGTCCCACATGGCGCGCAGACCTCTCCTGCTGCCCGCTGCTCCCCTCAACAGTGTACTTCGCTCCTTCTGCCTGCTCTGCTCCCCGCTCTGGCTCTGGTGAATTCTCTCACCCTCCCGCGCTTCTGACTGTACCCAGTGCTTGTACGAATAAATAAATAAATCTTAAAAAAAAAATCAAAAAATAAAAATAACACACACTTATTAAAAAAAGAAAGTTTTTGCAAACTCATTGTGCAAAAATTTTCCTTTTGCCTGTTCTTGAACTACTTAGGTAAGAGGGTGGTACCGAGGAAAGGGGGAGGTTCCAGGTTTCCTGCCCCACCCAAAAGGAGGGTGGAGCTGAGAAGGGAGGAGAAGAAGCTGCAGAGGAGACTGAGGAAGGAAGCAGGATGGAGAGCCAGAAGGAGACCTGGAGGAGACACACGGAGCCAAGAGACATGTGAAGAAACTACACTTGCCTTTTGGTCATGGACTGGTTAACACAGATGTGGGTGAGAAAACTGTGGGGAGGTGAGAATGGTGGTTTTTGTCTTGATTTTGATTTTGCTCTTTTCCTTCCATACTTGTCTGGTTGTTTCTGATCCTTTTCTGTGGGTCCCCACTGGAAGATGCTTTAGACTTGTGACAGGCTTTGGGGCCTTGCTCTGGGCCAATCCTGCTTGGGTGGACTTTTACCCATGAGGAGACGGGTAACTTTGGGTGTTTGATTTAGAAACTATATTCTTTTCCTTTCCTGTATTGTTTACTAATTGTGTTAAAGTTCCTTCCCATTAAAGTCTCATATGTTTTGTGTTGATGATACAGATGGCAGAACCTATTTAGAGCAGGCAGGTTTGTGGGGTCTGGGGTACCCCTCTCCCTGCCCTGCAACACTTTCCTTTTCTGAAAACAGTGCCATCTACCTTGTGATCTTACTACAAGATGGAAATCATAATATCCAACTCATGGGTTTGTTGTAAACACTAAATAAGATGATATTTATAAAATTTCTTTGTAGTAAAATTAGTATTACTGCATTTTAACTACAACTATTTATTATCCTTTATTGAAATTTTCATCAAGGGTCAGATTCCAAAATAGGGATTTTATATTATACATTTAAGCAGCTAAACAATGCTGTGTGATGTATAATGATAATCTTCACTTCAGAATAAGGGTTTTGAGATTCTAAGTAGTATGCACATATTTGTGTTGCTAATACCTTTGAAGTCAGAATTTAAAGTCAGAACCAATTGACTACAAGGGTGGCTCTTTTAATCTCTGTTCTTTGTGAGCACTGACTTAAAGGTTGCCTGAGTGTTAGTGGACAGAATGAGGGGCATCTCAGAACCCCCTAACCTCTCTGCTCTAAATGGGCTCTGCTATTTACCACATAAAGACAAAGTATACCCTTAGTGCATAAGATCTTCAGTATAAAACAACTTTTATATAATTAGTTTGCAATTGAGAGAAGAGATAGAATATAGATAAAAATAATTTCCCCATGAAAGGCCCATCCCCTCATGGGTAAATGCCCAGCCAGAGTTGATCCAAAGCAGGACCACTGAGGCCCGAAAGCCTGCCGTAAGTGTAAACACCTGGTGGAGAACCATAAAAAAGAGGCAGACGGGGCCAGGCAAGTCTCGAAGGAAGTTAAAGGACTTTGCAAAGGGTAAAAATCAAGGGAGTGCTGGAGCCTAATGTGTTGATTTCAGTAATAAAAGGAAAAGGTATTTTTTATTTATTTTTAATTTTTTAATTAACTTTTAACTGAGGTAATATCTGGATGCCCCCATCAGGAAGTGCCACAGTAGTGCGTCCACCACCAAATCACCAATATTCCACCGCTATAGTCTATTGTGTTGGGAAAAAAAAATTTTTGTGAAATGTAAGCTGACTACTGAAGCCGTTTATTATTGAAACTACTTCAAAACAAAATGCTGAACATTTCCATTAGAACCCTTTTAATGTTGTTCCTGTATTTCTTAATTAAACTGATATAAATATGATGCCCCTCACACTGGTCCAGTCATGGAAAAAATATAAAATGGCAAATTGATCTTGAGGATCTTGCACTCCACTTTTTATATACCTTTTATCCTCCAGGCACCTAAGGACTTTCTATCTCAGTGGATCCTCTGAACTTTCCATTTTTGTTCTCTCTATATGTGATAGAAAGACTAAGGGTTGGGTTAGATAAAGCCAAACTTAAAAACTAACCTTTGAAAATGGACTGTGGAACTGAGGAATCCAGAGGGGAGAGGGGAAGAGTGAGTACAAAGTGGGGAGGGAGCATGATAGACTACGGTGGAGGACTTGGGGTGTGTTGGTGGTGGATGCACTATGGCAACAGCTGAAGGGGTAGATCCTGTACTTCCAAAATGCAAACCATGACATAAACCAATCTTAACTCAATAAAAGAAAAAAAATTCCAATTTAATTGAAATCAAAAACATTGTCTCCTCCACTGTCCCAAATGAACATTATTTTTTAAAAAAGATTTATTTTTATTTATACAAGAGCTGGGGTACAGGCCAGATACACGGGAGGGTGAGAGGATTCACCAGAGAGAGTGGGGAACAGAATAGGCCGGGTGACTGAAATACACTGCTGAGGGGAGCAGTGGGAAGACAGGAGAGGTCTACTGCACCTTGTGGGATTCTAGCTGGCCGGCCGGGATCGAACCCATGCTGCAGAGGCTGCGACAGATTCACAGCGTGGTGCTCAACTGCCTGCACCACCAGGGAGGCCCCCAAATGAGCCTTATTCTTGCTCATTTTCATCCTTACCTTAATTAATAACCTCACCCTCTATTCGTTTGCCCACACTAGGTAGTCATTTATTGCTAATTGTTTTGCCTCAAACTCCCACATCTAATCAGTCACCATTTTTAATTTTTTTAAGGATATATTTAATTATGCATATAAGAACTGCTGTATAGGCCAGAGGTATGGGGGGTTGGGTGGGTGAGTGTATCCACCAGACAGAGTGGGGAGAACAACAGACTGATTGAAATACACTGCTGAGGGGAACAGTGGGTGACACAGGAGAAGTCTGCTGCAGCTTGTGGGTAGCTCCCTGGCCAGGGATCGAACTCATGCTACAGTGGCTGCAGATAGCTTCGTAGTGCTGTGTCTTAACCCCTGTGCCACCAGGGGGGGCCCGCCATCTTTTTTTAAATATTACTTCCCATCACCCTGAGAATTTGTTTATTTGACTTTTCCATTTCAAAGTTAGGATAATAGTTTGGTTAATACCTTATTTTATCTTTGATTAATGAAAACAAAGTTCATATCTCTATCTTGGGTGACATTCACATTATAGTCTTTGAGTTTTCCGCATTATAGCCACAAATATCTTCTAAAAATATGTTCTAGTTAGACCCCCTATTTAAAATACCACTATTTCTAGGAATCTGGGGACAAAATACCAATCTGGCTGTGAGAACCTTTCAAACCTCATATTTTAAATAATTCATTTGTTCCTCCAAACTGCTCTTCAATCAGAATCAACCATGTTTTTGAATTGTGCTGGAGTTGAGGACCCAGACCTTAAAAGATCAGTCCTTGGTCCTTGTCTCCAGGAGGAAAGAATTTAACCTCAAGACCAGAGTTAGGCAGAGAAGCAAATAGTCTACTGTCAAATAAAGAGGACAGGAACATTTTTCTAGAGGGGTTCCAAACTTGTGGCCATGGAGGGGTAGGAAACGGGTTCATATGATTTATTTTTTTTTTTTATTTTTATTTATTTATTTATTTATTTTTATAGAGGCATGCTTTATTTATTTAGTTTGTTTGTTTGTTTGTTTGTTTTATACATGCACTGGGTACAGTCAGAAGCGCGGGAGGGTGAGAGAATTCACCAGAGCCAGAGCAGGGAGCAGAACAGGCAGAAGGACCGAAGTACACTGCTGAGGGGAGCAGCGGGCGGCAGGAGAGGTCTGCGCACCATGTGGGACCCTCCTCCGGAGGCCGGGGAGCAGCCGGGGATCGAACCGGCGCCGCAGAGGCCGCGGGCAGCTTCGCAACCCAGCGCTCAACCACTGCGCCACCGGGGAGGCCCTCATATGATTTATTAAAAAAATGAAGACAAGGGGTGGTGACTCTGCATTGTGTCTTTTGACTGGCAGGTCTCCATAATTGGTTCCTCTTTGGTTGGGTTTGGACTTTGGTCATCAATTATGGCCAGGACTTCTGGTTCTTGGAAGGCAAATGGTGCTGATCTTGGTCAACACAGGTGTTTGCTCCAGCAGTGAGCCAACCTGTGGGATTTCCTGTTTTCCAGGATGTTATCAAGGCTGACCCCCTGCCCATCGCCTATTTCCCAACATTCTTCCTCCATCATTTTCTCTTGCTTGTGATATTTTCATGCTCTGCTTAGAAGACATTTCCCATTTTTGTTTCTCTTCCTTAACATATCAGCTAAATTTTAACTTGATAGTAAAACCGTTGCTTATGGGTTCCATCTTTGTCTCAAAGAGTTACATGAACTATCAAAATAGCCTCATAACAAAACTAATTATTCCTTTGTTTTTGTTTCATTGCAATGCCATCCTTCCCCATTTTCATTCCCATCCGTTGTATTGATCCCATATACTCCATTGCACAGAGATCTGGTACACAGTAGGTATTCATAGAATACTTGTTTACTTGAAATATTAAATTCACTCATAATTTTTTTTTATTATTTGTTCAATGTAGGAAATTTAGAGAACTTAGTCACAAAGTTAATAGGTCTTTTGTATATTATAAATTATATGTATATATAAAACAAAAAGAAGGAAAATAATAACTCCTACTAAAAGTGGGGCATTATGTTTATATGTGTTTGAATGACAGCTTGAAATTGATGTGTTTTAAATAAAATTATGCTAAATTAATGGAAGATGCTTAATGAAAAATATATTTATAAAAATCATGTGATATAATGCCATATGTTTGGCTTTATTTCTATTTTTTTTTTTTAAGATTTTATTATTTATTTTATTTATTTATACAAGCACTGGGTACAATCAGAAGTGCGGGAGGGCGAGAGAATTCACCAGAGCCAGAGCGGGGAGCAGAGCAGGCAGAAGGACCGAAGTACACTGCTGAGGGGAGCAGCGGGCGGCAGGAGAGGTCTGCGCCATGTGGGACCCTCCTCCGGTGGCCGGGGAGCAGCCGGGGATCGAACCGGTGCTGCAGAGGCTGCGGGCAGCTTCACAACCCAGCGCTCAACCGTTGCGCCACCGGGGAGGCCCCTTTATTTCTATTTTTAGTTCCTTTTACAACACTGCTGAGCATTCTATTGGATGATTCTTTGGATCAATTTGATTAATTTAATCAAGTGGGATAATGAAATTTAAACTTTTTTAAAGAAAGGAATTATTAAAATTGAAAACAATAGAGAAAGTTATGAAACAATAGAGTCAGTACAAATTAAAAATATAAAATGCTTAGTCAGAATAAAAAAATAAAAATTTGTTGCTTTTATAATGTGGAAGGTGTTCATCACTGCTTTTAATACCTTTTCAAAAATAATGCAAAAAACACATCGATTCACTGCATTGATATTTACTATGTTGGTGCAGGAATTAATAATATAAATATTCTATAAAACTGGGGGATAACAGGTTTTAGGTTTAGGTGCTATTTTGACCAATTAGGTAATTAGTGGAGATTTGCTTGGAATTTTTTTTTTTTTGCTTTTGTTCTTTTTAACTTTTTATCAGGCACAAAACTTTCACTCAATATTAGTAATACACTTTATACTCCCTAAAACCTCCACAAATGACTGTTATAGATCAGTAACCCACACTTTTTTATTCTTCAATTTTATTACCTAAACTTACTCCTCTAAGCATCATTATATGTTTCTAGTTAAATATATGTGAAAATTGATTGGAGTATTTCTCAATGGAATTTTATCTTTATTTCATTATAATTGCTGCATATTTGAATAATGACGGATGAACTGCCTTATTCAATTGCAGTTTTAAGGCTTTGAAGTTACAATAACAGAACAGGATTTAAATCCTCAAACCATTATTATAGCCAAAAAGACTTTGGGGAAATGAAAATTTATGGTACTAAATTTGCTGTGGGTAGGGCCTCCCCTCATAGCTCAGGTGATTGAGTGCAGCGCTGTGAAGCTGTCCGCAGCCTCTGCAGCACCGGTTCAATCCCGGCGAGGGTCCCACATGGCGAGCAGACCTCTCCTGCCACCCGCTGCTCCCCTCAGCAGTGCATTTCAGCAGATCTGTCTGTTCTGCTTCTCAGGCTGTCTCTGGTGAATCCTCTCACCCTCCAAATCTCTGACCTACATCCCAGTTCTTGTATGCCTAAATAAATAAAAATAAACCTTAAAGAAAAAATCAGAGCATATTATGAATGAAACACCCCAGCATCAGACAAGATACCTGCAAGTCTCAATTCCATAAATATTTCCATTGCTAGTGGAATCTACTTAAACTCTAAAGTCTTGTTTGTTTCCATCTTAATGTTTACTTATATGCCATACCATAGTAGGAGTCTAGGGGAGAAACAAAATAATTTAAGTGCTCAGTCTGTAAGTGCAGTCAGTCTCTTATATGGCAACTAGTGAAGAGATCATCAAGGTATTTTGAGTCTTGAGGATGAGTATACAGTTAAGAAAGACAATTGTAACACTCCATGAAAAACTTATATGCATGTAAACTTAATTATCTACAAGTAATTTTCAGAAAATATTTCTTTTCATTCTTTTCCATCCTGTGCCTCCTCAATAGTTCTGTACTCCTGCCTGAGTTGAGGAGACCTACTAACTACATTTCATCTTTGAATTGAATTTGGACAATCTTCATTAAATTGATTAATTATACTCATAAGTCTCAATTTACTGTGATTCAAATATCCATCTGTTAACTTATCTCTTTGGAGATACAGGCATTTAGGGATAGAAGCTGGCAGCAATTGATGGGGTGTAGAGGTGAAGAAGGAAGATGAACTCTATGAAAATACATCATAGATAATTTGACTTTCATACCCAAAAGCACAAAATGATACCAAGTTACACAAATTTAGGAAAATATTACAATGAAAAATATTCCTGTGACATTTTAATATCTTACTTTCTGAACACAACTCCTAGATTCTGAACACCTCTCCTGTCATTCAACTGTGGGGTGTAGATATTTATATTTTCAAAACCTCCAGTGAAATTACTCCTCAACTTCAATGCTTTATTACCAAATTAACTCTCCTTTTTCCATGCTAGCCTCCTAGATTTACTCCAACATCTGTAGAGCACAGGGAAGGAGTTCAAATAAAAATCTGCAAATGATATTACATAATATTTAAAAGTTGTTAAATAAATAGTTAACAAGCTATTATATAAAATTGAGTTCTATATTTCTACCTTGACATATATTCCTTTATAATGACTTGGAAAATCAGTTTTGAGGATATAATTTTCACGCTCTTTGGAATCTACCCTGAAATGAACATATGAGTGCCTATGTCTCTTCAAGTTGGTGCTTTTGCATCCTTCGGATAGATTCCTAGAATTAAGTTGCTAGATCATATGGTAGTTCTATTTTTTAGTATTTTGAGACATCTCCATAATGTTTTCTATAGGAGCAGGACCAGTTAACATTCCCTCCAACAGTGTATAAGAGTTATTTTTTTTTCTACACACTCTTCCCAACACTCTTGTTTCTGGTTTTGTTGATAAGGAAATTGGCCCCCTACTTCTGATATAAGTGAGGTCACCAACTCTTCACTTTTAATATCCATTTGTAATGTGGCTGTTTAAAACTTGGAATTCTGTTGTCCTTTGGGTCAGCAAATGCCTGCTGAATTTACAATATAGTTGAAATACTATTGAAAAAGTTGGGGATGACATTAATCTTGCAACACTGGTTAATTAAATTACATAATAAAGCATAAAACAAAGGAAAATAAAGCTAGAAGTCTTTAAGTTTCCTACAATTCTTCATACAATATGAAGTCTCTCAGTAATAACTTTCCATCATAACTATAGCTGGTAATAGCTGGGTACCATTCAGATCAGTTTACTTGACTCAAGAAACATTGATTGTAATTCAAGAAGAGACACTGAAGGGCAATGTGTTTACACTATATTGGTCTGTTTTTTTGTGTTTTTTTAAAGATTTATTTTATTTATTTATGCATACAGGAGATGAGGTGTAGGCCAGAGGTGTGGGGGTGAGTGGTGGTGAGAGGATTCACCAGAGACAGAGTGGGAAGCAGAACAGGCAGATCTACTGAAATACACTGCTAAGGGGAGCAGCGGGCAAGACAGGAGAGGTCTGCTGCACCCCGTGGGTTAGCTCCCTGGCTGGGGATTGAGCTCATGCTGCAGTGGCTGCAAATAACTTCATAGTGCTGAGACTTAATGCCTTTGGCCACAAGGGAGGCCCTGGTCTGTATTTTTGAAACCAAGCACTGCTATTGTTCATGTCTGCTGCCCAGTCAGTATGGATGCTAGGCTGTATCTTTTATCTGTGGGCAAACCTATTCGTGTTAATAGTTATCTAGTCATTCTCTGTACCTTAATATTATTTAAACATTTTGAATATCTTAGTCTTTTTCATCTTTTCATTTTCTTTGATGTAAAATAACTGAAATGTGATCTCAAAAAAGCCACACAGCAGAAAATGAGAACTATTATTTAAAATATGGTAGAATTTTGTAATAAATAAGGATCAGATATAAAAAAATTGTTTCTCCACTATTTGAAATTTCATTAGGAAAATAAGCTTTCTTTCCTTTTTTGGGAGGAAGAGTGGAGGGGAAGCAGAAGTAGCCCTAACTCAGAATACAGAGTATATTCAGACTCTAAATAATTAGAGAGCCAAGAGACTTCTGGATTTCCTGCCTCAATACAGGAAGCTCCAGGCAATGACCAAACCCAGTACAGTCCTCATCTATATTTAGACTGAAATAAACAGGTATCATGACTTGACACTAAAACCACAGATGAGAACAATACAAATGTGCATTCTGTAGATATATAGGTCTCAGAACTTCCAATTGTTTGGGAAAAATTTTCTATTTTTACTTCATTAGGACATACACAGAAGCAAGTTTTTCTAAGTATTTGTATACTTAATATTTAATATTAAAATGAGTGAAATCTTTCAGATAAAACAAAGCTGTAGCTCATATGACATTTTGAATAATGTTTTCTCGAAAATCTTAAATTATCCTGCTATTTTTTTTAAGATTTATTTATTTATTTATTTATTTATTTATTTATGCATACAACAACTGGGGTGTAGGCCAGTGGTGCAAGAGGATGAGAGGATTCACCAGAGACAGAGTGGGGAGCAGAAGAAGCAAATCTACTGAAATACACTGCTGAGTGGAGCAGCAGGTGAGACAGGAGAGGTCTGCTGCCCATGTGGGTCAGCTCCCTGACCAGAGATCGAACTCATGCTGTGGTGGTTGACAATAGAATGATAGCTTAAAGACTTTAACCCCTGGGCTACCAGGGGGCCCTTATCCTACTATGTATATATATATATAGTCATAAACTAAAATATATATCCAAGGAAAAATATATCTACAATTACATATTTACTTTGGATAAAGTAAAATAATCTGCCCAGTGTCCATAACTGCATGTATATAATCACATTTGAGGGGATAGTTAATTTTCCATTTTAAGAGAATTATTGAAATGCATTTTATTTCATAATTTCTGCAGATTATTTCTGAATGTATAAGAAAAGTAATATATTAAGGCTCAAACATAGTATTAGTACATTGAATAGCTTAAAACATGCTGAGAAAAGGCGCCTCCCTGTTGGCGCGAGGGGTTAAGTCTCAGCACCATGATGTTGTCTGCAGTCACTGCAGAACAAGTTTGATCCCCAGCCAGACACATGGCGCACCAGACCTCTCCTGTCTTGCTGCTCCCCTCAGCAGTGTATTTCAGTCGATCTTCCTGTTCTGGTCCCCACTCTGTCTCTGGTGAATCCTTTCATGTCCTGCACCTCTGGCCTATACCCCAGCTCTTGCATGCATAAATAAATAAATCTTAAAAAAATATATGCTGAGAAAAAAAAAGAATGTTCCAGGGCATTGTTTTAAAAATACAGAGTTTTTTGTGTAGATTTTCATACTCAGATTGAACGCTGAAATTTTTACTAAAAACAAATTTCTTATCATTATGGCAGCGGTGTTTGGAAAAACAAACAAACAAATTATTATTGTCCTCAACCTTGTAGTTAGTAAGAAATGATTTTCCAAAGTGTTAACCGAAAGCAACAGTACAGGTTTTGTTCATTGTGTGGAATGATAAATATATGTTTTCATTTTTAATAGTAGAGCATATCTTGAGTGAAAATGTAACCTAGCTGAAGAGTCATTATTATTTTTAACTCCAAACTTCCCCCCCTCCAGCTGTCTGCAGAAATAGATTATTTCTCCTAATTTTCTGATTTAGTTATAGTCATAGTGTACATAAAAACAGATTTGATTTTCTTGGAATCAAACATAAAATGAAAGCCAAGGCCTTATCACTGAAACAAGACAGCAGTTTTGCAGAGCTGTGTACATCCTTTGAACTCAGATGACATTGTCTCCGAGGAAAAGATGTTTGATGAGTTTTTTTACACTTTAAAGCTCTTGCTAAGGAAAATGAGCTGGGGATCTCTTTTTGTAGAATTGAAGGGGGGGTGGATCATTTTGTCTTCAAAAGATGAGGGAAAAAGTGTCATTTTCTATTTCCCTTAAGTATCATTCTTTCAAATACTTGTGTGACAAGAGGTTCAACAGGCTTAGATTTGGGGTTTTAGTTTTCCAGAACTGCATGGAGGACTTAAATGGCCCTGCACATCAAAAAGGAGGAGAGAAAAAACTATCCCCTAGGAAGAAGGAAATGATACAGCAAACTCTTGAAAAATACAGTTCATAAAATGGCTATAATCAATTCAATATCCTACAATTTAAAAGGAAATGGATGATTGAAACTCAAAACTGAATTAGCTAACAATATGTACATCTAATTCAAGTTGTCCATGATAAAGCAAGGAAGATGCTTTTAAGAGATAGAAACTTTTTAACATATTGGTTCATTCAGCAGCTATATATTATGTATCAAGTTTTGGACTAAATACTGTGTCCATTTACTGAGGGTAAGTTCAGGCAAGTAAATAAAGAAGAATGAGAAATAAGGTAGTAATGGGAGGAAAGGGTGAAATGACTCGTGATTGAAGTGATGAAAAGTGAATCACATTGGAGGATTATTAGATTTATCAAGAACTGTGAAGGATCTGAGATTTTACACTACTTAAAAACTAAAAATGTAGTCTGCCATAGGTCATAGATGGTAGTCTGGTACCATCTATGAAATTTTTGGAGATTTCTGGGTCATCTATGAATTTTCCAGGAGGATTCTGGCTCAGAGACAAAAAGATTTTGCTCACAGCATAGGAGGTACAAGTGCTTCATATCTGCATTAGTTTCCCATGTTCCACAGGTCTCATGGAGGCAGCATGGAGATGGGCTGAGGGTAGATAATTTGCAAACATTAGGCTTTTGTCATCTGAGAATCCTTCACATTAGGAAGCCTCAATCATATATACAGACAGGTCTATTCAACCAAACTTTGCACCAAGGGCACACATAATCTTCACATTTCTAAGCAAACAGAATTCCCCTCTGTTACAGAGGAAAACACTGAAACTTCCAAGACTATTTGCTATAAAAAATCTTTGAAAAGTTATTCCAGAACAGAGCCGTTAATGCTTTGGTTCCTAGAAAACCAGAAACTCAAGAAACACTTGGAGTATTGATCCTTAAGAGAATATAAAATAGTACATTTTCAAGTAACTTTCCTACAATGGTGCACTCATTTAGATTTTAATAGATCTTTTCACTAGGCCAAAATATTTTTGGCACAACTCATTTTCTACATGATCTTTTTAAACTTGGCTTGGCTAGCCATTGCTGAGTAAAGCCATCAGATGTGGCTTGGTCAATTTATAAGATATACAGGTGTATAAAACAAACCTACTAAGACTGTTCTGGGGGGAAATTTTAGGTATGTTCACAAATATGTGTTTTAAAAGATTCTAATTATTTTTGTTTAATCTTATTGTTGACACCATTTACAGAAAACTATGTTGTTGTGGTATTTGCCAAACCTAACAGTATTAAGCTGCTATGTAAAATTTTCTCCATGTCTTAAGTATTGGTTCTCATTTCTGCTTGTGAACAAGACTCTGCAATCTCATCTTTGAGTTTTTGGGGTTTTATTTTTTTTAGAAGTAGTATTCAGTACATTTAAAACCTACCAGGATAAAAAAAAAAAATTTCTATTGTGCTTCAGCATAACTCACCATAATGATTAATTGTAATACAAAATCTTGAAATAATAACCCAAATTCTATTTCTGATAAGTTATGTTACTTACTTTTTTTAGCCAGTTAAATATTTTTTTAGATGCAAACTTTGTATTGTTGCTTTGGGCTATACTGTTACTTCATTCTACCAATGGAAGATGACAGTATGTGGTAAATTATTTAATAACTGACTCTCAGAAATCTAAGGTCCCAAATGGAAGCATTTGCCAATTTCTGAGGTACAAGAACCTTCATTATGACCAATTTCAAGCTACAATATGTTGTCACTGAACACTAGACTGAGAAGATATGCGTACACTTGGCTTTTGCAAGTTGATTTTGGTCTGTTCCAGCCCAGTACTGGTCAGCTTCATTAATCATTTATTTGAAATATGTCTTTTTTGGAAAATGGGGAGACTGAAATTTGATTTGTAGTGGCAAAATAAAATTAATAACCAGGTAGGAACGAAAGCCAGTTAATCACAGAATAATTACAGTTTTCCCCTATTAGTGAATATGGGACTCACAAATTACCATATTTATTAGAATAGTGGGCATAGTTCCATCAGTCACTACATCCCTCCATGTGCATACATATGCAGCCTAATAAATCATAACTAGTTTCTTTAAAACTGAACTCAGAAGTCACAGTTCATGGACGCATAACTGAAATTGCATCTCATCATGACCCACCATATTCTATTCTATGTATTCCTATAACATCTAGAAGTCTTTTTTTAATAAAGTCAGGGAAATTCTCAGATTTTTATCTACTCCATTGTTTTCTCCCTCTTTTGGTTCTCCATTTTCTCTCTTATCTCACTCTGGAACTCCTTTGAGGTAAATTCTATCTTTTATATCTTATTCATTCTTTCATAGCTTGCATTTTTTCCAGCACCCTTGCTGCATTCTAGAAGTTGGTTTTTTTTTTTTATGTGTCTATCTTCTAGTTTGTTAATTATTTCTTCTCCTCTCATTTATTTTAATGTATTTTGAATATTTAATTTTATGTCTTTTTTTTTACTTGAGAAAATGAAAATGGAAAACTATAACTTGGCTAAGAGTTCAAGATTATTGGCATTCATGACAATACGATTGATGTAAAGTAATACAATGGAATTTGTTAGACATTTCACATATGCATTATATTTTTTTCAAAGACTTATTTATTTTATACAAGAACCAGGGTACAGGCCAGATGTGCAGGAGGGTGAGAGGATTCACCTGAGACAGAGCAGGGGACAGAACAGGCAGACTGACTTAACTACACTGCTGAGGGGAGCAGCGGGCAAGACGGGAGAGGTCTGCCCTGTAAAGTGGGTATCTCCTGGGCTGATGGGGATTGAACCACCACTGCAGAGACCGTGGACAGCTTCACAGCACTGCGCTCAACCACCTGTGCCACCAGGAAGGCCCTTGAGAAATTGAAAGAAAAAACTTACCACCTACAATGCTATGAAATTTTTAGTATTTATCATCTAGTCATTAGAATATAGATATCCATTATAAGGCTGTTTCAATTCTAAAAATGTAAAATTCAAGTTGCTGACACATTCCATCAGATACAATTTTTCTTTGCAGAAGTAGTTTTTACATAGAATTAATTTTTTGGGTTTTAAGCTCATGTCTACAGAAAGGAAATAAAGCAAAAAATTACAATAAAAATTGTTACCTCACTAACTCACAGCTTTGCATACTTTTCAAGTAGAAAAATGAAGCCAATTTCCATCATTATGCAAATGATCATTCTATCATATTTCAAGAGTAACAAATTTATTTTTAATAAATTATTTTTTAGATTATGTTGTTTCACTAAGGAGCTCAAGAATATCCACTGCTTGCTCAAAAGTAGTATCTGAGAATTACATCTAGAATAATGTGAGTGGAACACTCTTGCTTTATAATGATACACTTAGGTATTTATCAAGGAAATGTATAATGGCAGAATATTTAATTGAGAAAACATTATAGCTCAGGATATTTACTTTTATTTGTGACCCCATGTAGGTATACTCACTGTGGTAGAATTCCCATAAATTCCTTGTTACAAGCATTTTTGTCACATTTTTTATCACATGTAATTGGTCATAAGGTGACTGACATTAAAAAAAAAAAATCGGGCCTCCCTGGTGGTGCAGCGGTTGAGCGCTGGGTTGCAAAGCTGCCCGCGGCCTCTGCAGCGCCGGTTCGATCCCCGGCTGCTCCCCGGCCTCCGGAGGAGGGTCCCACATGGCGCGCAGACCTCTCCTGCCGCCCGCTGCCCCCCTCAGCAGTGTACTTCGGTCCTTCTGCCTGCTCTGCTCCCCGCTCTGGCTCTGGTGAATTCTCTCACCCTCCCGCGCTTCTGACTATACCCAGTGCATGTATAAACTAAACAAACAAACAAATAAATAAATAACATGCCTCTATTAAAAAAAAAATCATGAAAAATTTAAAAGGGATGTTAATTTAAATGGGCAAATTAAAACGTGTTTTCTTTTTCACTAGTTTTCCTTCATTAAGAGAACTATCAGTTTCCAAATATGAGAATGCATATTTGTAAGTGACCTTGGTGTAACATTATGTTGCCTTCTATCCTGTTGCTTGATAGATGCTGCTGTGAGATGCTTCTATTTCTTATCACTATATGTAATGTATATATATATATATACACACTAATGTAATGTGTATATATATATGGCAGTATATCCATATCTGACCTACATTTAAGTGTTCTGTCATATGACTAGTCTTTATAGTTCCCTAAATCATCTAAATCAAATTCTGTTCCAAATACCACAATTCTGTCTATATTATGTTCACCACAATCAACTAGCAACAACAACAACAACAAAAAAATCACCATTTTCATGGAGCTACCATATGGCCCAAATTCCACTATTAGGCATCTACCCAAAGGACACAAAAACATTGATTCAAAAGACTGTACCCCTATGTTTATTGAAGCACTATTTACAATAGGTAAATCCTGGAAACAACCCAAATGCCAAAAAATAGGTGACTGGATCAAGAATATGTGGCATATATACACAATGGAATATTATTTAGCCATCAAATAAGATAAACTCATGCCATCCACAGCAAGGTGGATGGAGCTAGAAGGAATTATGCTCAGTGAAATAAGCCAGAAGGAAAGGAATATAGGGGAACCAAATAAGACATCAGTGTTAAAAAAAAATAACAGTGCAAAACACAACAAAGCGAAAAAAAAAGGGCAATTATAAATCAGAGACATACTGAAGGGAAAGAGGAGGGAGAGGGATCAGCAGGAGTGAAGGAGGAGCACAGGGTACTGAGGTGATGGTGCATAGGTGCATTGGTGAAGGAAATTCTATGGGGACTACACCTGAGGGAGTGGGGAGAAGCAAAGATTGTTTAAAAATGAACAATAATGTAAAAAAAATTTTTTTCAATTGTACCATAAAAAAAATCACCATTTTCAAAAGACTTATCAATCACACAATTAAAAGATTTATGCTCATCACATAATCATATTTTGGGGGAGGGGAATAATAATTCTTCTTTAGCATCTGGTTTCTACTATTGCAAGATGAATTTGGTAAAGACAGCATTAGAAAAAAGCTTTCCTATCTAAATTAGCTAAAGGACTAATAATTGATATTCTCAAAAACTGTTGCAAATTGCTAGCTTTTATATTTGCCATTACTTGGTAAATTTTGGTTTTGATGAGTGGGAAGGATTGCTATGCTCATTGAAGGATTTACAAACTAATAGTTCAAACTGTCAGAACAGAATGACAAGGTTTTTTTTTTTATAGCAAAATTACCTTAAAACAATTAGTTATCTGGTGAAAATGCTTACAGCGAGAATGCTTGTGTCAAAGGACTCATGATAAATTTACTAGACAGGACACATAATAGTACATTGGAAGATGGGCAGTTATCTAGTGCTAGAAAACTCTGATCATCAAGAACATTATTATATAAAACTTTAATATGTGTTTTAAAAAAAATTTAATAAAAAATGCCAGTCTTTTTTTTTAAATGGGGCTCTATTTTTTTGATAGTCTATCTCTTTTCTCTTCTTTGTATTCAACTTAAATATCCTCATTTTGTAGATTTTTTTGCAGCTTTAGTCTAATACCAGATTTGGAGGACTCTGCTTGTCCTGTTTTGTCCTACAGCCTGCCTTTAACAAATGGTTGATCTTTTCTCGATATGTAGCATTGTTTTCATCATGAAAGCACCTTACACAGGAATGCCAGTGTGGCAGCGGAGTTGCATTTCCATGCTTTTTGGGTTGAGGAAGTAGTTGCTACATAATAGTTTTGCAATTACTTCTTCTAACTGCCTTCTGCTTTCACTGTTTTAAAGTAATTTTACATGACTCTGCTGGCGTGGAATGTCCCGTGTTGGAGAAGATATTATGCATCTAGATCTTCAGCATAAATTGGTTACCAGTTTCTCACTAAATACTGATTTTTGTTTTCTAGAACCTAGAACCCTGATGTTGATAAGCTTTATTGTTTTTAATCTGTTTTAGTTCCTCTTTTGTGATAGTCATAGTGATTTTAGGGTCCCACCTTTTAATCAAGAATCAGTTCTAATTCCTGACAGTGGGGAGGCCCAGTGAGTACAGTCTCTTCTCCTCAATGGGCATGAAAACCCCTAACCCCAGGTATGACATACTCCTGAAATTGCCATAGCAGGTGCTTCCAGATTTGTTCCATTAACTTCAGATTTCCCTTTTAATCGTGTCTTTCAGTGAGTTTACTTTTTAATTTTTTCCCTGGGAGACTTAGCTCTGTAATATTTTTTAATTTATGCTTCTTGCATTTATCTTTGCAGTGATATGGCAGATCCATTGGTGCTCAGTAGGCAGTGATGCCAGAACTGGACATCTTTCCATTACAGTTGAGTTTGCATATGCTCCTATAGCATTAATTGTAATGTTTTCTAAGTAGTGCATCTCCTCTCTTTACCTTTTAGCTATACTCAGAGGCTCCCAAAAAAGACCTGGAGTCAGTGTTCCTGGAAACTAGTTAGGAACAAATATCCAGATGTGTGTTCCTGAGACAAGAGCCTGGAGACTTCTCCCTGTGACAATTTACGTCAATAAAAGTAAGGCAGACCTTAACCTTATCAGAATACCCAAACATATAAGTTGAAAACAATAAGCTAAGATGTGATGAGAGTGCCTTGCTTGAGGTGGAGGGAATGGAAGGGAAATGGAGATTTTTTTTTTTAATGTATTTATTCTTTTTGGTTTTTTTTTTAGATTTATTTATTTATTTATACAAGCACTGGGCACAGTCAGAAGTGCGAGAGGGCGAGAGAACCCACCAGAGCCAGAGCGGGGAGCAGAGCAGGCAGACTGAAGTACACTGCTGAGGGGAGCAGCGGGCGGCAGGAGAGGTCTGCGCGCCATGTGGGACCCTCCTCTGGTGGCCAGGGAGCAGCCGGAGATCGAACCGGCGCTACAGAGGCCACAGGCAGCCTCGCAACCCAGCGGTCAACCGCTGCGTCACCGGGGAGGCCCGGGAAATGGAGATTTTTGTCTATAAATTCTTGTTACCTAGCATAATGGCTTTCTAAAAGGGCATAAAAACTATTGTTCTCACTTTGTACTCCAATGCCTTTGATAATCTCACCCCCATTCCCTACTTTCTAAGTATACATGTCTCTTTGCTATTCTTCAAATTGCCATATATGCTCCATTTTAGCATTTCCCATGTATTTTGCCTGGACCTATTTTCCAGACACTCACCAAGTTCAAGCCTTGACTTTTCCATGCCTTGTATCAAAAGTCACCTTGTCAAAAGCGTCACTATCGAAAACACATACCCATCCACTTTCGTTTATGTCTAATCTCCTTTTTCTCTTGTTCCTGTGATCTGTTTTGATGCCAAGACCAATACTTCTCTTTTTACCTGTTCAGGGTCATTGCTTTGCTGAGTCTCCATTTTCTATGGTGTATCAACAAATTTACCCTCTTTATTGCATCACTGTAATCAGCATAGAATAAACTATTTTCCTCCCATCTGAAAAAAACAAACAAATAGAACAAAACCCCTTGTCACACTTCCATCTCAAGGCATTACATATCTAAACTATATTTAACTTCTCTTTTGATTATGAGATCTTGGAAGAGTTGTGTGTATTTATTATTTGCTGGCATTGCTTAACTTTCTTCATTTCTCTTACTACACTTGGACCTATTGACTAATATGCTTTATGTTATTTCCTCATTCTGTCTCATCCCACCCAGTGACATGAGAAATCTCCACAAATTCTGTATTTGAGCTTGGTACACTGTCTAGAATAAAGTACATGTATTATGTATTTTCGTTGAATGAATGAGAGAATGAGTAGACACATTTTTTTTTTTTCTATAACACTTGGTTACAAGTTGGGCTTCCTTGGTGGCACAAGGTGTTAAGAGGCAGCACTACGAAGCTATCTGCAGCCACTGCAGCATGAATTTGATCCCTGGCCAGGAACCTACCCATATGGTGCAGCAGACCTCTCCTGCCTCACCTGCTGCTCCCCTCAGCAGTGTATTTCAGTCAGTCTGCCTGTTCTGTTCCCCAATCTGTCTCTGGTGAATCCTCTCATCCCCCTCATCTCTGGCCTGTACCCCAGTTCTTATATGCATAAAATAAATTTTTTATATTAATTTTTTACATCATTTTTCATTTTTAAACAATATTTGCTTCCCCTCCACCCCCTCATATGTATTCCCATAGAGTTTCCTTCACCAATGCGCCCGTGCACCATCACCTCAGTCCCCTGTGCTCCTCCCTCCCTCCCTCTAATCCCTCTCCCTCCTCCTCCCCTGCAGGATGTCTCTGATTTATAATTGTCCGTTTTTGCTTTATTGTGTTTTGTACTATTATTATTTTTTTTACAGTGGTGTCTTATTTGGTTCCCCTATATTCCTGGTATAAATGAAACCATCTGATATTATTCTTTTTCCTTTTGGATTATTTCACTGAGCATAATTCCTTCTAGCTCCATCCACCTTGCTGTGGATGGCATGAGTTTATCTTTTTTGATTGCTGAATAATATTCCATTGTGTATATATACCACATCTTCTTGATCCAGTCATCTATTTTTTGGCATTTGGGTTGTTTCCAGGTTTTACCTGTTATAAATAGTGCTACAATAAATACAGGTATACAGGTGTTTTTTAGAATCAATGTTTTTGTGTCCTTTGGGTAGATCCCTAATAGTGGAGTTGCTGGATCTTGGGGTAGCTCCATTTTTAGTAGGCTGAAGAAACTCCAGACAGCTTTCCATAGTGGTTGGACCAGTTTGCACTCCCACCAGCAATGTAGGAACGTTCCTTTTTTACCACATCCTCAGCAACATTTGTTGTTGCTTGTTTTTTGTTATGTGCCATTCTTACTGGTGTAATGTGGTATCTCAATGTGGTTTTAATTTGCATTTCCCTGATTATAAGGGGTGTTGAACATTTTTTCATATCCCTGTTGGTCATTTGCATTTCTTCTTTGGAGAATGTCTTTTAAGTTCTTCTGCCCATTTCTTTCTTTCTTTTTTTTTTTTTGACCAAAGCATTTATTTAGAATTATTTACTTTCAGAAAGATCTGTGTGATGTCTCAGACAAATATATAATGCCACATTTTAAATGATTATTTAAAGATTTAGAACAATCTTTTTTGTGAGCATCTAAGCAGCTCCATATTTTTTACAAGCCTTGTTTCGTTAAGAGTTGGAATTTGTTATTGGTCTACACCTGGTTTAGTTTATTTAAAATACAATTGGACACGCATCGAGGAGCTCCCATGTATAAAGTACCACATGTGTTCTGCCCATTTCTTGACTGGATTGTTCATTTTGTTTTTGTTGAGTCGAGTCGTGTGACTTCTTTGTAATATCTTTGTGATCAGTCCCTTATCAGCTGACTGTAGTGCAAAGATTTTTTCCCAATCACTGGGGTGTCTCTCTGTTTTGGTTAATGTCTCTTTTGCTGTGCAGAAGTTTTTCAGTGTGATGTAATCTAAGGTATTTATCTTTTCCTTGACTTTCTCTGCTTTGGGTGATGAGTCTTTAGAGATGCTATAGGGTTGTATGTCTTGTAGTGTTTTACCTATATTTTCTTCTATATATTTTGTGATTTCAGGTCTTATGTCCAGTTCTTTTATCCATTTTGAGTTGATTTTTGTGCATGGTGAAAGGTAGTGGTCTGGTTTCATTTTTTTGCATGTGTGGTCCAGTTTTCCCAGTACCATTTATTGAACAAACTGTGTTTCATTTCATATTCTTTGCTCCTTTGTCAAAGATCAGTTGTCCATATAAGTCAGTTTTAGTTCTGGGCTCTCTATTCGGTTCCATTGGTCTGTGTGTCTATTTTTTTTTTCATTAACAAGCTGTTTTAATTATTATGGCTTTATAGTGTAGCTTGAAGTTTGAAAGTATGATACCTTCTTTCTCCTTTGTTTTCATCAGTAGGGCTTTGGCTATTTGTGTTTTTTTTTGTGTTTCCCTATGAATTTCATCAGTATTTGTTCTATTTCTTTGAAGAATGTCATTGAGATTTTTATTGGAATAGTGTTGAATCTGTATATTGCTTTTGATAGGATGGACATTTTAATAATGTTAATTCTTCTAATCCATGAGCAGGGGATGTCTTTCCATTTCTTTGTGTCTTCTTCTATTTCTTTTAACAGTGTTTTATAACTTTCTTTGTAAAGGTCTTTCACCTCTTGTTAGGTTTATTCCCAAGTATTTGATTTTTTTGTTTCAGTTATAAAAGGGTTGGTTTTCTTGATTTCTTCTTCAGATTGATTGTTTGTGTATAGGAAGGCTACTGATTTTTGTGTGTTGATTTTGTATCCTGCACTTTACTGAGCTGGTTGATTATTTTGAGTAGTTTTTCCGTGGAGTTTTTAGTGTTCTCTATGTATATTATCACATTATCTGCAAATAGTGACAGTTTTACTTCTTCTTTCCCTATCTGGGTTCCTTGTATGTCTTTCTTTGTCTTATTGCTCTGGCTAGGACCTCCAGTATTATATTGAAGAGCAGTGGTGAGAAAGGATATCCTTGTCTTGTTCCTGATCTTAAAGGATAAAATAAATCTTTAAAAAAAAAAAACAACTCTTGGTTATAAGAAATGACACATTTGGCTCCCAGGACATCAAGCTTACCATTTCTTCCTTCCTTCTTAACTTCCCTTTTAAAGTATATTCTGCTATTTTTCTCTCTCCTGATCTTTAAATTGAGTTTTGGACTCATACTTTGAACTAAAGTTGCGATGCATGGCAAGAGGTCAGGAGCTAGCTATTGTAATATAGAGCAAGGGCTCATTCAGGTTAGAGTCCCTGGGTTTGGTTCCTGCTTCTACTCCTTACTAATTTTTGCAATTTAGCCTCAGTTCCTCATAAGAAAAAAGAAAGGGATATAATAAAACCTCAGAAGGTTGTTGCATGGAATAAGTGGAATCAATGTAAGTTCTTGGTAGAAGCATATTTGGCTTATAGAGAACATCAAAAATATTATATACTATAAAGTCTGAACATTAAAGCAAGTGCCACAGCATAAAGTGTCAATGCATTAACCAGGAACCTAAAACCTAAATTGTCTCCAATTAATGTTCAGTTTTTCATGATTAAAAGTAAATATTGAAAATTTGTACCTGCAAGTATTTATTTATTTCCAATAAGTGTTTTACTTTTATACTTCTCCTGTTTAAATATATTTTAATTTTTTTAAATTTAATTTCATTTTTTTTAATAGAGGCATGTTTTATTCATTTATTTATTTGTTTGTTTTGTTTATACATGCACTGGGTACAGTCAGAAGTGTGGGAGGGTGAGAGAATTCACCAGAGCCAGAGTGGGGAGCAGAGCAGGCAGAAGGACCGAAGCACACTGCTGAGGGGAGCAGCAGGCGGCAGGAGAGGTCTACGCGCCATGTGGGACCCTCCTCCAGTGGCCGGGGAGCAGCTGGGGATCGAACCGGCCGCGGGCAGCTTCGCAACCCAATGCTCAACCGCTGCGCCACCAGGGAGGCCCTCCTGTTTAAATATATATTAGTGTCTATGTAAAAGGAAAAGCTTAATTAATTTTCCTATTTCTAGATTTCTACAATTGATTTGGATTTAGAGAGGCTTAAATCAAGTAGGATGCACTGTTTTTTTCCTGATGCTTCTTAGGAGGTATCAGCATTTTTGAGTTCATGATAGTATATATATATTCTATAATGCTTCATTGTGTACAAAATATTTAAATCTATTTGTTTATTTTATTCACTGATATAATGATTTTTACTAGCATTTTCATAATATGTATGTAAAAAAACCCTGCATCCCAAGAACTTAGGTGACTTGTCCAAAATTAAATAAATGGTAGTTCAGAATTGAGGTTTGGATGCTGATTTCCTTACTTTCAGTGTCATATCCTTCCCATTCCTCATTGTTGTTTTCTTTAAAGATTTATTTATTTTTATACAAGAGCTGGGGTACAGGCCCTAGGTGCGGGAGGGTGAGAGGATTCACCAGAGACAGAGAGGGGAGCAGAACAGGCAGATGACCGAA